>NW_004443951.1:22853130-22860150 GCF_000243295.1 Trichechus manatus latirostris | reverse complement strand
CCCAAAAAAAAAAAGAGGTTGAGAAGTTAGAGGATTGGTATGTTGTGGGGTTGTTAACCAATGTTATAAAACAACATGTGTACTTCTGTTTCATGAGAAACTATTTGTTCTGTAAGCCTTCACCTGAAGTACGATAAAAAATAAATTAAACAAAAAGCCTACCTCATAACCCACCTGGCTCGCAAGGGCTTCTCATTGCACCTGGGAGAAAGTCCAAAATCCTTGCCTTAACTGGGTTTAACAATCTATCCCTCCCCTTCTGGCCCAGGCTTACCTCTTGACACCTGTTTTTAAGATGCCACATTCTTTCTCTCCCTTGAAACTTTGTATATATTATTCTTCTGCTTGAAATACCTTTCCCCCTCTTTCTCACTTATTCTACAAATTCATTCAACAAGTATCAATGGCATGCCAAGAGTGTGTCAGGCATTGTCCTCATGGGTTAGCATCTCATGGAGGAGGCAGAGATTAATCAAATAACCACACAGGTTGCTGTTGTTAGCTGCCATCAGGTTAGCTCCCAACTCATGGCGACCCCATCACAATGGAACAAAACACTTCCCAGTCCCACAGCATCCCCATGATCAGTTCCAGATCAAACCATTGTCAGCCATAGGGTTTTCATTGGCTGATTTTCGGAGGTAGATTGCCAGGCCTTTCTTCCTTGTCTGTCTTACTCTGGATGCTCTGCTGAAATCTGTTCAGTGTCATAGCTACAGGCAAGCCACCACTGACAGATGAGGTGCATTTGCTGGGAATACAATCCAAGTCTCCCACACTGAAGGCGAGAATTCCACCACTGAACCACACATATATATAATTATGCAATGGAGGAAAATGACAGGGAAACCTGAACTTCTGGTCTGGGGAGTAGTCTTTACGCTGCAAGGTGAGTGCTTGAACTGCAGGGATAAGAACCTGGGGCAATGAGTGGCCCCTTAACTGCTAAGTGGAGAAAGCCTACCTGCCTTGGGAGTAAAGGAAGCAGGCAGGTAAGAGAAAAGACAGTCCTGAAGATGAGTGTGTCTCTAGATCCTACAGCACTTCCTCTTATTTTCTGCGTCATCTTTCTCCAATCTTTTGTATGCTTGTTGTTGGTTGTTGCCATTGTCGGCTCTGACTCATTGTGACCTTATATATAACAAAACAAACATTGCCCAGTTCTGTGCCATCTTCATGATCATTGGTATTTTTGAGTCCGTTGTTGTGGCTATATCCATAAGGTTTTCATTGGCTGATTTTTGAAAGTAGATCACCAGGCCTTTCTTCCTAGTCTGTCTTAGCCTGGAAGCTCTGCTGAAATCTGTGCACTATGGGTGACTCTGCTGAGAGCTGAAATACTGGTGGCATAGCTTCAGCATCATACAACATGCAAGCTACCACAGTATGAAAAACTGACAGAAGGGCGGTGCTGATAGTGAACAAACCCTGACTGATAAAACAGTTAGGCTCCCAGCAGGTAGTGGCAAGGCCTTTGAAATCAGAGTCTTAGGTCTGGTTCCTGGACCCTCCACCTCCAGTGTGTCCCCCTGGGCTAATTACTGCCCCTGTGTGAGTTTCAGTGCCCTCATCTATAAGGTGGGGACAACTCCTCCCTTTGCCAGGTTCTTGTGAGGAGAGGGTGTCTCTTCTATAATAAGCTGCAAAGGGATTGGCAGAGGCACGCAGTTTGAGTGGGACAAGAAGAGTGAGGAGTACCACATGCTTGGGGCGAGAATCACAAACATAAAGCCTGGGTGGACTCAAAGAGACAAAACTAGAGAGCTTGGAATTGCTCACCATGTAGAAAAGTGTTGATGTTCTCCATTAAAAGTGGCTAACTTTCTGTAAGAGAAAGGTGTAATTGAATCCCTGCACCTCCCTCGATATCAACAAGGTTCTCAGATTCCTTTCCCCCACCCCTAGCCCTCCAACTATGACGGAAATTAGAGGTTGTATTAAACACATTTGCTACTGGCACTTGACCAATAAACTCCAAACTGAGAAGTGCCTGACTCCAGGCCAGGGAGTGGAGATAGGGAAGATGACCTTCCACGATCTGACCCCTTCTTATAAACCCACTGCCGTCGAGTCAATTCCAACTTACAGTGACCCTATCTTTACAGGAGCAGACTTCCACATCTTTCTCCCTCGGACCGGCTAGTGGGTTTGAACCGCTGCCTGGTTAACAGCCGATCGCATAACCACTGTACTACCAGGGCTCCTCCCCTTCTCATAGGGCCCAATATATGACACCTCTTTCTTGCCCTGCCTGAAGATAGAACGATGGAGTCAGGAAGATGGAAAGCAAAGTATAGCTGTGTTACTTAGAGCGTACTGTTGGAGACTGGCTTAGGTGTCAACCTCGGGCTTCCTAATACTGCCCTCGGTGTGAAGCAGCCTCACACACCCACCACAGGGAACAGTAGAACCTCAGGCCTCATCTGCAGGGGCCCACTGCCATTGAGTCGATTCCGACTCATGGGGACCCTAGCAGAGATCCCTAAAGGAGACAAAGGGAGCAACTGAGCTAGCACACTCAGCTCCTTCTCCCAAACTCACTACAGTACTGAAATAATCATTTGTCCTCTCTTAGAGGAGAAAGGGAAGGGGCATAGAGAGAGGAAGCACTGGGAATGGGAAATAAGCACTGCCCCCAACACCATTCCCCCCATGCTGTGCCCTGTGTACACTGGCCTTCTGTTCAGTTCTGCAAAAATGCCACGCTTCCTCTCACCCCAGGACCTTTGCACATGCTTCAGTGGGGGAGGAGGGGTCTACTTCTCCCTTTGTCTGGTGACCCCTTATTTATCTTTCAGGCTTTAACTTAAACATCACTTCCCCAGGAAACCCTCCCTGGTCTCCCAGACAAGGTCAGGAGCCCTATTAAATGCTCTCCTAGCATCTGTATTTCCTCTTTGTAGCATTTGTCACTATTTTAAGCACAAATAATTGTTTGTGTGATGATCTGTCTAATGTCTGCTCTCTCGAGAAGACTCTAAGTGCTTCGAGGGCAGAGGCTGTGTCTGTGAGGGTGACCACTGTATCTCTGGCATCAGTCCCAGCACAGGCACATGGTGGGTGCTCAAAATGCTAACTGAATTGAAGGAAGGAATGATAATTTAATCAGCTGTCAAAGAGTCAATTCCAACTCATGGCAACCCCATGTGTGTCAGAGTGGAACTGCACTCCATAGGTTTTCAGTGGTTTTATTTTTTTGGAAGTAGATTGCCAGCCCTTTCTTCTGAGATACCTCTGGGTGGATTCAAACTACAATCCTTTGGTTAGCAGCCAAGCGCATTAACTGTTTGCACCACGAAGTGACTCCAGTAATGATAATGGTTAACAATTATACAAAGCCATTTTAAGCACTTTACACGCATTAACCCCTTCTATGTCTACAACAACACTACGAGTTGGACACTTTTAGGACCTCCATTTTTATAAGTGAGGAAACCAAGGCACAGAGAGGTTAGATCAACATCACACAGCTGACAACTGGAGCCAGGATTTGAACACAGACAGTCAGACTCCAGTGGCAGTCCTATTCACCACTCGACGAAGCGGGTGTGGGAGAAGGGTGCACCTAAGAATGGAGAGGTCAGGATGGCAGTGATGCAGAGGCTTCTCTGGCAAAAACAAAGACCTAAACAAAGACAGAAAGAAACATCCCAGCCACCACATTAAGGTCACGGGTTAGGGGACACCTATGATTTAGGGCTGACGTGCAGGGAGGTAAGGAGCTGTAGTTCTCACTTACAACTCTGGAATCTTGAGCCATACCATCGACTTCCAGGGCTAGGTGCATGGGCGTGACTGCCCATTTACCATGACAATTGGCTCTCTTGGCCCTTCAGGGTGGTCCCGCTGTGGGGAAATCCACCTCCCTGGGAGATAACACCTGTCTCACATGGTTGTTATGAGATAATACACACAGAACACTTAGCACCATGCCTGACACAGTAAAGGTTTGATCAATGGGTTTAAAACCTCTTGGAAGGGGCCACATAGGAGGCATAGCCCTGACCACCATCTAATGGATGCCATGGGGTGCCTCTCCCTGAAGGGGACCTCTCTGGGGAGCTAATTGTTAATTAACTTGGCCAATGAAGTCCCACACAGAGCAAACGCCGCCGCCACCGCCACATGCCCACACCTGCGTGGTCAGCATCTGGCAGACTCATTGTTTTAAGTGATAAGCAATTGTCATTTTCCATTACCTCCATGATAAATCACTTTAAGAACTCCCTTCTCTCGATAGCATAAGTAATTACTGCCCTGGTCTCTAGGGCCCTGGCACCAATTAGGAAGGAAGCAAACGACACTGAGGCGGGTGCTGACTCATTTTTCTTTCTCAAAGGGGCCTGGAGGCCGCAGGGTGAGAGCTACTAGCTGGACCCTTCTTGGGCTGAAACCTGCCCCCGCAGACACTCCTCAGCACTGCCAAAGCTGAAGCTGGAAACCGATCCCTTCTCTTCCCACCCCTCAAAGTCTCCCACCCTCTTCTCCCCGGGTGTCTCCCCAAGCTCTTCCTCCCAGGAATCCCAAGTGGACAAGTGATTACAAGGCAAATGTATTGTATTATAAAAGGGAGACATAATTAGGTTAGATAATAAGAAAAGGAAGCTTACCTTGTAAGAGGTTCTGCGTGTGGAAATGCATGCTCGGGAGTATTTGATCTATTACGTTTTGCTGGTAGACATAGAATGTACTGAATCAGTAGAATTAATAAACATCTTGATTAGCAAGGAGAACACATCTCAGTAAGAATCTTGGAGACCCAGAAATGACAAAGGGGGAAAGACCATATGATGCTGACATTCTTGTTACCTGAGGAGATGCTGAAATGGAACTTGGGAAGTGTTTGCAGAGAGGATAGAGAATTCATATACATGGGGGCAGGCTTGAGCTGTAAAAACAAAAAAAACAAACCAGTTGCTATCAAGTTGACTCCAATTCATGGAGACCCCATGTGTGTCAGAGTAGAACTATGCTCCATAAGATTCCCAGTGGCTGATTTTTTTTTTTTACACCAAAATAAAGTTGGTTTTATTCTATGAATGCAAGGTTAATATAACATTTAAAATTAAATCAATGTTATCTGCCCCTTTAATAAATAAAAAGTGGGAAGTGTGATTATCTCAATACAATCTGAAAATTCATTTACTAAAATTAAATATCCATTTATGGTAAAAAACAAGCCAATAAACACACAAAAAATGGTTGCAAACTAGTATGCAGATTTTCTGTATGATGAGGCTGTATATTTATTTCCTTAGTCCCCAAGGATTTGCTGCTCCTGAATATCATTTATCAGCAACAGGAAAATATTTTAATTTGTTCATCATTCAATATCATTTTTACCGAAATTCTAAGAAACTTCAGGTGTTGTTCTATGTATTGCTGATACAAAGATAAATAAGACAAAATTCCTGTACTCAAGATGCATACAGTAGGTAATTTCTAATTGTGATTAAATTTCAGTGGCTGAGTTTTCAGAAGTAGATTGCCAGGCCTTGCTTCCGAGGCACTTTTGGGTAGACTCGAACCTCCAACCTTTCGGTTAACAGCTGAGCACTTAACTATTTGGGTCACCCAGGTATAAAGGATATTAAATCTGTATCTCAAGAATATCTTGGGAGGACTTCCGGCAACATGGCGCTCTAGGCAGAAGCACCACATCATCCCTCCACAGCAAAGATCTGAAAAACTAAGACAAACAGAGCAAACAGCAATCCTGAAACCCTAAAAAATCAAATAAAGAGATAAAGAACTTAGCCAAGCACCAAATGGAGTGAGAAAACTGGCAGAGAACAGAGAGCAAGGAGAGATTCATGCAGAGGTCCCCTATCAGCTAACGCAGCACAGATACAACAACTTGGACTCCTATCAGAGACCAGCAAATAGGGGGTACTAGAAAGCAGCTTCAACGAGCTTCCAGCAGGAGACAGAACAACTGGTGAACAGCAATATATGCTTTCCCACCCCCCACCCTTCTTCACCCCCACTTGGCCTACTCTGCTTCCCACGGCCACAGTCTTTTGGCCAGGAAGGACCAGCTGCTTGGATTCCACCCACCTGAACTGGCCGACTCCCTGCGTGCCATTTGTTGGCTGCTGGTGTTGCTTTTTTCTGCTTCTTTTGATTTCTTCCTTACCTCTCACCACCTCCCCTTCCTTTCGCTCAAATACTTGGCTCCGTGCGCCATCTTTGCTTCTTCCTGAGGGGCTGTGGAGCTCCGTTTGAGTGTGGAACTGCTTCCCAGTCCGTGCTGCCACGCTGGTGGGATCCCGAGGCCTTTGTTTGTTTTCAGTAGTTTGTTTGTTTTCCTTTTCTTTTCTGGAGTTGGGAGCCAGTTCTGGCTGGGCAATGCCATGTGGCTTGGGACCTATCCCCTCAGCTTGCACGGATGAGCAGAGGGATCCCTGAGCGCATTTCTTTTCTTGTAGGTTTTTTTCTTTTTCTGTTTTTTGGGGGGGGTGTTCTTGTTCTTTTTTTTTTAATTTGCTTTGTTTTCTTTCCCCTCTTTTTCCCTTTTTGTCTTTCTTTATTACTGAGTTTCTCGTCTCTCTATACTTTCCTTCTCTTCCTGTCCCCTGGATACCTGGTGCTTAATACCTCTACGCCTCCTAGCCAGGCTGTACTTCAACACCTGGGAACAACTTCCCCAGACCTCGTAGCTGCACTGGTGGAATCCCCGGGAGCTTTGCTGTTCTTTTTTCTTTCTAATTTTTATTTATTGATTCTTTTCTTTTCTTTTTTCTTCTTCTTCCCCTTTTTGTTTTTCTCCATTTCATAGTCTCTCATCTCTCCACTCTAACGGCAAGCTCCTCTAGCACTCTTTTTTGTTTGCTTGTATGTTTTTGGCACCTGTTCCTCTCTCCTCTCTCCCATATCCATCTTACCTCCAGACATCACAATCTCCCCCCTCCATCCTGCCTACCTCCACTGTGCACTTATCATCAAACCACCATGCAGCACAGGCATGGCCTACTGGAACCTGCCCTACACTGATTACTGACCAGCCCTGGTGGCTGTAGT
>NW_004443951.1:22825533-22846283 GCF_000243295.1 Trichechus manatus latirostris | reverse complement strand
AGGGCCACATAAACCAGAGACTCCATCAGCCTGAGACCAGAAGAACTAGATGGTGCCCAGCTACCACCAATGACTGCCCTGACAGGGAACACAACAGAGACTTCCTGATGGAGCAGGAGATATGTGGGGTGAGGAACTCAAATTCTAGTAAAAAGACCAGACCTAATGGTCTGACTGAGACTGGAGGCACCCTGGAAAGCATGGGCCCTGGACTCTCTGTTAACCCAGAACTAAAACAATCCCTGAGACCAACTCTTCAGACAGAGATTGGACTGGACTATGGGACATAAAATGATACTCTTAAAGAGTGTGCTTCTTAGTTCAAGTAGATACATGAGACTAAATGGGTAGCTTCTGTCCAGAGGTGAGATGAGAAGGCAGAGAGGGTTAGGAGCTGGTTGAATGGACATGGGGAATCAAGGATGGAAAGGAGTGTACTGTCACAGTATAGGGAGAGCAATTAGGGTCATGTAACAATGTATGTATAAATTTTTGTACGAGAGACTGACTTGAATTGTAAATTTTCATTTAAACTGCAACAATAAAAAAAAGAAAGAAAGAAAACCCTCTTTCTAAAAAGGATTACATCCATAGATATAAGGGTTAGGATTCCAACACATATTTGGGGGCGGGGGGATGTAATTTAACCCATAAGAAGGGGTTTTCTCTATCTGGAAAGTCCAGCACCTTCCACGTAGCACCCAGCTCAGGACAGATGTCCATGAAAGCTTAAGGAGGGCAAGGACATCCTGCCAGCCAGTCCAGCTCACCTGGGTGGTCAGGAAGGGGACAGGTCACCCTCACACCTAATTCAGCTCCCTAAGGTGAACCAAGGGCAGGAGACTATTGGCCAGCCAGCCCTCCCTGTGCATTTTGTTTCATTGCTCTCATGTTGACTGACTGAGATTCACCTGCAGTTTCCAAGGCCCACAAAGGAAGGTCCAGCCAGCCTGCTGGACCAGAAGTAGGCAGATGCAGGCTCAGGGAAAGTGACAGCAGGACAATGTGCATGTATACCCTTCACAGCATCCTGAAGGTCGGAAGTCCCTGGGAGACAGATGATGGAAGGAGAGATCAGCATTGCCATGGGTAACATTTAGATGGCACGCACCATGTGCCAGCCTTGTTCTACAGACTCTATCTAGAGATTAACTCATTTATCCTCATGAGTGAGGCATTGCTTGTTCAGTGGTAGAACTCTCACCTTCCACACAGGAGACCTGGGTTCGATACTCAGCCAGTGCACCTCATGTGCAGCCACTACCCATCTGTCAGTGGATGCTTGTGTGTTGCTATGATACAGAACAGGTTTTGGAGGAGCTTCCAGACTAAGGACAGACTAGGAAGAAAGGTGTAGCGATCTACTTCCAAAAATCAGCCAATGAAAACCTTATGGATCACAATGGTCCAATAGGTAGCATTTCATTCCATTGTGCATGGCATCACCATGGGCCAGGGCCAACTCGATGGCAACTAACAACAGTAACAATTTTCACAAGAACCTATCCACTTCCATTTGACAGATGAGCAAACCAGGACAAAGAGAGGTTGAGTAACTTGCCCAAGATCACACAGGAAATAAGCAATAGAGCTTTGAGCCCAGGCAGTCTGGCTCCAGAGTCTGTGCCCTTAACCTCTGTACTACACTGTCTCCCAAACACTGTACCATCTGGAACAGTTTAGGGAAGAAAGGAGCAGAGTGAGGAAAGTTGGAACTGAGACAAAAAGTGTAGGAATAGGAAGAATTCAGAGAGTTTGAGACCAGAATCAAAGAACAGTGTATGAGGGGAACAGCATGGAGAAAAGCATAGAGACAGGACTGGCATGTACAGTGAGTGGGCAGAGAGATGTAGCTGGCTGAAGTGTGGGGCGAAGGGCTGATCCCACCCTTTCTCTCAAGCTGAGGTTAGCACCACACAGAAGACACAGGACAAGGTGGATGGAAGGCAGGGTCCCACCTAACACCTTGCCTGGGACAGACATAGAGATGAGTAAGAGAAAGTCCCTACCCGGAGAAGCTCACGGTCTGGTGGGCAAATGCCACTGTAGGTGCAATAGCAACAGGATGGGCTTGCAAGGGCCCCTTCCCAGGCTGAGTCCCTGTGACTCTGAAAGGCAGCATCTCCCCAGGAAGGGAGGTTGATAGTTGCTCGGCTGCATCCATAAAGCAAGTCAAACTCCAGTGGGAAAGCTTCTGGAGTCCCATTAGTGCTGAAATGGCCCAGTACTGCCTCCCTCCACCGTGACAGAGATGGAGGAGATGCCAAAGTCCCCCATCGTCTTCCCTAACCTTGGGACAAATTAGATTAAATTCCACTACACAACCTGAGGGCATAAACTTCGTTAGCTGTACCAATATATTCTGCCAGGCAGGCAGGCTCCCAGGTACTAATTACTTTATTCAGCAAGTTAAACAAATGATATGATATCTAAATTCGAGAGAGAGGCACCCAAGAGTTATGGCGCATATACCACTGGGACTTGCCAATGAACAAAGCAAAACAGAATTGCTAAACTAACAGTTCAAAGTATTTATCTGAGTGATTTAGCTCTCTGTTCTCCCCTCCTCCGGAAGTCTTCTCCAATGACACTATCTTCATGGACCTTTTCTTTTCAGAAAGTTGTATAGTGGGGGTTAAGAGCATGACTTTGGTCTTGGCTAGAGTCGGGTTCTACCATATACTAGCTGTGTGACCTTGAGCATGTTGCTTAATACCCAAGTTACTCTAAGCTTCAGTTTCATCAATTGTAAAATGAACATTATAATAGCTCCCACATCCTAAGCCTGTTGCAAGGGTTTCTTGAGATAATAATTCAGACAAGGATATTTAAAAAAAAAAACAAACCCATTGCCTTCGAGTTGATTACGACTCATAGTGACCCTATAGGACAGAGTAGAACTGCCCCATAGGGTTTCGAAGGAGTGGCTAGTGGAATCGAACTGCCAACCTTTTGGTCAGCAGCCATAGCTCTTAACCACTGCACCACCAAGCAAGGATATTAGCACATAGTAAAATCTCCACTTTAACTCACTTTCTTTGGACATGTCATGAGGAAAGACCAATCACTAGAAAAAGACATTATGTTTGGTAAAGCAGAGGGCCAACAAAGATGAAGGAAAACCTCAATAAGATGAATTGAAACAACAGAGGCAAAAATAGCCTCAAAAATACCAACAAGCATCAAGATGGTACAGGAACAGACAACGTTTTGCTCTTTTTTACATAAGGTTGCCATGAGTTAGAGCCGACTCGATGGCAGCTAGCAACAATAAAAATCTCCATAAATGGAGATTGCTTCTATTATTGTTGTTATTATTATTATGAATATTTATGTTGTTAGTAACCATTGCATTGGGGTCTCCAAGGGGTTCCCTGTAAGTAGAAGGCCTCTTCTTGACTCAGTCCTGAAGAATTTAAAAAATAAAATAAATAGATGGAGATCAAAGTACTGACTATATTAAGGACAGAAGTTGAGTTGGAAGGCATAGCTTAGTATGAGAGACAATGGACAAGAGAATAAATCTCAGATTTAGGTGTCATGGCAACCCTGAACTAAGAAAGACTTCTTTGTGGGAGGTCTGCCCATTCACAACATAACAGCAAGGTACAAGGCTCAGGTTCTCCTCTGAGCAAGATCACTCCCAAGAGAGGAGGTACCGCCCAGGCATGCCCTGTTATTCTTCTTAAATTTATCAATCAGGTAAGAAGTCATTCCATCTCCCCAAGGTAGAGAAAATAAATGAGGTGGAAAGAGACCTGGAGTTACACTAATTGAAGAAACATCCAGAGTTGAAGAAAGCCTTCTCCACTAACAGGAGACAATGAGAGATGTGGTGGCTTTGGAGTCCAGCAGAGTAGATTTGAATCCATTCTCCCCTCACTTACATGCTGTATGGTTTAGGGGAGTGGGGAGGAGAAACTTAATCTCTTTGATTAAGGCTCAATAAAATCTAGCTTTAGCAACACACAAATCATTCAGAAGAATTTGCCTGCACTTGATCCTTTGTTCTTGTTTCCCAAAATCCAGACACTTCTACTGGCTCCTGAATCTGGCATTGCCCTGGAATTTTGGCTTTCTGGTCTTCCTCCTCTCGTGTCTTACATGTTGCTGACCCTGATGCCCATTTCTAGACTTTCTAGAGCTTAGACCAAGCCCGCCCTTACATAAGCTGATCAATTACCAGTCCATCACCCCCAGATATACTTTCCCTCAATAACCAGTTGCCGTCAATTCTGACTCATGGAGACTCCATGTGCGTTAGAGTAGAACCGTGCTCTATAGGGTTTTCAATGACTGATTTTTCAGAAGTAGATTGCCAGGCCTTTCCTCAAGGCACCTCTGGGTGAATTGATCCTCCAACCTTTCGGTTAACAGCTGAGCTCATTAACCATTTGTGCTGCCCCAAAATGCAGCTTAGTATAGATTCTACTCTGGAAGATAAGTGTCCAGTCCCTCCTGCTCCTTCCAGTTATAAGGTATCTCCTTCAACAAAGGGGATGGCAAACTATAAAAGTATGTGCCTCGGGTCGCAGAGAAGAAGAGAGTGGAGAGTAGTATTTTGCATATAGTTTGACAAAGAACTTCCACATCTGTTATCTCCTTTCATCTTCACAGTAATTTTCTGAGGTAGACATTGTCATCCCATGTTCCAGAAGAGAAACCTAAAGCTTGGAGTAGTGGACCCTTTTTGGAGGATAGTGAATCCTTTTCTCCATACACTTCATGGTTGACCTAGGCAGCGATATTCGTATTGTATGACTTCACCCTCCTGGTTACAGTTGATTGGGTAGCAGTGAACACATGACTTGAGCTGAGCCAATCAGATTCTCCTCCCAATAACAAGGATGTGATGGTTAAGGTTGTGTGTCAACTTGGCTGGGCCATGATTCTCACTGGTTTGGCAGTTATGTAATGATGTAATTATCCTCCATTTTGTGAAATAATGTAATCACCTCCATGATGTGATCTGATGTGATCAGCCAGTCAGTTGTAAGAGGAGTTTCCTGGGGAGTGCGGCCTGCATCCAATATAAAAGGACATTCTAGCAAAGCTTGCTGGCTTTTGCTCACTCTGGATCCTGCACCTGGCTCATCATCATCTGACCTCCAGTTCTTGGGACATGAGCCAGTGACCTGCCATATTGCCTGCCAATCTTGGGATTCGGCAGCCTCTGCAGCCTATGAGCCAGCAGTCTGCTGTCTAACGTGCCAGTCTTGGGTTCATCAGCCCCTGCAGCTACACGAGTCAGGAGAAGTCTCCAGCAAGTGTGTGTGGGTGTGTGTGTATATATATATATAGATCACTGGTTTTGATTCTCTAGAGAACCCAGCTTAAGACAGTGGAATTCATAATTCATACTGCCAGGGAACTTGGAAACTGTAGAATCACCATCTTCTGCCATGTCCCAAAGAGACAGATAAAAATGAGTGAGAAAGACAGAGAGAGGAGTGAAGCACAATCTCACAGTCCCAGTGAAATAAAAAGCCCTCTGGCTCCAGAGAAAGCTGGAATGACAGGGTGACTTCCTTGACTCTTGGTGGCTTCCTGGTCCCTTGTGAGGGCTGACTGCCTTCCTAAGGTGACCCTATATCCCTGCAAAAAAAAATTCTCTCTTGCTGTCTTTTTTATTTTTGCTTAAACGAAGTTGGTCTCTGATACTTGCAAACAAAAGAATCTTAATTAAAATATTCAGAAAGGTTAAGAGGTGGCCAAGCTGTCTAGCTTCCAGCACAAACCAATCTCCTCTAAGTCTAAATCCCACCCTCTTGGTTAGCTATGGGGGATTTGGGAGCCTGGAGGGACTTATGGCTCCTTCCCAGGAGGAAGAAGAAAAGTCCTAAAAACCTGCCAAGATGAGATGTGCAAACCCAAAACTTACTTCCTGAGTCCCAGACTCATTCGAGTCTGAAATTCCAAACCAGGGAACAATTCCTATTTCATGAATCCCTATTTCAACAATCTTAAGAGTGCCACCCCCAACTCTACTAGGGGACAATAATGCCTAGATCTCCTGGGGAATTTTTGTCTAACTAGTTGTGTTTCAGTTTTACCACTAGAGGCATGATTCTCAACTTTTTATTGGAATGCTTGGGATAATCCAGCACTCATACACACACATATTTTTGGATCTGAAGACTTCCTCGTTGGCACAGAGGCAAATTACCCAGTAAGCAAGGCAAGTACAACCTTACTTGCACTTACTTACCAATCTGTAGTGAAAAATTTCACAGGGAGACAGAGAAAGGGAGCTGTAACACCAAAGATGGCAAGAGACAGGGATAAGCAGCTGCAGAGAAATGGTGGCAACAGAGGCAGCAGAACCAGAAGACCAACTGAAGGTGGCAGGGTGGGCTTCCCAACCCATGGAGCAAGAGAGCTGAGCACCTTCGGGCAGGAGGCTTGCTGGCAGAGTGGGTTGCCTCCAGGCACTAGTCAGAGATAGGCTCACCGATCCATAGACAGAGAGAGCTGAGCGCCCTCAGGCAGGAGGCTTCCTGGCAGAGTAGGGTGTCTCTGGGCACTTACTGGCAAAGCTAAAAGAGCTTTCTAATACTTGCCTGTGCAAGGCAGAGAAGCCAGAGAGAGGTGTGCCTGTGGGCACAGCTGAGAAGAAGTTGTCCTGATGGGAGAACTGTATCCTGAGTGTTCCTGAACCTGAATTGTAACCCTTTACTTCCCAAATAAATTCCATAATCATGAGTATTGTCTGTGAGTTCTGTGTGGCCATTGTAACAAATTATCAAACCCAGCAGAGAAGTAGAAAGTGCGACAGGAGGGACAGTTGGTGTCAGAATTGGTAAAAAAATAAATAAAAATAAAAGGTTCGAGGATGGAGGCATGTCTAACCTCCACCTCATAAAAATCACCCTTGGGCTGTTGATAATGATTCTCTCTCCCCCTTGTGAAGTTAGAGGAGGTCAGACGCCCCCGCAGCCCCATTTTTACAGTGAAACCCATGTGAAATTATTCACTACCGATTAGTAAGTAAGCACAAGTAAGCCTGTGCTTACCTTTCTTACTGGGTGATCTGTCCCTGTCAAGGACTGTAAATTTGAAAAGAAGTTTTGATTCTATTGGAAAGTGCTGTGAGGTTGGGAAAGAGACAGATGCTAGCCATAACTAGAAGCAGAATCTTTGATGTGGTGAAAAAATGTGAAATTGTTCACTACAGATGATCTGGTAAGCAAGGTAAGCACCGTGCTTACCTTGCCTATTGGTTAATCTGCCCTGCATTGGCCTACCATAACAAAGAAAACCATCTTTTCCCTAACAGAATTCAGCATCCAACATACTGGTGGCCTGGGTGCTACTCATGAGAAGACAATGGGGCCATCAAGTCATAGGCAGCCTAGCAGCACCAGCAGCAAGGATGCAAACCCCGTTCCCCAGGTGTGCACACTGAGGGATGATGTGAGAGGTTCCCAAAGTTGTCAGCAGAAGCCAGTCAGAGGCCACATGAGAATTCTACCCTGGGCTGAGGATTTGGGATTCCTGCTCAGGCCCTGACACATGTTTCTCAGTAAAGGTTTGATCAGTAAATTAATCATGTCGGTCACCCAGGCCCTCATCCCCACCACCCACCTCAATTAATTCTATCTAACCTGCTTTCGAGGAGCACTTGGTTATCTCAGTTACTAACCAAAAGTTCAGCAGTTCAAACCCACTGGCCTGTCCCAGGGAGAAAAGATGTGGCAGCCTACTTCCACAAAGTTTACAGCCTTGGAAACCCTATGGGACAGTTCTACCGTGTCCTGTATGGTCTCTATGAGTTGGAATCAACTTGAGAGCAGTGGGGTTTTTCGGTAACCTGAATTCCCTATCTGCCCTTCACATCCACTCTTGTCTCCACTAGAACTGCCAGTGCTCTTGATTAGATCTGTATCCCTTCTCCCAGAGACTATTCCAAAATGTTTCTCTGTACTCCCTGTCAGCCCTCTCTCTCTCTCTGCCTCAGTGTAGCTTCCACACCCATGGCTTCCCAGTGGTGTTCCTAAAACAACCCTATCACTCTCCACATTAAAAACCTACAGCAGTTCTTCCTAAGGTCCCCTGGTACCTGGTCCCTGCCTATCTCTTTGGCCTCATCTATTGCTCTTGTTTCACTACTCATCTGTCAGTTTGTTGTACTGTGATGGCTTGCATGTTGCTGTGATACTGGAAGCTTTGCCGCCAGTATTTTCAAATACCAATGGTGTCATCCTTGGTGGACAGGTTTCAGCAGGGCTACCAGACTAAGACATGCTAGGAAGAAGGACCTGGCAGTCTATTTCTGAAAGAAATGGCCAGTGAAAACCTTATGAATAGCAGCGGAACATCCTCTAATATAGTGCTGGAAGGTGAGCCCCTCAGGTTGGAAGGCACTCAAAATACGACTGGGGAAGAGCTGCCTCCGCAAAGTAGAGTCGACCTTAGTGACGTGGATGGAGTTAAGCTTTCAGGACTTTTGTTTGCTGATGTGGCAAGATTCGAAATGAGAAGAAACAGCTGCAAACATCCATTAATAACAGGAACATGGACTGTACGAGGTATGAATCTAGAAAAATTGAAAGTGATGAAAAATGAAATTGAATGTATAAACGTTGATATCCTAGGCATTAGTGAGCTAAAATGGACTGGTATTGGCCATTTTGAATCAGACAATCATATGGTCTACTACTCCAGGAATGACAAATTGAAGAGGAATGGTGTCGTGTTCATCATCAAAAAGAACACTTCAAGATCTATCCTGAAGTACAACACTATTAGTGATAGGATAATATCCATACACCTACAAGAAAGACCAGTTAATACGACTATTATTCAAATTCACACACCAACCACTAAGGCCAAAGATGAGGAAATCGAAGATTTTTTGTCTACTTCTGCAGTCTGAAATTGATAAAACATGCAATCAAGATGCATTGATAATTAATGGTAATTGGAATGCCAAAGTTGGAAACAAAGAAGGATCAGTAGTTGGAAAATACAGCCTTGGTGATAGAAACAACACCAGGGATCACATAATAGAATGTTGCAAGACCAATGACTTATTCATTGCAAATACCTTTTTTCAACAACATAAACAGAGATTATACACACGGACTTCAGCAGATGGAAAACTCAGGAATCAAATCAACTATATTTGTGGAAAGAAACTATAGAAAAGCTCAATATCATCTGTCAGAACGAGGCCAGGGGCCAACTACAGAAGACACCATCAACTGCTCATATGCAAGTTCAAGTTGTAACTGAAGAAAATTAAAATAAGTCCATAAGAGCCAAAATACGGCCTTGAGTATATCCCACCTAAATTTGGAGACCATCTCAAGAATATATTCTACTCATTGAACACTAATGACTGAAGACCAGATGAGTTGTAGAATGATATCAAGGACATCATACATGAAGAAAGCAAAAGATCATTAAAAAGACAGGAAAGAAAGAAAAGACCGAAATGGATGTCAGAAGAGACTCTGAAACTTGCTCTTGAACGTTGAGTAGCTAAAGCAAAAGGAAGAATTGATGAAGTAAAAGAGCTGAACAGATTTCAAAGGGTGGCCTGAGAAGACAAAGTAGAGTATTACAATGAAATGTGCAAATACCTGAAGTTAGAAAACCAAAAGGGAAAAACATGCTCAGCATTTCTCAAGCTGAAAGAACTGCAGAAAAAATTCAAGCCTCAAGTTGCAATATTGAAGGAGTCTACAGGGAAAATATTAAATGATGCAGGAAGCATCAAAAGAAGATGGAAGGAATACACAAAGTCACTGTACCAAAAAGAATTGGTTGATGTTCAACCATTTCAGTAGGTAGCATGTGATCAAGAACCCATGATACTGAAGGAAGAAGTCCAAGCTGCACTGAAGGCATTGGCGAAAAACAACGCTCCAGGAATTGATGGAATGCCAATTGAGATGTTTCTACAAATGGATGCAGCACTGGAAGCGCTCACCTATCTGTGCCAAAAAATTTGGAAAACAGCTACCTGGCCAACTGCTGGAAGAGATCCATATTTGTACACATTCCAAAGAAAGGAAATCCAACAGAATGCGGAAATTATCGACATGTATCATTAATATCACAGACAAGTAAAATTTTCCTGAAGATCATTCAAAAGTGGCTACAACAGTACATTGACAGGGAACTGCCAGAAATTCAAGCCAGATTCAGAAGAGGCTGTGGAACAAGGGATATCATTGCTGATGTCAGATGGATCCTGGTTGAAAGCAGAGAATACCAGAAAGATGTTTATGTATCTTATTGACTATGCAAAGGCATTTGACTCTGTGCAAAGAATGGGAATTCCAAAACACTTAATTGTGCTCATGAGGAACCTGTACTTAGACCAAGAGGCAGTCGTTCGAACAGAACAAGCAGATACTACGTGGTTTAAATTCAGGAAAGGTGTGCATCAGGATTATATCCTTTCACCATACTTACTCAATCTGTATGCTGAGCAAATAATCTGAGAAGCTGGACTATATGAAGAAGAACATGGCATCAGGATTGGAGGAGGACTCATTAACAACCTGTGTTATGCAGATGACACAACCTTGCTTGCTGAAAGCGAAGGGGACTTGAAGCACTTATTGATGAAAATCAAAGACCACAGCCTTTGGTGTGGATTAAACTTCAACATAAAGAAAACAAAAATCCTCACAGCTAGACCACTGAGCAACATCATAATAAATGGAGAAAAGATTGATTGAAGTTGCCAAGGATTTCATTTTGCTTGGATACATAATTAACGCCCATGGAAGCAGCAGTCAAGAAATCAAATGACTCATTGCATTGGGCAAATCTACTGCGAAAGACTTCTTTGAAGTGTTAAAAGGCAAAGATGTCACTTTAAGGACTAAGGTGTGCCTGACCCAAGCCATGGTGTTTACAATCGCCTCATACGCATGTGAAAGCTGGACAATAAGTAAGGAAGACCAAAGAAGAATTGATACCTTTGAATTATGGTGTTGACTAAGAATATTAAATATACCACGGACTGCCAAAAGAACAAATAAATCTGTCTTGGAAGAATTACAGCCAGAATGCTTCTTAGAAGCAGGGATGGTGAGACTTCATCTCACACACTTTGGACATGTTATCAGGAGGGACCAGTCCTTGGAGAAGGACATCATGCTTGGTGAAATAGAGGGTCAGTGAAAAAGAGGAAGACCCTCAACGAGATGGATTGACACAGTAGCTGCAACAGTGGGCTCAAACAGAGCAACAATTGTGAGGGTGGTGCAGGACTGGGCAGTGTTTCATTGTGTTGTACACAGGGTTGCTATGAGTTGGAATCGACTCAGTGACACCTAACAACAACAACAGGAATTGATAAAATACCACTTGAGATGTTTCAACGAATAGATTCAGTGCTAGAGGTGCTTACTCGTCTATGTCAAGACATTTCAAGGACAGCTTCCTGGCCAGGCACATCAAAGAGGAAGCTAATTGTATAATAAGGTGAGAAAATGTTTGAGCACTCCTGGACAATCCAAGAGAGGAAGAGTGCAGTTCTTGAGAAAACAGAGAAGTGCTGAGTATGTTAAAAGGAGTATAGGACATGGTGGACCCAGCAAGAAGGACCCACCCAAGCAGAGGGCTTTAGGAGGAAAGATGGCAGTGGGACATCTCTGGGCAGATGGGCTGAGGACTTGTAAAAATAGGTATGTGGAATATTTAAGTTCTAATTGTTTCTTGTACGGTGCTGTTCTGCGCTGTACCCCCCTCCCTCTACATTATTCTAAACCTTCAGGAAACATCTAACATATGGCAGCAGCCTTGTAGAGGAAGTGTTTCTAGAGGAAGGAAGGACAAGAAGCATTGTCCAGCGTGGGCAAAAGCAACGTGCAGGGAACAGCTAACAAGGGGGCGACCGAGAAGTCAAGAATTGAAAGATAAGCATGAGAACAAAAACTGCCCCAGGAATTTGCAGAAACTTTGGGGAAGGTATTGGAGGAAGGAATGGGCTCAAGTCATTTTCTTTACATATTAAATTTAAGGTTTACTGCTCAATGCATGCTCAAATGAATGGAATTGAAACTCTGGTAATTTTGGGAACCTATGAGACTGGTCCTCATGCATTTGGGACAGATTTCTTTCACGACACATGGGAAAGAGGAGGAGTGTCAAAAATGCTTAGCAACAAGTGTCTCCTATGGTTTTAATAGAGGTCTAAGAGACTGGAGGCTTCTCTAAGCACCAGGATGACAAGATTTTCCTTTCAAAGACTGGTGAGAACAGCAGAGGAAACAAAACCTTCAAACGCCTGAGCAAGAGAGAACCTTAGGGAACATCTGGTCCTCGGGTAGAAAATAGATTTCAACTCAAATAGTAGCTGTCTGGGGAACTGCCTTGGGAAGGATTCTAAGGTTCTGTCTGGTTTCAGCAAGAAATTATTCAATAATCAATTAATAATGTCTGTCATGGGTGCAGGAAGGGGAATGACAGCACATAGGTCATATTTTTGTCAGGCTCTAATCTAGCCCAACTTCTCTTTTATAGTTGAAGAAGAGAAGGAATTTAACCAAAGTCACAATGTTAGTGGCTAGAGTCAAGTCTAGTACCAACTCTTTGTACTGTGCTACCTCCCTTTACCCACCACCCATCTGTGGTGGCTTGCATGTTTCTGTGATGCTGGAAGCTATGCCACTAGTATTTCAAATACCAACAGGGTCACACATGGTGGAAAGGTTTCTGCAAAGTTTCCAGACTAAGACAGACTAGGAAGAAAGGCCTGGTGATCTACTTCCAAAAATTAGCCTATGAAAACCCTATGGATGACAACAGAACATTGTCCAACTTGCTTGCTTTAGACACATCATTAGGTGGGATCAGTCACTGGAGGAGGCCATCATGTTTGGTGAAGTAGAGGGCCAATGAGGGCAAGAGAGACCCTCAGTGCAGTGGATTGACACAATATCCACAAGGATGAACTCAGACATGCCAGCAATTGTAAGAATGACACAAGACCAGCAACATTTTGTTCTGTTGTACATAAGGTCACCGTGAGTCAGAGCTGACTCAACAGCAGTTATCTATTTATCCCTCTGTCTATCTGTCTGTCTACCTACCTCCCTATATACAAAACACAAGGTGGGGAAGTGGGGAGGTTAATATCTCAGCTATCTGGAGAAAGTAAGTAATGCAGAAGCACAGCCCATATCAGAGGAAGGTGGTAGGAAAAACTATATTAGGCTTATATCAAGGGACAGGTTGGCCACTATCTGATTCACTTTGAGAACAAACACCCGTGGATACATCAGAAGAGCTGCAGTGCATTTAACCTAATCAGTGTGGCCAGGACCCAACTCAGTGTGTACTGATAGAAATGTTCACGACAGGGAAGGAAGAAGACAGGTTGACCTAGGCAGTCCTAGCTAGTGTTCCTTATCCACCACCACCACCAGTTGCCTTTGAGTCAGTCCCAACTCATGGAGACCCCATGTGTGTCAGAGTAGAACTATGCTCTATAGGGTTTTCAATGGCTGATATTTTGGAAGTAGATTGCCAGGCCTTTCTTCCAAGGCTCCTCTGTGTGGAATCGAACCACCAGTCTTTCAGTTAGCAGCCAAACACATTAACCATTTGCACCACCCAGAGACTCCAGTGTTCTTTATAGTCTTATTCATTCATTCAACAAACATTTTCTTAGCAACTTTGAGCAAGTTACTGAACTAGGAACTGAGGCTACAGTTTCTGAAGCATTTATATCAAGGAGAAGGCAGAGACAGGCATGGAACAGCTGATTATGCAATTAATTATTTAATTATTAACGGTGATAAAAGCCACGAAGAGGTGCAGGGAGATATGACAGCAAATAACCCTGAGGATCTGATGTAATCTGGAGAATGAGAGAAAGCTTTCCTGAGGAAGTGACATTTACGCTGAGACTCAAAAGGATTAAAATGGGAGTTAGTGATGGATTGGGGGTAGGGTGAGGCAGAGAGAGGAAGACAGACAGAAAGACAGAGGGCCGAAGGAAGAACCTGTTAAAAGCCCTAAGGAAGGAAGAAACCTGACATATCTGAAGAACTGAAAAGCTGAAAGGCCTGAAGGGCTGGAACACAGAATGTGCATTTTTTTTCAGGTTGCTGTTGTCAGAGGAAATGAGTTGAGAACCAACGAAGGATAAAGCTGTGACAACGGAAAACAGAGGAACTGCAGCCTAACCCCACACCCCTCCCACGCCCACCTGCAGCCTACCTGGAGCCTTTGAGTGAAGTTCTAAAAGGCACCTCTCTGGACTGACAGCTCAGGTGCACAGCCAGGTGAATGGAGCCCAACCTGGCTTTCGGCCTTCTTTCACCCCCTAAGCCAGATATCTTTGTGCAGTGCACAACCTACATGGCCATACATGGCAGTCTTGCCCCCACCAGCCTCATCCCATTTCCCAACAAGTAGATTAGACCAGTGTTCCTCAAACTTTAATGCCCATAGGAATCGCTAAAATGCAGATTCTGATTCCAGAGCCTCCAGTGGGGACTAGGATTGTGCATTTCTAACATGCTCCCTGTTGCTGTTGCAGCTGGTCTGTGGACCACACTTTGGTAGCAAGGAACTAGCAGACAAGTTGTGAAGGACTGGGCTTTAGATCCCCGAGCAAACTGGGAAAAAAAAAGAAAAAGGCATGAAAAATGATTTTGTTTGATTAAGGACAATCCTTTTGGATTATTGTCCACTGTGTGTCAGGCCTGCCCATGCTGGAGCCAGAGCAGCATGACACGCCCATTGCCTGCAAGAAGCCCAGAACCTGGTGGGACAGATGAACATGCACACAAAGCACGAACATCAGGACAGACGGCAATCAGTTCCATGAAAAGGTGAAAGCCAAGAGCCATGAAGACCAGAAGGAAAGACTAGTGCTAATTAGGGAAAACAGGGAAGACTCCTCAGGGGAGGGGACATTAGTGGGATGAATAGGATTTAATAGGTAGAAATGGCATGAGGGATAATATGAGAAGGTGGAAAGAGGTAAGTAAAGCAAGATATCCCTCAATGAATCAATAATCAGTCTATGTCATGATTGTTGTTGTTAGCTGCTTCTGAGTCGTCCCCCAACTCATAGCGACCCCACGCACAGCTGAACGAAATGCTGCCTGGTCCTGCCCCATCCCCATGATCGGTTGCACAGACCCTTGTGATCCATAGAGTTTTCACTGGCAGATTTGGGGAAACAGATAGCCAGGCTTTTCTTCTTGGTCCATCTTAGTCTGGAATCTCTGCTAAAATCTGTTCAGCATTATACTAACATGCAAGCTTCCACCGACAGACAGGCGGTAGCTGTGCATGAGGTGCATTGGCCAGGAACTGAACCCAGGCCTCTCTCATGGAAGGCAAGAATTCTACCACTGAACCACCACTGTCCCCAATCTATAAGTAGATGAAATATTTTAAAATAAAAAGAGCTGAGATATTAAGAGGCTTGAAGATCCCAAGGCATGTGAGACTTAAGGTTCACAGAGAGAGGATAATGAGAGGTAGGGCTAGAAAATTCATCCAATGCCTAGGCCTGAATGCCAGGCTAGGAGAAGAAAAACTTCAGGGATTTGTAGGTTTTACTAAAAATGAAAACATGAAGCCCCATCAGGTGGAGTTTGAGGCCAGCTTCCTGAAACTCCATTTGGGAGGTCCCCATCTGGGCACCCAGGACTGCTGAACCCGAGGCAGCGTGCAGAGGCACTGGGAGGCCCTGGCAGGATCAATACAGAACAGCTTTCAAGTGTCTGGGCCTGTGTTGTCAACACAAGAAGGTCGAGGACGACAATGCCGAAGGGCAAACATCAAACTCCACCTGCCAGCGTAGAAGGCTGGGAGGAGGCAGCTGTAGAGAAAAGATTTTCAGAAGTAGAAAAGGTGACCTCAGAAAAGGACTCAATGAAGGAGACATAGAAGATAAAAACGAGCCTCTTAGAAAGAAAGTCCGTGTAGTTGTGTTTACAATATCAAAGCTGATGAAGAGAAATGGACGGTTTGAGAAGGAGGAGCATTAGAAAGCCCTTTAAGAGGCTGCAGGAAATAAAAGAGCTAGCACAAAAACTGAATCCCCTCCTAGGCTTAGTGCCCCCAGTACCTCGACCACCCCCATAAAAACTAGTTGCTCTCAAGTAAATTCTGACTTGCGGCAAACCCATGTGTCTCAGAGTACAACTGCGCTCCATAGGGTTTTCAATGGCTGATTTTTCAAGAGTAGAACACCAGGTCTTTCTTATGAGGCACCCCTAGGTGGACCCGAACCTCCCACATTTAGGTTAGCATCTGAGCACATTAGCCCACACCTGCAGGCCCAGCCAAGCCTCAATAGGAGGAACCCAATGGGATTTAGTCCCATACCCAAAGGGACATAGCCTCAACTCAACCTCTCTGCCACGCCTGCTCTGGCCTCATGCTCCCTCTACCAGTGGGCTCAACCTTTCTCCAGGGATGGAATCTCTGCCTTGTGTTCTAGTTCTCTGGGTTTGTGTCTCTGCACAATGACCTATCTAGGTCGTCCCAGGCCAAGGCCCCACCCAGCTCCCCTTCCTTCTGGACTTACCTCTGGAGTCCTCACCCCAAACTGCTGGGGTCTCATCATCCACAGTTATTTCTCTCTGCCTGGTTAGTGACAATCGTGAACTAAACCATCTGAATCAGTCCTGTCCAGAGTCCAGAAGCTGATGCCAAAGACTTTCTCTAAAGGAAACAAGAATCAAACTGGCCTCAGAGCTAGAGCTGTAGAAATGTGGTCTACCTGGCTTTTCCCTCCTTTCCACGTCTTGGGTGTTTCTTGTATTCCACAGATATTTTCAAATGTTCCCTCAGAGTCAAGGCTTAAGCTGGGGATACACAGGTGGTACATATATGGCCCCTGAAGACAAACTCCATAATCACATGAACATTACAGTCACCTGGACTCTCCATTTCAGGCACCCTTCTCTCTGCTTTCTGGGTGGCATCCCTCTGCAGAGTGCACTCTCCCATAGCTGCAACAGGTGTCACCACTGCTCCTGGAAGGTGGCAGTGTCAGGCCTCTGGCCTCCCCCTGCCATGAGGCTCCAGTGGGAGGGATTGAGGAAGGATTAGCAGGTTGGCAGCCTGTTACTTTAACTCTGTGAGAGCCTGAATGTTTCTCCTACCCAACTCCTGTTGGTGAATCATGAATAGCATCATATTTGTTCATCCCAGATGGGTGGGACACCACTGGGCTTCCTGTTATCCCCTTAGCAGCAGCAGATCCTGCTCCCAGAGCCTCTGTCCCTAAGTCTGAAGCAGAGCGTCAGGTCCTCAGGTCAGGTCTCAGGACCAGCTTGCAAATGTCACATTGTCTTCTTCCAGACTTCCAAGGTGAGTAAGGTCCCCCATGCTATTCACAACCACTGTCATTTCTAGCAGCTCAAATTTCCTTCCCTGGCAGTCTCCTAGAATAGACTGCAGCTGTAGCCCTAGCACATGCAGTCACTGTTGTTGGTTCCTGCCAACCACCATTGGCAATTGGTAAAATATTGGATATGGAAACGGAGAAGGCTGGAATGAAGCCTGAGGTGTTGAACTGAAATTGGAGGTATCAAGGTGAACTCATTGTTTGTGATAGATAGATAGATAGACAGACAGACAGGTAGAAGCAGAGAAGCGTTTATATACACATAGGTCCATACGTACATGTAAATGTGTGTATATAAAAAATACATCTATCTGCTAGGTCTGTTTGCTAAGAGAGCCTACAAGCAAAACAACCAGTAGCAACTAGCACACCTAGCACCTGGATCTTGGTTTCTAAATACCATTATCCACTAAAAGGAACAACAGCTCCTTGAAGAAATAGCTCATCCCATAGCTGGGGCAAAGATAACATAAGATGAGCCTGGAACATCTTTCTATGTCAGAAAATAAGGAAGTGCACGAAGAATGATTGGACATATATCAAAAGGACACAGAAGCCAGCCAGTAGGGGTTCCCACTGGTCAAATCTGGGATAATTTGAACAATAAAATAAATAGTAGTAAAGGATTATAAAACATTGAATAAAATAAGATTCCACGAGTCCATACTGATATAAGTAAATATACAGGGGAAAAAGATGAGCTCTGCCTTAGAGTAGAAAGCCAACTAACAAATATAGTTGGAATGATACATCATTACAGTAACTGATTTAGGCAAGTTTCATCAATGAATACTAAAACTAGGAGCAGTGGAGTGTTAGAGCCAGCTCACTCTGACTCACCAGAGCCAATTGCATACTTGTCTTCCCAACTTCATGTTCAATGATATCACATTTGTAGCTTGAAATCGCCCATGGTAGGATTTACACTACAGAAACTGGCAAACACTATAAATCACAGAATTTTTTTTTTCAGAGTTGTTGTGAAACATTTATCAGCACACCACTCTCAAAATATCTCCCAACAAAATACTATTAATTACAAAGGGAAAAATAGTAACTTTATGATGGTGAAACCTGGCAGACATCACTTGAACAAAATGATAAAAGTTAAGGTGATGTAATGTGGCCAACTAAAAGTATGTGCCCCGAATATGATGTACTGAGAAGAACACAACATTGCTGCTGTGGTTTTCCTCCAAGAAGTGCATGACTGGAATCTAATTGTGAGGAAATATCAGACAATCCTAACCTGAGGGACACTGGGCAAACAACTGGCCTGTACATTACAAAAACGTCCACATCACGAAACACAAAGATGAAAGGAAACTAGAGATTAAAGGACACTAAAGAGACGTGACAACCGAATGCAACATATGATGCAAATTTTATTTTGGTTCCAGGACATTATTGGAACAATTGGCCAACCTGAATAAGATTGTAGATTAGATGATAACTTTATATCATTGTAAATTTCCTGATTTAGTTCATTGTACTGTGGTCATGGAAAAGAATGTTCTGGTCTTTAGAAAACGCGCACTGAAATATTTAGGGGTAATGAGGCATTGTGTCTGTATCTTACTCTAAAACAATTCAGAAAAAAATATATGCATAAAGAGAAAGAAAGACGGGGAATGGGAAGAAGAATAAAGTAAATGTGGTAAAATGTGAGCATTTTAGGAATCTAGTTGAAGAGTATATGGGCATTCTTTCTACTATTCTTGCAAAAATTATTCTAAATCTGAAATTATGTCAGAATAAAAAGTTTTGGTTTTTTTTTTTTAAAAAAAGGGTTAATAGAGCAAGAGGGTAATGGCCAGCCCAGTGCCCTGAGGTGCCCAAAGGTGGAGGGAAGAGGCAAGGCCCGGAGAGACTAGGAGCAAAGACTGAAGTGGGGACCAGCACGGAGGCAGTGAACGGAGTCTAGTGACTGTCCCTGATGGCTAGGAAGGCTGGGTCCTTGAGAATCCCCACAACAGGTCTGGTGTCAGCCTGAGCTCTATCCTACACTATTCCCCATCCCCAAATTTAGTTTCTCACCTCTTCATCCTTCAAACACACCAGTAAACCAGTTGCCATAGAGTTGACTTCGATTCATGGAGACCTCATGTGTGTCAGAGTAGAGCTGTGCTCCACAGGGTTTTCAGTGGCTGACTTTTTGGAAGTAGACTGCCAGGCCTTTTTTCTGAGGAGCCTCTGGGTGGGCTCAAACCTTTAACCTTTCAGTTAGCAGCCGAGCACGTTAACCATTTGTGCCACCCAAGGACTCTCCTTCAAACACAATAATGACAAAAATTGCTGTCTTTTGTTTGCCCGGCACTTTGTGGCTTACAAAGCGCTTTCCTGTGCTGCCCTGTAAGCACTGGTGACTTCAGGAAGGGGAGAGGGGTTGGCCCCTGAGGAGGTTGAAAGCAGTAGGCAAATATCAGGGTGCCCATCTCTAGTCTGCGCAACCAAAGGGTCCTTGGGACTGTTGCTGAGCCACAGGCCAGTGGCCCAAGAGATTCTCTGCCTGTCCCCATGCCTCCTCCCCAACACACACGTTCCCTAGGAAAGCAGGCTCCTGTCACTTGGGAAACTTAACTCCCAGCACCACAGATGAAGAAATCCAGCCCTCTGAAATCCCAGCTCATGCTAAGAAATTTCCTTCTGCCCACCTGCCACATTACTTTGCCTCTTCGCCCGACTTTTGCATCTGGCTTATCTGCAAGTGTCCCAGACAGGGATTCAGTGTTCTCAAGTATGGAGTTATAACCACTTTCATCAGAAATAGGGTGTTTTGAAATGCAGGCCTGGGCTGCCCCTCAGATTTACTGAATCAGAGACTCTGGTGTGGGGCCCAAGAATCAGCATTTTTATAAGTGACCCCTCTCCACACCCTTGTTGTTGCTGTTAGGTGCCCTCGAGTCGGTTCCAACTCAGAACGAAACACTCTCTAGTCCTGCGCTGTCTTAGTCATCTGGTGCTGCTGTAACAGAAATATCACAAGTGAATGGCTTTAACAGAGAAGTTTATTCTCTCACAGTCCAGTAGGCTAGAAGTCTGAATTCAGGGAGCCAACTCCAGGGGAAGGGTTTCTCTGTCTGTTGACTCTAGAGGAAGGTCCTTGTGATGCATCAGTCTTCCCTTGGTCTGGGAGCATCTCAGCACAGGAACCTCAGGTCTAAAGGACACGCTCTGTTCTTGGCAATGCTTTCTTGATGGTATGAGGTCGCCTTGTCTCTCTGCTTGCTTCTCTCTTTTATATCTCGAAAGAGACTGGCTTAAGACACTATCTAATCTTGTAGATATCATCAATATAACTGCCACTAGCTAACAGACACATAAAGAAATGCTCACGATCATTAGCCATTAGAGAAATGCAGATCAAAACTACAATGAGATATCATCTCACCCCAACAAGGCTAGCATTAAT
>NW_004443951.1:22811876-22824396 GCF_000243295.1 Trichechus manatus latirostris | reverse complement strand
GACTGGACTGTGGGACATAAAGTGATACTTGTGAAGAGTGTGCCTCTTAGACAAGTAGATACAAGAGACCAAACAGGCAGCTTCTGTCCAGAGGTGAGATGGGAAGGCAGAGAGAGTTAGGAGCTGGTTGAATGGACATGGGAAATCAGGGGTGGAAAGGAGGAGTGTGCTGTCACAGAATGGGGTGAGCAATTCAGGTCTCATAACAATGTATGTAAAAATATTTTTGTATGGGAGACTAACTTGAAATGTAAACTTCATTTAATTACAATAATAAATAAAATAAAATAAAAAATATAACTGCCGCTAATCCATCTTACTACATCATAGTGATAGAATTTACAACACAGGGAAATCACATCAGATGCTAAAATGGTACACAATCATACAATACTGGGAATCATGACCTAGCCAAGTTGACGGATATTTTGGGGGGACACAATTCAAACCATGACATGTACCATCCTCATAATTGTTGCTATGTTTGAACCCATTGTTGCAGCCACTGGGTCAATCCATCTCGTTGAGGGTGTTCCTCTTTTTCACTGATCGTCAAGTTCACCAAGCATGATGTCCTTCTCCAGGGACTGGTCCCTCCTAATAACATGTCCAAAGTACATGAGACAAAGTCTTACCATCTTTGCTGCTAAGGATCATTTCTTCCATACCCTTGACCTCCTCCAATTCTGTTCTCTCTCCACTTCCTGACTTTCACCAATATTGCTAATAATGTGTTCCCCAGAATTCCCCTCCACATCTAGTCAATGTCAGTTATCCACCAGCCCAAACTGCCAGGCAGGATTTGGTCACTGATGTGTGTGTGTGTGTGTGTGTGTATTTGTATGTGTTGTTGGGGGCGTGTGGACAGTGGAGATAAGGAGGACTTTCAGGTTTGGGGCCTGAACAACTGGGTGGAGGGAGTCCCTGGATGGCACAAATGGTTAAGTGCTCAGCTGCTAACCAAAAAGGTTGGTGGTTCAAGTCTATCCAGAGGAACCTCAGAATAAAGGCCTGGCAATCGACTTCCAAAAGCTCATAGCTACTGAAAACCCTATGGAGCACATTTCTACTCTGACACACATGGGGTCGCCATGTTTTGGAGTCAACTCAACAGCAACTGGTGCGGTTTGGATTAACTGGGTAGCTGGTGGAACCATTTACTGAGATAATGAACACAGAGGAAGAATCAGGTTGTGCTGAGAACAGGAGTGGGAAGTGATTTGAGTAGGAAATAGGGAGAGGACTATGCCCTAGAATGTGTCTGAAGCCCGTCCTCTCATTTTCCTTCCCTCGGCCCCCGCTTTGTCCAGCTCACCATCATCCCTCCTTGGTTACCTGACACCTTCTAACTGCCTTCACCTTTGCCCTCCCTCAATCCAAACACTTTTTAGGCTTTGTTTCCATTTGATATTCTCATTCTCACCTCAGGGAGTTTGCATGTGCAATGACGTTTGCCTGAAACACTCTTTTCTCCTCACAGATTTTTCTTTTTTCCTAGAGAACTCTAAGTCATCCTGCAGACTCAGCTTAAACCGCATTTACTCAGGGATGCCTTCCTAGACCCCCACACTAGGGGAGATCCCATTTTTCATGTTCCCACTGCATTCTGCTCTTCTTCTTCCTGGCTCTCATGTAGTCGGTAATTATTCGTTTATTATTTATGTTCCCTGACAGAGGGGAAGCTCCAAGAAAGTGCAGACTGTCTATTATATCCTTCTCTAAATCCTTACCACTTAGCAATAATAATAGCTAACATGAATGAGCTCCTAAGATTTGACAGAGGGCAGTGGTGGTTCAGGAGTAGAACTCCTGCCTTCCAAGCAAGAGACCCAGGTTTGATTCCAGCCAATGCACCACACGTACAGCCACCATCTGTCTGTCAGTGGAGGCTTGCACGTTTCTGTTATGCTGAGCAGGTCTCAGAGGAGCCTCCAGACTAAGACAGACTAGGAAGAAAATCCTCCTTCCAAAAATCAGCCAACGAAAACCCTATGGATCACAACGGTTCAGTCTGCAGCCGATCATGGGGATGGCGCAGGACGGAGCAGCAATTCATTCCACTGTGCACGGGGTCAGCAGGAGTTGAAGCCAACTCTATGGCAGCTAACAACAACAGTTGATGGTGAGCATGCCATACATTTCCATTGTTCCTCTTTATTGTCATTTATTGCCTGATACTTAGCTAACTCAACAGACCTCTAGCATGATGTACACCTCTTCCATGCCTTTGCCCAGGGTGTTTCCTCTTCCTGGGATGCCCTCCCACCAATTCTCCTCACTCCTTCTATGACCACCCCATCAGATAAACAACATCCTCCCATGCATACATCAGTGCTCAATCCCCCGCTGCTGTACAGCAAGGTGGAAAAGCACCATGAGCTACAGCATACGCTTTGGGAATCAGACAGACCTTGGTGCAAATCCTGGCTCTGTTTGGTACTAGCACATGGTCTTGTGCAAGTTATTTAATCCCTTTCAGCCTCAGTTTCCTCCTCTGTAAAATGGGGCACTGCATGTAGAGAACTAGACCTAGTGCTCACCGTGCAAACACTGAATGGTGGTTATTTTAATTCACAAGGTTGTATTCATCTACCGTGTTGGATCCTGAGCTCTGCCATGTCTCTCTATCTCTCCCCATCTCCCAGCACCCGCACTGTGCCTGCTCCCTAAGAGTGATCAGTGCATGTTGCTTGGATGTTTAATTGAATTGATGGCTAGAATTTACTGACGGGCCCTTCTTGACTGGAATTTACTGACTAGTGCCTTCCAGCTGACACTTGGCTCATCGCCACACTTACTGACTGAGATTTTCCTGCCGACACGCACTGACTGACACCACCTGGGACTGTCCCTCATAGCATCTGTCAGTGCCCCCAACCTCCTGAGTCAAAGCCAACAGAAAGAAAAGCTCTCTGGCTCCACATGCAGGGAATGGTCACTACATTTCTGTAACCCTAACTCTGGCTTTCCATCTCTGCCGGCCTCTTCCTCATGCTTGTTGTGACACCCCCATTTCTCTGCATCTCCACCTCAACTCATCTACGCCTCTGTCCCTTCATTGCCATATCTGGCTTTCTCTATGTCCCTGTGACCCTGTTCTGTCACCATGTCTTGGTCTGCCTTTACCGACTTGGTCTCTGTGGCTTTTCTCCCTGCCACCATCTTTTCCTCCATAGAAGAGCCACCCCCTCCCTTTGTTGATGCCGCATACTCAAGGACATGGGCACGCAATAGCACAGACACACATTGGTTTATTGTCTCTTTATTGTTCTCCTGGTAACAGGCGATCTTTTCTTTCCTACTTTTCAGGGATTCGATGCAGGTGGCTTTCTTTATCTGCTGCATCTGGGATGCCTGCTCTTCCCCTCCTGTACCCTCCCCCAGTCCTAGAACCTCTACCAGTGACAACCTGTAGAGATCAAAGGAGGAAGCTCAACATCTGAGCAGGAGACTACTCCATACACACAAGAGAAGCTTGTCAGAAACAGCCTGAGGAACCCCTTCCACTGAAGGTAGAGTGCACGGGGAGGGGAAGGACACGCTAACATGTGCCACACACATGGGAAGACACACTTATGCAGGAGAAGCACATGCATGGTGGAACGATGCTCAGACTCCAAAGTCCTTAAGGACAGTTCATCATGTGTCAGGGCCACGTGTACAATACGAGGGCCACTTATTGGAGGGCATTATGGACCCAGCCTACACAGGGGCCAATACAGATGCTGTATGTGTGGAGGACATGGTGTTTGAGGGTACAGATGTGAATGTTAGGGGGAAAGGGGCATGACACAATGTTGTCATTCATTCTGATGGACCCAAGCATGCACTGCCCCCCCTGCCTGTCCCATGTGGCTTGCAGTGCCTCCCTGTGGGAGAAATGTTACTCCCCACCCCACTGACATCAGGCTTGGCCATGGGACCTCAGGCTTTGGCCAATGGAGTGGACACAGAAGTGACGTGCGTCAATCTGAACAAAAGCTTTTAGAGTTATTACATTGTTCTGCCTTTGCTTTTTCCTCTGCCCCAAGAACTGCGTGCCCCAGATAGGGGCTGCCCTATGTATTCCAAGCATGTTGTAGTTAGCTGCAGCCGAGTAGATCCCTGACTCATGGCGACCCCATGCACAACAGGATTGGACCATTGTGATCCATAGGTTTTCATCGGCTGATTTTCAGAAGTCGATCAGGCCTTTCTTCCCAGTTTGCCTTCATCTGGAAGCTCCGTTGAAACCTGTTCAACATCATAGCAACACACAAGTCTCTACTGACAGAGGGGTGCGGTCTGCGTTTGAGGTGCACAAGCCATAAATCAAACCTGGGTCTCCCTCAGGGAAGGCGAGAATTTAACCACTACCCACATTCAAAGTATAAAGGGTTTTAATAAAGGGAATGAGATGTTTTCACAAATGTCGGAAGGGCTGGGAAAGCAAAAGTTGGGGACCTCAGCTATGTTACTACAGCAGGTATTTCACAAAGATTTACCCAGAGTCCCTGGGAAGCTCCCACTGACCTTCTCAGCCTATAGCAGTGAAGCCAGTGAGTCTCAAGATGCTCATTTGGAAGGTGCTTCAAACCTCCTGCAACTATTTTGGGAGAGTAATGACCTCGCCTTCTCCTCTGCTTTCCAAACCTCCCACGAGCACCTCTCTTGGCAGACTCTAATCAGGAACCACATGGGGAAGGGCATTCTGCAAAATGTAGATTCCAGCTTCTCTTCTCCAACGCAAAGGATACTTGACAACAGGTGGCAGTGAAGCCAGATTGACAACAGACAAACCTGCACGACCTACCTCATGGGGTTGTTAGGAGATTAAATGAAATAATGCAGACGCGTTCTGGGTAAAGCACTTGGCACATGGTTAATGCTCAGTAAGTGGCAGTTATTATAATTATTTTTATAATTTTGATCCTGGAACTGGTGGCTTTCCACAAAGCCCAGCACTCCCACTCCTTTCATGTTACAGAAAACTGTAGGCATTCAGGTTCCTGTCAAAAGATATATTCCCCATCGCCTCACATCACTCAGCAGGATTTATCATCTCTTTTTCAGATCCGATTACAATGGCAACATTTGTAAATTACTGATCCCTTGCTTCCCCCATAAGCGCGCATTCTGGCTGAACATATTCAAATCAATTACGCTGAAAGACATGAACTAAATTCACTACTTTTGTGTCTCCCGGTTTTATATTTCACAGTGATTGTACCCAAAATCACGACCAAAAAAAGAGCATTATGCTACAGGTGTGTCTCCTCCATTATCCATCAATCAAAGCATGAGGCAATCCAATAATAACCCCATTTATGAGCAAGCAGTTCTACCCTCACCAATTGCTATCACCAAACACATACATTGCAGAATAATGAAATGTTTCCAATCAGAATTAATTTAAAAAATCCAAATTGCATTTAAACTTACTTCCATGAAACTTAAATTCAAACCATTCCATAGCTAACAAAATCATACTTGTACAGAACTCAAATTGATTGGACTTCAAAATTCAAAATTCAGTTGTAGAAAATAAAATAGGTTATAAACCGCAAGGACCTTTGCAAATCATCCTCTGCTCTGAAGCACAATCCAAACATCACATGGTCACAGGTCAGTGCTTCCTGCAAAGAAATCCATTTTACAAACAAACCTAGGGTAATAGCACCCATATCTGTAATGCCTTTTCCTGATTAGTGATGAGCCCACACACTGTCATGTCCACGGTGACCAAGAGTGAAGCTAACATTCTTGGGAGCAGTATTACCCTTAAAATTGCAATAATCTATAGGAAAAAAAATCCAATTTAAATTTATTGTCTCTTTAGCTTGAATTTGTTTAGCTCTTTTAAACTTGCTCTATGCTGTTACTGTGCATCCGGCAAAGACATGCTCCTTGTTATTCCACATAGCCCCCCCGTTTAAGGCGGAAGACTTCAATGATTGTAGAAGCAATATAACCTCTAGTTTACCATGATACTATTAAACGGCAAGTCAGTACCCGAAACAGATTAATCTTCTAACTGGGATGTTTTTAAACTCTAAGTTCATATGTACAGATATCCATTCAGTCTGTTGACCCACGTCGAGGTGCAGGAATGAATGAATCAGCAAATGTCCCTGACCTCAGGGAGGTCATTCTAGCCAAGAGAGACAGATAAACAAGTAAACAAACAAGATCATTTCAGAATGTGTAGGTGCTGATGTGAGAGTCTCTTTACTTCACTTGTCTGGGCTGAGATGAAGACAAACCTATGAAGAGTCAGAGAAAGAGGGATCTTGGCAGGGGTTACAGCAAATGCAGAGGTCCTGTGGCAGGAAAGAGCTTGCCAGGCTTGGGAAATAGAAATACATTCACCAAATGCAAATACACACACTATACACACACACACACCCCAAAGGCTTGCTTGCTAAGATATTACAACCAGGATATTGACATTGATAAAATCCCAGATTTCTCCAGTTTAATTGTACTCATTTGTGTGAGTGTGTGTGTGTATTTAATTCTATATAATTTTATAACATGCATAGTTTTCTGTATCCACCACCACAGTCAAGATACTGGACAGTTGCAGCACCGCAAGGATCCCTCATAAACAGTCAAAAACAAACCTATTGCTGTCGAGTCGATTCCAACTCATAGCGACCCTATAGTGACCCTATAGGACAGAGTAGAACTGCCCTATAGAGTTTCCAAGGAGCACCTGGTGGATTTGAACTACCGACCTTTTATTGCTCTTTTATATCCACATCCACCTCCCTCCCACTTCCCACCCCATCCCTAACCCCTGACAACCACTAATCTAGTCTCCATTTCTAAAAAATGTTATACAAATGGAATCATACAATATGTAATTTTGGGGGATTGATATTTTTCACTCATCCTAATTCCGTCAAGATTCATCCAAGTTGTTATGTGTATCAACAGATTATTCCTTTTTATTGCTGAATAATATTCCGTTGTATGAATGTACCACAGTTTAACCATTCAGCTGTTGAAAGGCATCTGGGTTGTTTTCAGTTTGGGGCTATTACAAATAAAGCTGACCAGGTTTTTGTGTGGTCATAAGTTTTTATTTCTCTGGGATAAATGTCCAAGAGTGCAATTTCTGGGTCATGTGGTAATTGCATGTTCACTTTTATAAGAAATTTCCAAACTTTTCTAGAGTAGCTGTGCTATTTTAGACTCCCTCCAACAGTGTAAGAGTGCTCCAGTTTCTCCAGATTTTCACCAGCTTTTCACGTTACCACTTTTTTTTTTTTTTAACGATTCTGATAAATGTCAAGTGCTATCTCATTCTGGTTTTAATTTGCATTTTCCTGATGGCTAATGATTTTGAACATCTTTTCATGTGCTTATTTGCCATCTGAAAATCCTTCAGTGAACTATATGTTCGTGTCTCTTGTTCGTTTTCTAAATGGATTTTTTTTTTTACTGTTGAGTTTTGAGAGTTTTTTTATATAATCTAAACACTAGTCCTTTGTCAGATATGTGGTTTGAAAATATTTTCTCCCGCCCTGTAACTTATCTTATGGCTTGCGTTTTTATTCACATGTATCTTCCTTGGTTCCATTCATGCTGCTGGATTTCTTTCATTTTCTTTGCTGTGTAGTACTCCATTCTATCAACTGGATCAAAATGTATTTATCCATTTGACTATTGCTGGCCATTTACAGTGTTTAAGTGTTTGCTTTTACAATCAGTGTTATTATCTTGATGTGTCTCCTTGTGCACCTATGCAAGAGTTTCTGTAAGGTATAGACCTGGAAGTGGAATTTCTGGGTCATTGGGTATGCACATTATCAACTTTACTGCATAATGCTAAATTGTATCCTAAAGTGGTTGTATCACTTCACACTCCCACCAGCAGTGTAAAATTTCCTGTTGCTCCACATCCTTGCCAACACCTGCTATTATCAGTTTGTTTGTTTTATCTTTGGCAATCTGATGTGTGTATAATGGTATCTTGTTTTATTTGCATTTCAAGGATAACTAGTGAAACAGCATTCAGTCTGGACATTCAGGTTTCCTTTTCAATTAAGTGCCTGTTCAAGTTCTTTTGTCCATTTTTCTTTTAATTTGTTTGTCATTTTTTGATTGATTTGTAGTTCTTTATATATTCTCAGTACTAATCTTTCGCCACTTAGGTAGATCGCAAATACCACCTTTCAGTTTGTGGCTTCTCTTTTTACTTCCTTTGGGTTTCTTTTGAGGAACAGAAGAAGTTCTTGATTTGAATCTAGTCATATTTTTCAATCTTTTCTTCATGGTTGCAATTTTCTAGTTTTAAGAAGTCCTTCCCTACCCTGAGGTCGTAAAGTCATCCTCCTACACTGCCTCTGTAGTTATAGTATTTAAGAACATGGACTCCCAAGCCAAACTGCCTAGGTTCAAATCCTAGCTGTAAAACTTTAAACTAGTTACTTGACTTCTTTGTGCCTCAGTTTATTCATCTTCAAAGTGGAAATGATATTAGTACCTATATCAAAGGGTTGTTCAGTGGACTAAATAAGTTACTATCCATAAAGCAGTTAGAACATTGTCTGGCACATGGTGTTATGTGTTAGCTATTAGTATATTATTATCATCATCATTATCATCAAGAAGTTTTATAATATCGCCTTATACATTTAAATCTTTAAACAATCTGGAATTTATTTTTATATGTAGTGTGAAAAAATTAGTCCAACTTTTTTTAATATAAATAACCAATTTACCCAGGACATTTTTTTTTTAATTCAGCCTTTCCTCACTGAACTGCAATACCAATTGTCATAAATCAAGTTTCATTTATGTGTAAGTCTGTTCTTCCATTGGTCTGTCTATTTCTGAGCCAGGGCCACTCTGTCTTAATTACTATAGTGTTATAATGATATTTGATAAGGCTAGTTCTCCACCTGATTCTTCTTGGGGACTATTTGGGCTATTCTTGACCCTTTGTTCTTCTATATATACTTTAGAATCAGTTTTTCAGGGTCTTTGGAAAAATGCACTTGTTGGATTTTGATTGGAATTGCATTGAACCTATATATCAGTTTGGGGAGAACTGACATTTTTATGTCATTGTCCATGAACTTAGTATATATGTTATTGAATCATTTTTAAATGTCTTTCAATAGTTTTATAATTTTCTCCATAAAGTTGCTGCACGTATCTTTTAGATTTATTCCTAGGTATTTCATTTTATTGGGAGTATTATAAATTGTACCTATTTTAATTATAATTCTAACTGTTATTGATGTTTGAAATGCAATTAACTTTTGTGTTGGTTTTATATCCAGGAACCCTGATAAATTCTCTTATTAATTCTAATAATATATCTGCATATTCCTTGGGGGGTTTTATGTTTATAATCATATCATCTCAAAATAATAGCGGTATGATTTTTGTTCCCAATCCATATTTTTTATATATTCTTTATTTGCCGTATTTTATTGGCTAGGATTTCTGGTGTATTGTTGAAGAGATGTGATGATAGCAGGTACCCGGTCTTACTTCTTGTCTTAAAGAGAATGATTTCAATGCTTCACCTTCCACTATCATATTCAGCATAGGTTTTTTGTAAGTACCTTCCGTAAAGTGAAGCCATTTCATTCTACCCCTGGTTTGCAAAGACTTTTTTTTTTTTATCATAAACGTTTCTTGAATTTTATCAAATTTTTGCATCTATTAAAATGATTATATTACTTTTTTTCTTTGTTAGTGTAGTGAATCACATTAATTTTTATGCTTGAATGTTTACCCAATCTTACATACCATGGAAAGCCTGAACTAGGTCATGACATAGTATCATTTTTATACATTGTAGGATTTTGTTTACCAATATTTGTTTTAGAAGAAGCCCTGGTGGCACAGTGGTTAAAGCATTTGGCTGCTAATAGAAAGGTCAGCAGTTCAAAGCCACTAGCCGCTCTGCGGGAGAAAGATGGGACAGTCTGCTTCCATAAATATTATACCCTTGGAAACCCTATGGGGCAGTTCTACTCAGTTCTACTATGAGTCAGAATCGACCCAATGGCAATGGGTTTGGGGTTTTTTTGTTTATTTTGTTTGTTTGTTTGTTTTAGAATTCTGCATTTATGTTCTTGAGTAAGATCAGCCTATAATTTCTCTTTCTCATACTGTCCTTGTCAGTATGTATATATCAAGATTATTCCCTTCTTATAAAATTGATGGGGGCATGTTTCTTCTTTTTCTATACTGTGGAATAGTTTGTGTAAGACTGGAAATATCTATGTCTTGTATGTTGGTAGAACTCACCAGTGTTGTCTTTAGGGAATATTTTTTAATTAACAATTTGATTTATGTAATAGTTACAGTACTATTCAAGTTTTATATTTCTTACTGAGTCAGTTTTTGTCGGTTAGATTTCTCTAGAAATTTGTCCGTCTCATCTATGTTCTCAAAGTATTAGCATGAAGTTGTTCTTTATACCTTTTTATCTCTTGAATGTCTGCAGTTGGAAAATTAAATGATGTATATAAAAAGCCAAGCACTGTGTCTGGCACATACAAAGCATAAATAACAGTCACCATATTAATTTTCTATTGTATCCTCACTGCCTAGCATAGTGCTCAATAAATACGACTTAAATAATATCTACTGCTTAAATAAATATTATTTAAATAATAAACCTGTCCATGAATGTATTTGTAGCATGCAAACCTGCCCACACAGATCAGGGATGTTGCTATTATTGTTTTTGTTGCTATGTTTACACTATAACCCCTCTCCTCTAGCCCTGCCACACCCTGTGCTCTTCATGGTACTCCTGCCCTGTGATAAGCTGATCTATTTATAATCTCCCTCCTCCCTATAGCATAAGCTCCTTAATGGAAAGGACCTTCTGTGGCTGTTCATTTCTGCATCCTCCATTTGCAGCACAGTTCCTGACAAACAGTCGCCCTCAAAACATGCTGAAATAAAGGAAAGAAGGAGGAAAAAAAAGATTCTAATTTTTTGCCAAATGCCTACGCAAATTTGAAGCAATTCCCCAAGCCCAGGTCAAGCAAAGATAAGAAATTTCAAAGCTCTAATCATTCCATGAAGTCAAATTTTTACTTCTTCTGTTCATCACATTTACCCGCAGAGCATCAACACACAGTCAGGCCAGGGCCGGACTACCCAAGAAGCAACACGCATACAGGCCCAGTTGTGCCTTCCCACTAATCTACAGTACAGTTTCACCTGTCCCCCACCACAGCAAAGATGTGATGAAACCCATGTGAAATTGCTCACCACAAATTAGCAAGTAAATATAATTAAGCCTCAATGCAAACTGGTGCATATTGTTTGTGCTTACTGGTTAATCCGCCCCTAAATCAGGCACACAGCCGAAACCAAATCAAAACAGTCACCATCAAGTGGATTCCAACTCATAGCAACCACATGTGTGTTAGAGTAGAACAGTGCTCCATAGAGTTTTCAATGGCTGGCTTTTTGAAAGTAGATCCAGACCTTCTTTCCAAGGTAGCTCTGGATGAACTTGAGCCAAAAACCTTTTGGATAGCAGCCAAGCAGTTGACGGTTTGTACCACCCAGGGATGCCAGCACTCCCTAAGGAGGAGACTTTACCAATCCTTGAGCATGACACCTAATGGCCAAAGAGGGCATATTGGCTACTTTTCAAAATAGCTCCAAGGCAAAGGCAAAGAAAGGGTTTTTTAATACAAAGCCAACAGCCAACATCATCCTAAATGGAGAGACTTTGAAAGCATTCCCCTTGAGAACGGGAACCACACAAGCATGCCCTCTATCATTACTCTCATTCAACATTGTGCTGGAGGTCCTAGCCAGAGCAATTAGGCTAGAAAAAGAAATAAAGGGCATCCAAATTGGTAGGGATGAAGTCAAAGTATCTCTATTTGCAGATGATATTATCTTATACACAGAAAATCCCGAAGAATCCATAGGAAAACTACCGGAACTGATAGAAGATTTCAGCAAAGTTTCAGTATACAAGATAAACATACAAACATCAGTTGGATTCCTTTACACCAATAAAGAGAACCTTGAAGAGGAAATTACCAAGTCAATACCATTTACAATAGCCCACAAGAGGATAAAATACTTAGGAATAAATCTAAACAGAGATATAAAAAATCTATACAATGAAAACTACAAGACTCTACTGCAAGAAACCAAAAGAGACCTGCATAAGTGGAAAAACATACCTTGCTTATGGATAGGTAGACTCAACATAGTGAAAATGTCAACTCTACCCCGAAGTGATCTATAGCTACAATGCAATCCCAATCCAAATTCCACTGGCATTTTTATTTATTTATTTATTTATTGTACTTCAGGCGAAGGCTTACAGAACAAATAGTTTCTCATGAAACAGTAGTACACATGTTGTTTTATGACATTGCTTAACAACCCCACAACATGTCAACCCTCTAACTTCTCAACCTTTTTTTTTTTTTTCGTGAAAATACACATAGCCGAAGATACACCATTTCAAAAATTTCTACATGCACAGTTCAGTGACATTGACTACGTTCTTCCAATTGTGCTGCTATTCTCACTT
>NW_004443951.1:22758424-22799385 GCF_000243295.1 Trichechus manatus latirostris | reverse complement strand
ACTGGACTGTGGGACATAAAGTGATACTCGTGAAGAATGTGCCTCTTAGACAAGTAGATATAAGAGACCAAAGGGGCAGCTTCTGTCCACAGGTGAGATGGGAAGGCAGAGAGAGTTAGGAGCTGGTTGAATGTTCATGGGGAACCAGGGGCGGAGGGGAGGAGTGTGCTGTCGCAGAATGGGGTGAGCGGTCGGGGTTTCATAACAATGTAAGTTAAAAAAAAATTCTGTATGGGAGACTAACTTGAAATGTAAACTTCATTTAATTACTTCAATAAATAAATAAATAAAAGCCAAAAAAAAAAGATTAAAATGGCAATTTTATGTTATATGTATTTTACCACAATAAAAATTTTTTAAAAGTTGTTGTTATCAGTTGCCATCAAGTCGACTCTGACTCACGGTGACCCTATGTACAATAGAACAAAACTTTGCCCGTCCTCTGCCATCTTCATCACCATTGCTATGTTTGAGCCCATTCTTGCAGCTATTGTGTCAATCCATCTCACTGTGGATTTCCCTCATTTTTGCTGACCCTCTACTTTACCAACATGATGTCCTTTTCCAACAATTGGTCTTTCCTGGTGACATGTCCAAAGTAAGCAAGACAAGCTTTGCCTTCCTCACAGTAGATAATTCATAGAAATCATTCTAAAAAAGTGATTAAAGTTGCTATTAATTATTATTTAACATTTCCTACTGGTCAGGAAGGGTGAGACTGTGCTTGGAGCTTTAAACACATTATCTTATTTAATTCTCAAGACCCATTGATGACTTGGACACAATTATTATTTCTTCTTTACCTTCAAGAAAAATGAGGCTTAAGGAGATTGATTGGCCCCAAATCAGTCAGGAGTGGCAAAGATAGGCTTTGATTTTTCTCTGTACCATTCTGCCTCCTGGAATATCCATTTTATTTCAAATTTATGGTGCAGTTGAGTTGTTTTTTTCTTCATGCATGTTTTATAGTACATGAGGGTCTATTGTATAATTAATGTGCATGTGCTCATTTTCTAGAACTCAGCACTTGTTTTCTTGTTTTAAAATGATTGTAGAGGTTTATGGTTATTGCATTTTAACTTTATGCTCTGGTGTTGGTTATATCTGTGATTATCCAAAGGACCCACGGAGAAGGCAGTTTGTCTTAAAAGACAGCTCACTGCAGGGGTGGTTTCACTTGGTAAGAGCAACCATCAAGGATTTGGGGTGAGCCTGCTTGACTCTGCAGAGGATAAGAGGAACTTGGGAAATTTATGGTTCTGAAAAACAAGGATGCAACAGGAAGAGGTGCAAGTTGAACAGGGTCTGATTGGAAAGGCTTTATATGGCAGGGCAAGGAATTTGTACTTTAACTTATAGGCAAGGGATGATTTACAGAGGAGAGTGCCATAATCAGGTCTGTTATTAGAAGCACATATCTTGTTTCAGGACAAGCCAGGAGCCACTCTGAGGAGGGATCCCTCTGGGTGCTGCAGGTCTGCCAGGGATAAGACATGTTTATAATCAGTTTTAGGTGTGACTAAGGAAAGTGTCTCTAGCCTAGTGCTGTGTAGGTCCTCTTCTCTCTTGCCCCAGATCCTACTCCTCCAGCTGACCTTTGTCTGTGTCCTGTGCTAGTCCACCCCAGTTGTTATGAATTAATTATGTCCCCACAAAAGATATCTAACTTCTGTAGCTATGAATGTGACCCTGTTTGCAAATAGGATCTTTGAAGATGTTATTGGTTAATATGAGGTCATATTGGAGTACCGTGGGTCCTATTCTTATATGACTATTGTTAGACACTGTAGAGTCAGTTCTGACTCATAGCGGCCCTGCGTACAACAGAACAAAACACTGCCTGGTCCTACACCATCCTCACAGTTGTTGCTATGTTTGAGCCCATTGTTGCAGCCACTGTGTCAGTCCATCTCATTGAGGGTCTTCCTTTTTTTCACTGACCCTCTACCTTACCAAGCATGATGTCCTTCTCCAGGGACTGATCCCTCCTGATAATATGTCCAAAGTATGTGGAAAGAAATCTCGCCATCCTTGCTTCCAAGAAGAATTCTGGCTGTACTTCTTCCAAGAAAGTCTTGTTCATTTTTCTGGCAGTCCATGATATAGTCAATATTCTTCACCAGCACCATAATTCTAAGGCATCAATTCTTCCTCAGTCTTCCTTATTCATTGTCCAGCTTTCATATGCATATGAGGCGATTGAAAGTATCATGGCTTGAGTCCGGCGCACTTTAGTTCTCAAAGTGACATCTTTGCTTTTGAACACTTTAAAGAGATCTTTTGCAGCAGATTTGCCCAGTGCAATAGGTCATTTGATTTCTTGACTGCTGCTTCCATGGGCGTTGATTGTAGATCCAAGTAAAATGAAATCCTTGACAACTTCAATCTTTTCTCTGTTTATCATGATGTTGCTTATCCATACAGTTGTGAGGACTTTTGTTTTCTTTCTGTTGAGGTGTAATCCATAATGAAGGCTGTGGTCTTTGATCTTCATCAGTAAGGGCTTCAGTATGACTAGTGTCCTTATAAAAGAAGAGAAGATACACAGAGACAAGACAGAGGAAGGACGGCCACGGGACACGGAGGCAGCTGCAGCTGACAGCCAAGCAACGCCAAGGATTACCAGGAGCCACCAGAAGCTAAAAGAGAGGCATGGAACAGTTTTCCTCTCAGAGCCCCCAGAAGAAATCAACACAGCAGATACTCTGATTTGGACTTCTAGCCTCCAGACCTGTGAGACAATAAATTTCTGTTCTTATAACCCACTCAGTTTGTGGTGTTCTGTTTCAGCAGACTCAGGAAACTATTACATGGGCCAAAACAGCCTGGGCCCAAATCCTGACCCTGGCACTCAGAGCTGTGCATCTGTGGTCCAGTTTCCTCCATGCCTCAGTTTTGTTATCTATAAAAGGGGGTGGAATCTACCTCATATGGTTGTTCTGAGGATTAAAATGAGCAAATGCACATGATGCCCTAGAACCTTGCCTGGCTCAAAGTAGTCATCATATAAGCCTCCACTCTACCTCCTGTTAGTCCAACCAGACAGCCTTGTATCAGGGCTGATATAAATTCTCAGGCTGTCTATCAGCTCTCAATAAAAGGTTAGACTTTCAGAAGAAGTCCTCACCCCTGGTATTTCTGTAGCCCTCTCTGTTTTTATTCTTCCTGCGACTGAAAGGTGTCCATGTAAACACCAGGGCTACGCCTCTGCTCAGAATTCTGCGCTTAAACCTGTGCAGCTGTCTGGGAACTCCTGGGGATACTTTTGTATGACTTATTCTCTCTTTATACTTCAGAAAGAGAGGACTTAGAAGTATTCTAAGCTTTTGGTGAAAGGAGAACAATTTTATTTCTAACCAAGGGGCTTCTCAGAAGCTAGTCATTCTGTGTTACTTCCCTGGTATCAGTAGTCCCTCCCAAGACCATGGCAGGTTGATAAAAAAGAAGTCCTGGCCCTCCACAGCTACATGAGGTGCTGCTATTTAACTGTTTCCTGCCCACTTAGGGGTGAATCACAGGCCTTCCCAGCTGCACCCATCTTTGCACCCCATCTCCTTCCAATCAGAAAGTGGTTGCCAAGGGAACCACAGGTACCAGTCTCTCTCCAGCCCCCTGAATCAAGGCCTAATCTACATTGAAACAAATTTCCATTCCAGAGCTCAGCAGGTTTCAACATTTTACAATCTGCTTAAACTTGAGTCTCAGTCCCTTCCTCCTTAAAGGGGCCAGCCTTCCTCATCAGTATTTAAAGCCTCTTCTTTTCCCTGCAGTGTTCATGCTGCTATGAGATTTGCTTATAGGATTAATTTGGTTAATTGATCCCTACTGAGATGTAAATGATAGAGTAGACAGATAATAAAAGTTGTTTGGCAGAGTCCTTGCAAGGGTTGAATGAGATAATGCAGGTGAAGTGCTTGGTACAGAGTGACAGTTTTTTACCAGTTGCCTTCGAGTGAGTCAATTCTGACTCATGGTGACCCCATGTTCCAAAGTAGAACTGCCCCCCATAGGGTTTTCAATGGCTGTGATCTTTTGGAAGTAGATAGCCAGGTCTTTCTTCCAACGTGCCTCTGAGGAGATTCAAACCACCAAGCTTTCGGTTAGCAGCCGAGCATGTTAACCATTTGCACCACCCAAGCACAGAGTCCCATTACCCGTTGCCATCAAGTTGATTCTGACCCCTAGCAACCCTATAGGACAGAGTAGAACTGCCCCATAGGGTTTCCAAGGAGCTGCTGGTGGATTCGAACTGCTGACCTTTTGGTTAGCAGCCATATCACTTAACCGCTGCACCAGAGCAGTTCTGAAGGTGAGTGATGCCAGCTCAGTGGAGTGCTGCCAACAAGGGGAGGATGTGGGAGAGCAGAGGAGGTGTTTGGGGACTCAGCCTGGGGATGCCTCTCAGATATCCCCATTTAGAAGCCAGCCGCTCTGCCTCCCTGTGAGAAGGGGCCTTCTACCCCCTGGCTGTTTTTCCGAGTTTGCTGCTTTCTGTAATTACAGTTCACAGTAGTTCACAGTATAATTCACAGTACTTATGTTCTATAAAATCACCAATCGCAAACACTGAATTAGAGAATACTAAACCATCGCTCCCAGGGAAAATACAAAGTTAGGTTCCTGTGAGCCACTGGTCACAACTTTGTCAACTGATCAATACATAACTTTGCTTTATGTGTGTTTTTCTTTGAAGGCTTTATTTAACATATGCTGCTGTAGAGACCAAAGTTTCTTAGTGGTTACCAGGGGCAGGAGGGAGGGCCGAAAAGGGAGTCAATGGTGATGGAAAAATCCCATTGATTAAGGGTAGGATTGTACAGCTGATTATTGTAATTACTGTCAATAAGTTGTACACCTGTAAAAAGTTGAATTGGCAAAGGTTGTAGGATGGATGTATTTACAACAAAGACCAAAAAAAAAACAGTAGCTGCTGAGGCTGCCTATGTACAACCAAATACCTCATGGGATTTTGTTCCTTGGTTTGGAGATTTAGGGTCATGGTTTCATGGAATATCCGAGTTAATTGGCCTAATAATGTATTTAGTGCTTCTATTCTACCTACTAGCTTGTTGTGTAGTGTCTGGGGTCTTAAAAGCATGCAAGCAGCCAGCCAAGGCACAACAGTTGGTCTCTATTCACCTAGAGCAACAGAGGAAGAAGAGTCAGGAATAGAAGGAGGAAATGGAATATGTGGTTGTCTCCATGAACAACTGCCTCCTTTGCCATGAGACCAGAAGAACTGGATGGTGCCCGGCTACCATTACTGAACATTTTGATCGAAAATTCCATAGAAGAATCCTGATCTAAAAGGGGAAAATGTAGAATAGAATTTCAAATTCTCATAGACTAGACTTTCTGGAGCCATGGAGGGTGGCTAAACCTTGAAACTATTGCCCGGAGATAATCTATAAAGTTTAAACCAAAAATATCCCCTGAAGTCTTCTAAAACCAATGGTTTAGCTTAACTAGCAAAAAAGGTCTACCTTGAACATTATGCTCTTTTAAGAACTGTCTATATGGGATCAAATTGACAACAGCAACTCGAAAGATTAGATAGGAACCTTAAGGGGCAGCGAATTTATGTTAATGAGGGAAGAGCAACTCCGAACATGAGCGTGAGAAAGGTTGCATACTCAAAGAATGTAATTGATGTCACTAAATTGTACATGTAGAAACTGTTGAATTAGTGTATGTTTTGTTGTGTATATTCTCAACAGTAACAAACAAAATATGTATATGTATATATATATATGTGATTCACTAACATTGAGCTCACTAACAACAGCACTATAACTCATGCCTGAACAAAGCTTATCTAATTACATGCTCTCTCCCTAAGGCACATCACAGCCCTCTTGTACTTAGGAACACTAGATTGCACTTCAGTACTATGCTTAGAGGCCATTTTAAAAAGTAAAATCACCAACAGAAGGCATAAAAGTGCAAAAAAGTATCACTAAACAGACTACAAAAAAAGGCACTTGTTTACAGCATGACAGCTGAAACAAGAAGGCAGAGTGTTGCCTTGTTAGACCTCAGCTAGGAACATGCACATGAAGTGACTCAAATTTCTCACTATGCACGTGTCTGAGAATGGCCACAAAGCACCACACATACTGATTTAAGGGTTACAATTAAATTTTAGAGAGAAATCTGCAAATACAGAATCCACAAATAATGAGGATCGATTGTATCTGGCTTTCTAGTGGGGAAAAAGAACTAGTCATCTAACTGCAGATGCCTTTCTAGAACACTCGACTAGAAATGGTGCTGTGTCTAATTATTTCGTAAATGGTCTCAACTAGGCCACGAAAAGGTCAGAGCCCATTCCTGTTCTAGAACACTTATTTAGATATGGCGTTGTGTCTAATTATTTCATAAGTGACTTCAACTAGGCCACAAAATGGTCAGAATCCATTCCTGCCTTTCGGGATCACCCATGTTACCACCAGCACCTGGCTGCTCCCCAGCTCCTACACCCCCTGCTAAAGAGATCCAATCGCCACCTCACAACCTAAAACCACAGGCGGCTGCAGTTGCCTCAATCCCGGCCAGTGAATATTTTTTTTAATCTTAAAGAGCTCCACATGCATATGAAAGACAAAAATAGTATTTGATAAATATGCACTGGTTTTACATCTTCAGATTTATTACATTTGCTTCTAAGTCAATGCAAGAGAACTGTGAGACTGTTTTGAGAGATGCCCAAATTTGAAATATGAGTTATGGATGACAATATTGTACCAGTTACTATTACTACATAACAAACCACCCCAAAACTGAGTGATTTAAAACAACAATAATTATTTTATTATTATTCATAGATTCTATAGGTTGGGAATTAGGGAAATGCTTAGCTGGGTAGTTATGGCTCTAAGTTTCTCATGCAGTTGTAAGTGGCTAGACCTGAACAGTTGAGGGCTGGCCAGGAATTTCTCTCTCTCTTTTATGATGTTGTCACGGGACCTGTCTATGTGGTCTGTCCAGGTGAGATAGTTTGGGCTTCTTCACAACATGGCAGCCTCAGGCAGTCAGACTGCTTACGTGGTGATTGACAGCTTCAAGAGCAAATATTCCAACAAGCAGGGTAGTAGCTTTATCACCTTTTATGACCTAGCCTCAGAAATCACAGACTGTCACTTCCACTGTACTCTACTTGTCAAAACAGTCATAAAAGTCACCCAGTTCAAGTGGAGGGAATATAGACCTCATCTCTAAATGGGAGAGATAAAAAGATGACATAATAATAAGAACGTGTGGCATAGGAGACAATTGTTGTGGCCATCTTTGGAAAATACAATCTGCCCCGGGCATCAACCTCAGTGGCCAATTAATTTCCACACCTTATAGGAGACCTCTAATCACACAGATAAGGTAATCCAAATGGTAAATAGTTCCTGATTGCTTTCTTACAATCCTAGGATTCTCTTTAATTAAATAGAGATGGCAGAACTCCCTCCATTCTAAGATCTGCACAATCAACATGTTAATTTAAGATACATTTGAGTTAGTACTTTTATAGCCATTTTTACATAATTAAATGAAATCCAAATCAATCATTAGCAGAACTCCTGAGGCCCTTGGTGCATATGATTTGAAAACCACACAACCAGCAGAATAGGATGAATGGAAACAGCCTGTTTGCAACCAGACAGTCATTGGCCAAGATCAGATGCCAAGTCCAGCCTCACAGAGAGCCACCAGGCCTGCCCCCATCACCCCCTCTTCTGCTGTGTACCTATGGGCTCCACTATCTACAAAGCAGTCGGCAAAGTCCTATCTCCTCCCCACCACAAAAAAATTTAAAAAGTGGAAGGCAGTTAAAGATCCCATTTGTGAAGGTGGCGAGCTGTGAAACACCAACATAAACAGTCAAATATTTTGGGGCATGGAAGAAAGATCTGATAATCTGCTTCCATAAAAGATTACAGCCAAGAAAACCCTATGGTGCACAGTTCTACTATGTAACACATGGGGTCACCATAAGTTGGGAGCCACCTCAGTGGTAGCTGTCAACAACAACAATCATTGTCCAAAGCACTTTTATATCCCTTAACTTATTGAATTCCTACAAAAACCCTAGAAGTTAGGTCCAACTGTTGCCATTCTACAGATGAGAAAATAGAGGCTCAGAGAGTTGAACTGCTCAAGGTCACAAAGCAGGTGAATGGCAGGACCAGGTGCATCTCTAAATGTAGGCCAAGGTGTCCACCTACCTAGGTGGCCAGACCTTTAAGGAATGGGAGTTTGTCAATTTCATAGACTCAAGGGATAGCAGAACTGGAGAGATGCTTAGAGACCTGGTTTAACCCCTTAGGAGAAGGAGAGATCTACAGGCCTGGCCTTGAACCCTGACCAAAGGCACTGGAAGCCATTTGGGCTTGCTGCTTCATTTGTCTCCCTTCTTTAGGAGGAAATGTTGTGTAAGTGGCTAGGAGTGTGAGCTTCATCCTTCTCCCACATTCCACTCATATGGCCTTCAGTGTGTCACTTAACTTCTCCATATCACATCCACTAAACGGGCACAATAAAACAGGACCAGCCTGAAAGAATTAATGAATCAAGGACTAAATGATGCAGTGCATGTGAAATACTCACAACAGAATCCATCTGTTGCCGTCAAGTCGATTCCAGCTCATAGCGACTCTCTCGGACAGAGTAGAACTGCCCCATAGGGTTTCCAAGGAGTGCCTGGTGGATTCAAACTGCCAAAGCTCTTAAACACTGCACCACAAGGGTTTCCTAGAACGGAATAGCTTGTTGTTATTATCTACCTAGGACAGACACACACCCCTCCCTGCTCTGTAATGCACAGCTGCAAATTAGAACAGTGGAGAAATAAGAGTGTCAGTTCTAGAGACAGGCTGCTGCTTGCGTTTCTTTTATCAACAGTTTTATTGAGGTATAACAGGCATCCGATAAGCTCCATACGTTTAACGTGTACAGCTTGGCCACGTTTGGACATATGTATACACCCTTGACACCATCACCACAATCAAGATAATGAACATATCCATGAGCCCCCATTACCCTTGTGCCCTTTGTAATCCTCCATCTAGCCCCTTCCCATCCTCCACCCTCCATCTCCAGGCAACCAGTGATCTGCTTTTTGTCACGCTAGATTAGTTTGTATTTTCTAGAATTTTATATAAACAGAATCACACAGTACATACTCTTTCATATCTGGCTTCTTTCACTCAGCGTAACGAGATACATCGATGTGTTTGCATGTATCAACAGTTCCATTGTATGGATTTACCACTGTTTGTCTAGCAATTCACCTATCGACAGACATTTAGGTTATTTCCAGTTTGGGGCTATTATTACAAATAAAGCTGCTATGAACATTTATGTAAAAGTATTTGTATGGACAAGTGCTTTTCATTTCTCTTGGGTAAATACCTAGGAGTAGAAGGACTAGGTGAGGTGGTAAGTGTGAGTCTCTGGATGGCACAAATGGTTAAGCACTTGACTATTAGCCGAAAGGTTGGCGTTTCAAACCCACCCAGAAGCACCTCAGAGGACAGCTTTGGCAATCCATTTCCAAAAGGTTACAGCCCTGATGACCCTATGGAGCAGCTCTACTCTGCACACATGGGATCGCCATGAGTCGGAAATGACTCCAGGGCAACGAACAACAAAATGCTTGACTTTTTAAGAAACTGCCAAACTCTCATTTCTTAAGAAAGTCCAGACTTACTGGCCTGGTTGAGACTAGAGGACCCTCTGAGACTATCACCCTGAGATACGTTTTAAACCTTAAACCGAAATTATTCTGTGAGGTCACCTGTGAGCTAAATAACAAATTGGATCATAAAATAAACAATACCACCTGCGAATAATGAGCTTCTTTTAAAAAAAAATCAACTATAGGAGATCAAATAGTCAAACATTACTCCAAAGTGGATGAGAAGGTAAGGGGGCAGGGAAACTAGAGTACTAGAAATGGTACAACCAGAATGGAATGAATGAGAATAATGACCCATTGTGAAAAATGTAACCAACATCTCAGAATAATTTGTGTGGAGATTGTCAAACGAGAACCTAATTTGCTGTGTAAACTCTCACCTTAAACACAATAAAATATTTTTTAAAATAAAAGGAAAAAAAAAAAAAACTGCCAACCTGCTTTCCAAAGTCAGTGTACCATTTTACATTCCCACCTTCAACGTATTAGTGTTCCAGCTCCTCGACATCCTTGAAAACACTTGGTATAATCAGTTTTTTGTTTGTTTTTAATTTTAGCCATTCTAGGAAAGGCATGTGACAGGGATGTAACCTTTCACCATACCCATTCAATCTGTATGCTGAGCAAATAATCCAAGAAGCTGGACTATATGAAGAAGACATGGCATCAGGATTGGAGGAAGACTCATTAACAACCTGCAATATGCAGATAACACAACCTTGCTTGCTGAAAGTGAAGAGGACTTGAAGCACTAACTGATGAAGATCAAAGACTACAGACTTTAGTATGGATTACATCTCAACATAAAGAAAGCAAAAACCCTCACATCTGGACCACTAAGCAACATCATGATAAATGGAGAAAATTTTGAAGTTGTCGAGGGTTTCATTTTACTTGAATCTACAATCAATGCCCATAGAAGCAGCAGTAAAGAAATCAAACGACCTATTGCATTTATACTGTTAAAAAGCAAAGATGTCACTTTGAGAACTAAGGTGTGCTTTATCCAAGCCATGCTGTTTTCAATCCCCTCATATGCATGCAAAAGCTGGACAATGAATAAGAAGACTGAAGATGCATTGACACCTTTGAATTATGGTGTTGGCGAAAAATAGTGAATATACCATGGACGGCCAAAACAACGAACAAATCTGTCTTGGAAGAAGTACAGCCAGAACGCTCCTTGGAAGCAAGGATGGCGAGACTTCGTCTCATGCACTTTGGACATGTTATCAGAAGGGATTAGTCCCTGGAGAAGGACTTCATGCTTGGTAAGGTAGAGGGGGTCAGCGAAAAAGAGGAAAACCGTCAATGAGATGGATTGATACAGTGGCTGCAATAATGGGCTCAAACATAGGAACGAACGTAAGAATGGCGCAGGACCAGGCAATGTTTTGTTCTGTTGTACATAGGGTCGCTATGAGTCGGAACCGTCTCAGTGACTACTAACAGCAACAGTGGGTATGGAGTGGTATCCCATGGCAGTTCTAGCTTGCATTTCCTTGATGACAAATCATGCTGAGCATCATTTCATGTGCTTATTTGCCATCCATGTATCTTCTTTGGTGAAGTGTCTATTCAGATCTCATCTGTGCCATTTACCAACTGGGTAACTTCAATCAAGTTACTTAAACTTTCTGTGCCTCAGATTCTGTGCTGTGAAACAGAGAATAGTAACAGCCCTCATCTCATAGGGTTGTCCTGAGAGTTTCTCCAACCCCAGTGCCCTGTTTGCCTGCCTCCACCCATACCCCCACAGAACCTCACACCAGGTAGAAGCTTTAAACCAGCTCCTTGGCTTCCTCCTTTATTGAGGACACCACTCTCCACTCATACAAGCACATGTGCATGTGCTCACATACACACACACAGACTATTCCCACTCCCCTTCCAGATGTGGAGGCAAGAGACAGGCATCAGGAGCAAAGGCATATTGGTCTGGTTACCCTGGGACTGCATTTGACAGTCTGTCTCTCGGGCCCTTTAAACCATTGCCGAAAGACACTCGATATATTAAGATATGTTTCTCTCTGCGTGGAATTCCAACCTGTCTGTCTCCCAGGTAAAGGCTGTCTGGGCAAGAAAGGGGAAAGGGAGGACTCACTGAGCAACTGTGGAGGACTTTTGAGTCCCTGGATCTGGACAGCACCCATCCCCTACACACACAGGCTCTCAGGTCTGAGCTCCAAGACCCTGCCTTCCCTCCCTCCAGCCTCAGGTCTCAGTGTTGAGTGTAGACCTGAGAAGGTGTGGATGCTCCCAAAAGAAGAAAGGAGGGCCCAGAACAAGCCAGGCTCAGACAGGGCTGGGGACTGGCCAAGATGGCAGGACAGCATCTGGAACCCAGTCTGAGAGGACAGTAAACCAAAGTCCCACCCAGCCTGGGTCCTTGGTGGCAGAAGGGCAACAGAGCACAATACTGGGACTTCAGGTCGAGGCCAAGGTTAGGCTCCAAGGGGAGTGGTTGAAGATCACAGAGAACAGTGCTTCTCATTGCTTAGTCCTCTGACTAGCTACTCATATCACCTGGGAACTTGTTAGAAATGCAAATTTTTAGGCCCATCCTAGACTTGGAAACTGTGGGAGTGGAGCCCAAACCTAACTAGTTGGGTTCAGACTTGGAGGCACCATGAGTGTCAATAGAACTGTGTTCCATAGAGTTTTCAACAGCTGTGACCTTTTGGAAGCAGATTGCTAGGGCTTTCTTCCAAGGTGCCTCTGGGTGGACTCAAACCACCAACCTTTTGGTTAGTAGCCAAGAGTGTTTGTGCCACCAAGGAGGCCTTTAACAAGCCCTCCAGTTGATTCTTATGCGTGCTCAAGTGTGAGAACCCCTGGCCTACCGGAGGGAAGTTATGATAAAGAGATAGAGGGATGGATCTAAGAATTCATCAATCTTTTCCAAGGACAAAGGGAAACAACAGTGACTAGGAGCACAGGTTTGAGAGAGGCTCTGCCACTTCCCAGCTGTGCAACCTTGGGCCAGTCACTAACCTCTAAGCTTTTCCAAGCCTTTCTTTCCTCATCGGTCAAAACTGGAACAACAAGGCAAACTTGTAGGGATATTTTGAGGATTCAAAAAGGTAAGATACATAAAGGGCAGGGAACATATTAAATACTCAAAAAATAGTAGCTGCATTCCCCCTCCACAAGTCCAAATGATGATTTGGGGAAAATTAGACCAATAGCCCCTTCTTAAGGAGCCCTGGTGATGCAACAGTTAAGTGCTTGGCTGCTAACCGAAAGGTTGGTGATTCAAACTCCCCAGCAGCTTTGCAGGCAAAAGACCTGGCAATCCGTTTCCATAAAAATCACAGCCTAGGAAACCGTATGGGGCAGTTCTACTCTGTCACGTGGGGTTGCTGTAAGTTGGAATCAACCCGACGACATCTAACAACGACAAGCTGCTTCCTCATGCTGCTTTACCACTATCTGTGGGAAAATGGCCACTATAACTTTTCAAATCTAAGATAACCACTTTGAGAAGGGCACCTATGTGAAAAGCACCCTGGAGATGTGCAAAGTATAGCCATAAGCAGAGCAGCTATGTTCATTATGATGTTGTTGTTGATGTTCATTGCCATTGAGCCAGCTCCAACCCATGGAGACCTCATGTCCAACAGACTGAAACCTTGCCTGGTCCTGCACCATCTTCATGATCATTGGTATGCTTACGTCCATTGTTGCAGCCACTGCGTATTTTGAGTGCCTTCCAACTTAGGGGACTCATCATCCAGCATTATATCGGACAACACTCTGTTGTGATCCATAGGGTTTTCATCAGCTAATTTTTGGAAGCAGATCACCAGGCCTTTCTTCCTAGCCTGTCTTAGTCTGGAAGCTCCACCAAAACCTGCCCACCAGGGGTGACCCTGCTGGTAGTAAAAAAAACTGGTAGCATAGCTTCCGGCATCATTGCAACAAGTAAGCCATCACAATATGACAAACTGACAGACACGTGGTGGTATTATAAAGTACATGCCCTTAATGTGTGGAACTCCTTCCCCCAGTTCAAAGGCCCTGAACTCATCTGCCTCGCTTGTTTTAGTAGTGGGATAGGGCCGTGCAAAGCAGGGTGTGGGGCCACCCCCTAGGAGCCAGCTTCCCAGAAGGTGGAGTCTCTCCTTCCCTTTTGATCTACATGTATCACGTGTCTTCTGGAACCTTCTTTCCTCTGTTAGCCACAAAAATAACCTCAGCCTCCATCCCAGCCAACTGGGGGATGAACAGGCTTCAACCCAATATTTCCGACCATTTTCAAGATGCTTCCACTCTCCTGGTCACGTCTTACTCCCAAGCCAGTCCTCAGGCCACTCTCACCTCACACTTCCTACACCTGCTGTCCTTTTTCTCTACCTCTCCCTCACCTGCCTGCCCTCGGGCCTCACTGACCCCAGCCTACTGCGTGTGTGTGACTGAAGATGAGGGAGGTTACAAAATAGCACACAACTGGAGACCACTGAAAGAACCTGGGTGGCGCAAGTAGTTTGCGATCAGCTGCTAACTCAAAGGTTGGCGGTTCAAACCCACCCAGCGGTAAAGCGCTTCCGTAAAGAGTATAGCCAAGAAGCCCCTACGGAGCACTTTTACTCTGTAACTCATGGGGACTCCATGAGTCGGGGGACCAACTCAACAGTAGCTAACAACAATAGAGACCATTGAAAACCAAACAGTCACCATATCAGAGTGACCCCAACACAGCAAATTTCTCATCCGCCATCTCTCTTCTGGGGCTCCAGCCTGCTGCCCTGTTTGAGGACAGTTCATTTGCCTACCATGATCCTTCTTTAATCTCTTTTCTCTGGGTCTTGCAAGACCCTGAGAACTCCCTCCCTCTTGAGCTACCAGTGAACAGTTATCTAGTTTTTCTAGTTTGAACTCATTCTGCTAGTTTGTTCTGTAGAGCAATTTAGTGCCTGATACAGCCTCCTCCTTCCAGACTGTGCAAGGTGGGGGCAGGCAATGTGCCTTCCCTTGAATAATCAAAAAGCCTATTTGTAGTGTTTTCCTAAATAAAAGAGCAGCCTTCCTTCTGTCAGGCACCCCCTCACCCCCACCTGGAGTTTAAAAGTGCCTATAGGCATATCTGTTTTTAAATAGAAATTTGTTCCCTTGCTATGACACGCATGCAATGCACAGAAACCCCTGGAAATTCCTCACATTTTTATTAAAAATTCCAGATGGTGCAGCAGCGATTTCAGACACTATAGCTTATGTTAACAACAGGAAATTAATAACCAGACTGACTCGCAATCACTGTCATCTGGATTGGTGACAGTATCATGAAAAAAAAGGAAGCCAGATAACACAGCATTTGAGGTTCAAGTTTTGGAATCCTTTAGGCCTGGGTTTGAATCCTAGATCTCCTATTTATTAGTTGGGAAATCTTGTTGCAAAAGTTACCTAACCCCTCTGTGCCTCAGTTTCCTTATGAGCAAAATAGAGAAATAACAGCACAATCTGTTCTGTAATAAAGCAACATATGAGTTCCTGAAAATCACCATGCTATGTGGAGGCAGTGGTGGTTCAGTGGTAGAATTTGTGCCTTCCATGCAGGAGACCTGGGTTCAATTCCCACCCAATGCATCTCATGTGCAACAACCACTCATCTATCAGTAGAGGCTTATATGTTGCTATGAGGCTGAATAGGTTCCAGCAGCACTTAGGAAGAATGGCCTGGTGACATAGTTCTGAAAATCAATCAGTGAAAACCCTATGGATCACAAAAGTCCAATCTGCAGCCAATCATGAGGATGATGCAGGACCAGGCAGTATTTTGTTCCATTGTGCAGGGGGTCACCATGAGTAGGGGACAGCTGCTAACAACAACAAATGTGAAAACCACAGGACTTAACGGGAAAAAAATGGATCACAACTCTCAAAAACTGTCAGTGACACATTAAAAAAAAAAAAGGACAGGAACCTAATAAAAAAGGTAGCAAAATTTTGCACATGTCAAATGGTTAAGACAGACATAAATACTACAATAAACAGGACACTTCACCTTGAAAATGACCTAAAGTTTACTTGTGGAAGTGGGCGCCGGAAGGACTGCAGCTTGGGAATTGTTGTGAAGCGCTGGAAGGAGGAAAGTTGTAATACCAGCTGTGTGGCTCATAACACACGTAACACGTGCAGTGAACTGAGGAAGCTGGTAGATGTTTGAGGTGTACGTGCACATGTGCATTTCGTGTATGCCTACTCAGTGCAATTTTCTCCTTTCACCTAATGTTCTTGCACACAAAATCACGCATAAGCAAATGCAAAGTTAACGTTATGCTCAAGTTGTTTCTAATATATTAATTGCATTAAAACAAATACACGTTTTCAAAATAAGCACTATAGCAAAACTGACTAACTTATCTGACGGAGTTATTACAAGGATTATGTGATATAATGCATATAAGGCTTTCAATAGCGTCTAGCACATAGTAACTGCTCAAAAAGAATGTTAGTGATTATGGTTGTTGGGTTAGTGGCAGTGGTCATTGAGATGCCATGGTTATTGTTCATGCTGTTACCTAAAGAGAATTACCCGGAGGTGGACAAGGGAGGCTACATGCCCATTTAACAGATGATAAAACTGAGGCCCAAAGAATCTGACAAATCGCTCAAGTCTGGTACATAGTGGTTAATTTACATAGATAGACAGACAGACAGAAAGATAGATACAGAACTTGTATTGTGTTCCCTGTGTGCCTGGTGATTAATCCCTTTGCTTAGGTCAACAGAACTATTAGGAAAAGGCTCTCCACCTTCAGAGAACCTGAGCCCTTTTTAAAAGGCAAAGGAAATGGGTAAAATTTTTAGCTCTGTCTGAAAAAGCGAGACTAATTTTTCTGGTGGTTCCTATTGACTTGGACAGAGCAGGTCTGCCCATCAAATGGCATTTTACCAGCTGATCAATTTGGTGTCATTCTCATTGAATAAAATCAAATTGAAACGTAATTCCCTTCCTGGAACAAAACTGTCTACAGGGATGGCTGCACAGAAGTGTTTGACCTTGTGCTCGCTGCCTAGAGGGCTTTCCAGAAGGCTGGGGGCAGACAGAGAGGTCTGCAGAGTTCATGTCCTGCCAGGCATGACCCTCTCAGCTGACTTCCGGGCTTCACCGCTACACACTCCTGGGTCAACAGAGATGCCCAGATAGCTTCAAGGCCCTAGAGAAGCTGTGGTCAAGTACCTGGACGTGAGCTTACACCTCAGAAATTGAGTGACATATACGAAGGAGCAAGGTACAGTCACACTGGGGAGCTCCTAGCACATAGGGAGCCTTTCTACAAATTAGGAAAAGACTCCCATCTAAGTAGTGGAAGGTCCCTGGATGGTACAAACCATTTTTGCTTAACTACTAACCTAAAGTTTGGCAGATCAAACCCACCAAATGGCATCATAGAAGAAAGGCCTAGTGATCTGCTTCTGTAAAGATTATAGTCAAGACACCCTATGGAGTAGTTCTACTCTGTAACACACGGGGTCGCCCTGAGTCAGAATCTATTTGACGGCAACAAGTTTGTTTGGTTTTGCCAGGTAGTAGAATTATAAAATGGTGCCCCCTCTGGCAGGGAGAAGCTGCTTCTTCCCCCAGGTTATGGCAGCCCCAAACTAGGGTACAAAGGTTGTTGAGTGGTAAGTGGAGTGAGTTTCAGCTTCTTTCACCTCCCCAGACTCAACCTACACAATCACAAGTAGCAGCAATAGTCAGCTCCCCAGGGGGGCCCCATAGCAGGTCCAGCTCTCAGAGACCCTTGGAGCAGAGGTTCAGCTCTGAAAGAACACAGGTATGGCTCAAAGTATCTGGCTGTTTGCTGAACTGTCTACAGTTGTCCCACCAAGAGAGACCCTAAGAACAAGATCCCAAAGACATCCTCTGCCCTGAACTCTCCATGGAACCTATGGTTGAAAAACTCTGATTGGTGCCCCGATTGCCCTTTATCTACCCCTCAACTCTCTGACTTGGGAGCCAGAAGTTCTGGCATCAAATCTTGGCTCTACTGACTATATGACCCAGGGCCAGTGACTCAACCTCCCTGAGCTTCAGCTCCCTCATCTGCAAAGCAATAATAACAATACGTCTCAGCAGCACGTGGCAGTGATGGTGAAACCTGGAAACAAAGATGCCCTCTGAGAATCATGTTAGTAAAATCCACGCAGAAAGATGAGCTATGCCATCTGTTGGCGTGAACCAAGAGATTGCCTGAAAATGTGAATGAAGAGATTGGGAAGACCCTAAACACCAGTCATGGTGACTAGGGCATGGTCACTGAGAGGGAAGATTGGGGGGTTATGGTAATTGGGTAAGCAGAAACCTAATCAACTAAATCAGTTGGCAAAAGGCTGTGTGAACAGAGAGAGCTTGCCTCGCCTGGAGCAGAGACAAGGAGAGCCCAAGGAGCCAGAAGCTGGCCATATTTACTCTGTGATATATTCACAAAGTTAATGCCAGGCTCAAAGTCCTCTTAGCAGCCAACCACTCAGCCTTCTCTGGGAGACATCCGACCTCTCATCCACCCTGTTCAAGCTGCAACAATCCTTAGTCCCAGGGTTGTTGTAAGGATTAAACAGGAAAGTGCCTGGCACGTAGCAGGTGGCAAACGAACTGACATTCCCCTGGCACTCCCTTCCCTTTATTTCTACAATAATAACCAATGTCAAGTCTTTCCAGCCACATAGTCATTTCCTCCTATATTTTCCAGGCATCCTTGCTCTTCCTTTCCCTGGTTCAGCCATCCTTCCCCCCTCATTTGCATACATCATACTCCTCCCCGCTACGCATAATGACGAGCTACTTCTGGAAAATTAGTCAGTGAAAACCCTCTGGATCACAAGAAAATATTGTCAGATGTAGTGCTGGAAGAGAGCCCCCTAGGTTGGAAGGCACTCAAAATACCGTGGCCCCAACAATGGACTCAAACTTACCAATGATTGTGAAGATGGCACAGGACCAGGGAACATTTTGTTCTGTTGTATATGGGGTTGCCATGAGTCAGAGCTGACTCAGTGGCAACAAACAACAACAACAAATGGGCAATGGAGTATTACTTTTATTGTCAAGGAACTCCTCTCTGTTCTAAACCTGACGAGGAAGGCAAAGTTAAAAAAATAACCACACAAATACCAACTTACAACTGGCACTGAGTGCTCTGAAGGAAAGGTGAGAATATGTGTAGTGGACGCTGTGGCACGTCACCCAGACCCCCCCTTCAGGACTGAGGAGCTTATCACCCAAGTGCCAGGAGTATTGGATGCTGACAGCTCTCACTTGAGTTGCCCTTAGCCCATGAGAGCCACCTGGACAAAGGCCATGCCTCTTCCCTGGAGGCAACTGCCCTCCAGTAACTGGTCAATGCAGCATCCATTGCCTCAAGGTGGATACTCTGATGGACCATCCCAGCACCATAGCTCCTCATGGGATTGGCTTTGGCCTTGGCTTTGACGTAGTCAAAGTTGAACTACTCCACTTACTCACTGTTACACACTTCACTCCTCCCATAGGTGTTGATCTCCGGGACACTCCCCAAAAAACTTCCTGCACACAGATCTGTCTCAGAATCTGTTTCCCAATAACCTACCTAAGACAACATTGATTTAGTTGAAGGAGGGGGGGTGGCAGTGAGTGAGGCTATGATGCTCATGGAAAGCTTTCCTAACAAAGGCACATTTAAGATGAAACCTGAAGAATTATCTATCTGAAGAGTTATCTAGATGAAGAAAGAGGAAGAAGACTTTCTAGGCAGAAGGAACAGCATGCGGAACAGCAAGGAGGAAGTTCAAGGACATTGTGTTTGCAATACTGAGAGTGAGAAATGTCAGGGAAGGGAATGAAATGAGGATAGAAACAAAGTTTAGGCCAGATCAGGCAGGGCCCTATATGCCAAATTAGGTTATGATCTAACCGCAAAGAAAACTTTCTGATTTGTGGTATTATCTGTATGCAAAATCATACAAATGTATAAACGCTAATTCTCAATGAACTAATAATTTAAATTGCCACCTTTGATGAACATAAAAAACAATGTATATTGGACCTGCCCTAGGAAAAACAAAATATGTGGTTGCCATATATATCTAGGTCATTTAAACCATACCAGCACCAGCAATCTCCACTGCCTAGAACCCTGAGCCCACCAACCCAACCCCCTCTTTTTATCCATGGATCTTTCCTTCCCTTCTGCTCCCATCCCAGACCCACTGCCTGCCAAGTATTGCTGGAGAAAATTAAATAACTGCTGATCCACACCATTACAAATTCAAGGTCTCCGACTTGTGCTGGACTCTTTGCTGCCCTGCAACCCTCCTGTTTACTCCCGGTCTAGTCCATTTCCCATCCTGCTCAGCAGTTGTGCCAACTCTTTCCATTGTCTGCTGACCCCGTTGACTCACTCCTACCCCCACTCTCAGAAGACCATCTGTCCTAGTTCTCAGAGAAAGGAGAGATCCTGAGGATGATGCCCAGTTTCCTTCCTCACCACCTCCTAATTTTTCCAAAGCTAACTACAGGAAGGCATATGATGTAGAAGAAAGAAAACAAAATTTGGCTCAAGACACTGTTCCACCGTGTAAGAACCTTCTCCTCGGGCAAAGTAATTTCCCCTCCCTGTGGCTCAGTTTCTTTATCTGTGAGACAAAGGCCATCATTTCAAGATGGCATCCTATCACATTCAGTAAAATCCAACTGCTTGCCATGGCCAGCAAAGTGACCCTACATGACCTGACCTTGTCTAATATGACCCCATCTGCCGCCCTCTCTCCCTCTCACTCTGCTGCAACCATATCACCATTTGCTTCCTCAAGCACACCAAGCTTGCTCCTGTCACAGGGCCTTTGCACTTGCTGTTTCCTCTCCAAGATCTTGGCATGACTCATTCCTCCACGCACAGGTCTTGACTCAAATGCTGCCTTCTCAGAGAAGTCCTCCCTGATTACCCCAACTAAACTAGCATCCTCCCCATCATTTCTAACTTCTTTAACCTGCTTTGTTTTTCTTTGTTTCAGTTATCACTTGACACTCCTTGAAATTATATTACTTTGCTTACTTCTTTATTGCCTGTCTCCCTCACAAAATTGGAAACTCCAGGAGATCAGGGATTGTGTCTTAGTCATAGCAACCTGCAGTGGTAAAACAATGTCTGGCACATACCTGGTGTTCATCAAATTGTGTTAAACAATTAAAAGAAAAAGAGAAACTAAAATAGCTATCTAGGGCCATTTCTGTGCTATCAACACCACCCCAACCTGCCCCTGGGTAAACAACTACCACCATCTTCACATCCCAGTTCCAACATATGGTCAATTGGAAGCTGCCAGTCACTTTTTCTGACATAACCCCTCCTCCTTGGCCACAGTGATTGGCTCAGAGGGTAGGCACACGACTTGTTCTGAACCAATCAGAGTGCTTCCCTGGGATATTTTAAACTGTAATCAGGAAGACGGCAAAGTGTCCCCTGAGAGACAAACCAATGAAACTGGGAGCAGCTGGTAACCTTGTCCTACACAGCATGAAAAAGAGTCTCCCAGTGCCCTGTTCCAAGCAGCGTAGCCCTTCCTATAATTTGGGTACCTGAGCCAATAATCATAGCCTAAACTAGTTTGTGCTGTGTTTCTGTCACTTGCAACCAAAAGAATTCTGTTGTTATGATAAATGAATTGATGTGTGCTCAAAACCTGGAAGAGTGCCTGGTTCAAAACAGATGCATAATCATTGCTCGTTCTCTCTTCAGGCTCTCCATGCGGTTTCATCCTTCTTCGCCTCCTCCCTTTTCATCTCAGACAGGGGTGGCTCTCCTCCTGTCCAAATTCACCTCCATCTCCTTCGTGCCAGGGTCTGCCCTGTCCTTGGCTTCTTCAAAAACCACTCCCCTCCCTAGAGAAGGCAGAGGTCGCACTCAGCTTTGCACAGGACCCAGAGCCCTGACCAGGCAAGGGTTGTGTGTGGCTCCTCTCTCGCCCCTCCGTGCCCAGCCGATAGTATGTGCCCAAAATGCCTGTCACGGTGGCCAAATCAGAGCTGAATAGAATGAAGCAGGCTCCATAAAATGTATAAAAAGGAAAGGGCTGTCTGTATGGAAGGGATTGTGATTAGGGTTTTATTAGCCAAATAGATAACCCTCATCACGAAAGGAGCCTTTCTGGAGTGATGGATGGCTCTGAGGCCCTGGAGGGACACAGGTATTTCTCAAGGCCGCCAGTCAAACAAGATAACTGCTTAACATTTCTCTCTCCATAGCAACCAGCCAGGCCTCCTCTGCCAGGCTCCAGAACCTGTGCCTTGGAAAGTCCCTCGGCTCACACAGCTGCTGCCTTCTGCAGCCTCCTTTGGCTGGGCATGCTCATTCTCAGCCCCTAACCCATCCACAGGAGGGAAAGGGACCAGGTTTGGGGGAGGGGCATGTGGCAGGAATCTTGAGTCCAGAAATGGGCCAGACCATAGCTCTTCTGAGCTTCTGTCATTCTGCTTGTCACCACCTGGCCTCTATTATCATCTAACAGTCCCTGGGACTGTGGGTACCCCACCCCTCACCCAGTGAGACTGCAGGAGGGGGAAGGGAGGAGAGGGAGCCTTCTAAGTACCAGGCACTAAGCACACTCATCACCGCAATGGTCCAGAGGCAGGTCATTACATGCCCATTGTAGAGATGAGAAAACTGAGAGGATAGAAGAGGTTAAGGAAGGCAGAGTCACCCCCGGATTGGCCTGACTCCCTAGTCTGTCGTCCGGGGCAGATAAACCAGTAACAAGGTACGTGTGAGCTTACTTGTGTTTTCTTACTAATCTGTATTGCACAATTTCACATACGTTTCACCACATTGGAGATGAAATTGTGCACTACAGATTAGTTAGTAAGCACAAGTAAGCCTGTGTGTACCTTGCTATTGGGTAATCCACCCCTGCTGTGGTCTTTCCTCTATATGATCCTGCTTCCTTCCCAGCTCCCCACATCATCAGTGAGTATACAGGACTGGAAGCAAGAGTGGTGGGGCGCTAGGGGCACACTGACAGATAGGGAGGGGTCTCAGCAGGCAAAGGGAATGCCCTTGCATGCTCCTCCCACCACCCCCAGCTTGTGGCCCAGACTTCATCCAGAGCCTCACCCTCTTGATGAGGCAGTGGAAATGGTAAGTGTAGATAACTCCTTTGAGAAACCTGGCAATGAGCAGAGAGAGGGAGGTTCTGTAGGATACAGGCAAACACGGCTTGGACTAGAGGGAAAAAAGCATCAGTGGAGATGGAAATGTTGAAGACACAGAAGAGAGGGGATAATTCACAGGCCAGTTTCCTGGGGATGGGAGGAGGCAGGAAGGGAGGGAATCTGGAGCAGGAGAAGGCAAACTTTTTGTAAAGGGCAAGAGAATAAATATGTTCAGCTTTGCAGGCCATATAGTCTCTGTCATAACCACTCAACTCTGCCATTGTAATGCAAAAGCAGTCATAGATAATATTTACACAAATGAGCATGCCTGTGATTCAATAAAACTTTATTTACAAAGGCAAGCGGTGGGCCAGATTTGGCTCATGGGCCATAGTGTCTCAACCCCTGATCAAGGGTGCTTCAGGTGCTAGAAGAGATGCAACAGTGGGTAGTAAACTTCAGAGAGGAGAAGAGAGACCTCTTTACTGTATGCTGGCACATAGTAGGTGCTCATGAACATTGACCTGATCTATTGGACTCTGAGGCTGGAGAGAAAAAGAAGAGGTTGAGTAAATTTACAAAGAAATGTTGAGATAGAGAGCTTAAGTCTGATGGTCTCAACCTTCTGAAGAGAGAAAGGACCATTAATCAGGCAGTAGTAGAGTTGGTGGCCTGAGTTGGTGGCCTCATGAAAGTGGGAAACATTGGTTGGAGGCAGACATCTGATCTTAGTTGCTCCAACAGCTGAACCCAACAGGGTTCATTAACACCCCTCCAGACCAGAAGAGGGAGGTGTCTCAGTGACTGAAATTCAGAGATGGGAGGCAGTTTTGTAACTGGCTGATAAAACAGAGCCAGAGAGGATGAGGTATGAACTTGTACAAATAGGCTGGAAACTTGGGCCAAAATCTGGTAGACAGAAGCCAGCTGGCTTACTAGCCCAGCACGCTGGAATCACAGGGCAGGCAGAAATGATGATTAATTCCACTTTTCTCCACCCAGAATGTGCTGTAGCAAATTTTTAGTCTGAAAGTAAAAATTCTCTGGTTTCCAACCTGCATACTACCTGTGGCCTCCCCCTTTTCCAAGAATTCTTTGCTCCTCTGAGGCCCAAAGGGGGCAGTTCTGGTTTCTCAGAAAATTGATGTATGAGAACCCCTAATACCATTGAAGGAGTTCATGAATGGCGTAAACTGTTGTGCACTCGGCTACTAAATGAAAGGTTAGTGGTTCGAATCGACCCAGAAGTGCCTCAGAAGAAAGGCCTGGTAATCTATGTCCAAGAGCTAAGCAATCCGATCCCTGAGCCAGCACAGCCATGAAAACCCTATGGCGTACAGTTATACTCTGACACGCATGGGGTCGCCATAAGTCAAAATCGACTTGACAGCAACTGGCTTGGTTTGTTGTTTGTTTATTTTTGTTTTTTAGTACCACTAAAGAGAGGAGGAGAAAGAACAAGGAAAGACTGTTCTTAAGACTGATGTCTTAAGCCCATGGGGACCCTTGGGGTGCAGTAGACAAAGGAGGATGAGGGACACAGTAATACACAGTAATAGGGTGCCTCTATGACAAATGACATTTTCTCTAATTACCTGCATTTTTTTAGTCTTTGGTTAATGCCATCTGCTGACATCTGTTTTGCCTTAGAATGGCTTCCCATGTGACTGAGCAATGAGGCTGTGAGATAGTTGCTGTGCTTCCTGCTTCTTTGCACTTTGGAATTGCCTTAGCTTCTGACCGTTTCCAAGCTTGGTCTCCTAGCTGAGGCTGCCATGGGTGGCCATACAGGTTGTACAACTCCAGAGGCATCAACTAAGACCTACAACAGACACAATCGTCCTAACAACCCATTATTATGCCAGTCTTACGGAAGAGGAACTTGAGGCACTAAGAGGTCACACAAGGGCTAAGCAATCCGATTCCTGAACCAGCACTCCTTACCATTACACGGAGATGATTAACCAAGTGCCCCCATAAGCCAGACCTGTAAGGTAAGCAGGTCAAGCTGGCCGGGCATAAGTCCTCAGGCGTATGTTGTATGAGTGTGGTGGAGACTGTGGCAAATGGAAAGGAGGCTTAAGAGGAGTAGTTATTTGTTGTCCACTGTGTTGTTACTAAGATACCTGGGTGGCACAAGCGGTTTGCAATTGGTTGCTAAACTAAAGGTTGGTAGTTCAAACCCAGACAGTGGTGCCACAGAAGAAAGGCCTGGCAATCTGCTTCCATAAAGATTACAGCCAGGAAAACCCTATGGAGCAGTTCTACTCCATAACACATGGGTCGCCATGAGTCAGAATCAGCTTGACAGCAATGGTTTGGTTTGTTTTTGGGTTTTTTTGGTATTTTGTTGCTATGTGCAGGAAGCTGGGGATGTGGAACTAACATTGCTGGATCTTGCGATTTTTCAAGAGAAGTCAGAATCCAGATTTTTTAAGTGAAATCTCCTGATTTTTGAAAACGGACTCAAAATTTTTAAAAATGCCGTGAGGCCAAACAAAACACATCTGGTGGCCAAACCTAGCCCATTAGCCACCAGTCTGCCCCCACAGCACCATATATGCTATCGCTATCTGGTGTCATTAAATTCACATACCAGCCCCTAAAAGGTAATTAACATTGATCTCCACTTAACAAATGAGGATACTGAGACTCAGAGAAGGGAAGGGACTTGCCCACAGTCATACAGCTAATGATGGAATCTTTGCTTTCTGCCAAGCCCTGAACCACCCTACCAACAACAGGTTGGCCCCCAAGATGGCAAAAGCCTAGGATGGATGGTTTCCCATATCTATGGTGTCCATCACTTGGTGCTGCAAGTTGGGTGAGGCCTGAAGCTCTGATGTAGAACCCAGAGGTGCTACTCCCCAGCTGGGTTCCTTCACATCAGATTTCACTCCTACTTGGGCTCAGCTGGTATTGTCAGCTGTTTCCCTTGGGCCGTCTTTGACTGATAGGGGAGACAGTAACCCTTAGGAGCCCTCAGCCTGGGTCACTGAGGAGGTGGTGAGCAGACCAGGTGGCCAAGTGCCCCAGTTCAAACAGAAACAATGGGAGCCCAATTCTCTATCCAGAACCTGAGCTTCTGCCTCTGAGGATGCTTCCCCTCAACTGAGCCTGGATGTTGAGACCATCTGGCACAACTCTGTTTTATGAACTTGGTGATAAAATTCCAGGAGGATGTGAGCAAAACGTTGGTTCAGTCTGGAGGATTTGTAACTTGCTGAATTCAGTGAGTGCTGATCAAACCTAGAAGAAGGAAGGTCTCTGGTGGCCTCCCACAGAGTTCTGCCTCAACTTTGACCTGTACAACATTTTTATTAATGACTTAGTTGAAAACATTAAAGAACTGTTTACTAAATTCGTGGTTGATTTAAAAAAAAAAAAAAGATAGGCAGATTGCAAAAATGTCAACGGGATCCAGATGGCTCTAGACAGGCTGGACTGATGGGCTGAATCTAATAAGATCAAATAAAACAGAGATAAATGTCAGATCCTGAACTTGCCTTCAAAACAAGAATTGCTCAAGGACAGGATTGAGGTGGGTGGGACAGTAATGAGGCTTAGCAGCAGCAGGTCCTAATAAGACTTAGAGCTTTAGTCAACAGAGTCAACATGGCTATGACACTAAAAAATTAACCCAGGATGTTCATCACAGCATTGTTTATAATAGCACCAAACCCATTGCTATCCAAGTCTATTCAGACTCATAGCAACTCTATGATAGCACAGCATCGGAAAAAATCTAAATGTCCAGTAAATATGGTTCATCCATACAAGTGACAATATATACCCATGAAAAATAATAATGGCATAAGAATACACTAAATGACAAGGGAAAGTATTCTCAATATTATTAAATGAAAAACAGTAGGTTACAAAGGAATATGTACAGTTAGGTCAATTTTTATTTTAAAAAAAAAAGAATGAAAAAAAATGTGGAAAGATACATACCAAAATGTGAACTTGGCAGTTTCTGGATGGCATTAGCGGTGTTTTGGGGCTTGGGAGAAGTCTCAGTAAGAATGTAAGATTTTTGAAGTTTCTAGAATGCTAATACAATCCTATAGAATTCTAGTGTCTAAAAAACTGGAGAAAGAAGTTCTCTATACTTTGGCAAGAGTGAACCTAGGGTCTTGAGCCTCATTCCAGGTGCTTCTCTTTACAAAGATACCTTAGTTAGTGACAGATGGTGAGAGTGAATATTTTGAGTGCTGACAGTGTGCTTAGAAGTGTGCAAGGGTCTTCCGGTGAGTTATCTCATGCAGGAGTTCCAATATCTCATAGTTTCCTGTGAGACAGTTATTAGTGTTTCCCCACTTTACAAACGAGGTTCAGAGAGGCCAAGTAAGTTGCCAACAGTTAGTGAGTGATAGCATCAGGAGTTGCTGGAGACATTAGACCCAGAAAAAGAGACAGACAGCTTCCCTGCAAATATTGGAAGTCCCGTCCAGCATGAAGCATTGCCAGCATAACTGCACTGAGAACGCTGTATGCCAGGGCTGGCCACCACGGGTTCTACTCAAGTAAGGACTCCTAGTCCTCTTGGGAGAAATTGGGAAGGGGACATTGAGACTGAATAGTAGACCTCTGGACTCTGGAGCTAAGGACCTCTCTCATAAAAGGTGAAGAAAGTTCTGACTCTCAGGTTTAGGGACGTCAAATGATATGAGCCCCATCTTGAGACAGAAAATTGGGTTTGGGAGAAAATCGAAGAATGTAATACAGGGTGTTACATTTTGACATAGGATGATGTCAAAAATTAGTCGTGCCTTCCCCATGTCAACCCAACCCAGCCTCGAAGGGACTTGGTTTCAGATTCTTTTCACCAAGAACTGAAAAGCCTAAAAGATTTATAACTCCCTGGGTGCCAGCCAGTCAAGGGTCTGTCATATCTTAGGGAAATCTGCATTTGAGGAGGAAAGCAGGTGGCAGTGAAACCAGAGAGCAGATCAGCAGAGTAAGGCCATCTGCTGAAGTGGTGGAGAGGAGGGAGGCTCTGAGCACACATCTCCCCCTGGGTGTGACCACAGTGAATCACTAGGGGATTGGAACCTTTAACTCCCCTCCCCCGTCTTGAAAACACATGGGCTTAGTCAGGAGGAAGAGTCCCTGGGTGGTGCAAATGGTTGACACACTTGGCTGCTAATTGAAAGATTGGAGATTCAAGTCCACCCGGAGGCACCTCAGAAGAAAGTCCGGTGATCTACTTCTGAAAAATCAGCCACTGAAAACCCTATGGAACACAGTTCTACTCTGACACACATGAGGTCGCCATGAGTCGGAATCAACTCAGCAGCAACTGGATTACTGGTTAGTCTGAGGAAGAAGAGGCCTGTTCATTGTGAACCCAGAGGGCGGAGCCAGCTTTACTGTAGAAGGAACAAGAGAGGTACATTTCAGCTTCCAATTAGTGATGTATTACAGTGGGTTACCGGAGCCCTGGTGGCAAAGTGGTTAAGAGCTACAGCTGCTAACCAAAAGGTCGGCAGTTCGAATCTACCAGCCACTCCTTGGAAGCCCTATGGGGCAGTTCTACTCTGTCCTATAGGGTCACTATGAGTTGGAATCAACTCAACAGCAATGGGTTTTACAGTGGAGTAGGACTGACCTCAGAAAGTAATGTGCAGAAGATAGTCATGCAGATGTTGGATGGTCACTGGTTATTACTAATGTCCTAAACTTTGAAGGCCACGAGGGTCAGGATGTTGGGTTTGCATAACTTTGTTTCCCCAGGTCCTTAGCACATACCTGAGTTAGAGTAAATGATTAAAAAAACAAAAAAAAAAAAAAATCTGTTAAATAAAATGAAGAGTTGGAGCATAATACCACTAAGGTCCCTTTCAAACTTATGAGTCTATGATCCTGAGAATTTTATAATCAACGTCTATGAAATCCCAGGTATTCTAATCATGATTCTTTTCTTCCAATGTCCATGCCTTCATTTAAGCCAGCTGCAGCCACAGTGGACAGATCACTCTTTGTCTGTTTCAGCACATAACATCTCACCCTTGTTGCTTCAGCTTGAAGCCCCACAGAGTACCCCGTGATGCCACCATGCCACTTAACCAAGCCCTCAGAGGTGGGCATTTGGCTGTTTTCCAACATTTTACAGTTACAAAGTATGCAGCTACAAACACTGGCACTCAAAATTTGTTTGTTTTCCTTCATGGTTATTCCCTTGGAGTCTATTTTGCAAAAGAAAATTTGTTGGTTGTTGTCATGGATTGAATTATGTCCCCCAAAATATATGTGTATCAATTTGGCTTGGTCATGATTCCCAGTATTGTATGATTGTGTACCATTTTGTAATCTGATGTGATTTCCTTATGTGTTGTAAACTCTATCACTATGATGTAATAAGATGGATTAGCTCAGTTATACTGATGAGGTCAACAAGATTGGGCAGTGTCTTAAGCCAATCTCTTTTGAGATATGAAAGAGAGAAGTGAGCAAAGACACAGGGGAACCTCATACCGTCAAGAAAGCAGTGCCGGGAGCACAGCACGTCCTTTGGACCTGAGGTTCCTGTGCTGACATTCTCCCAGACCAAGGGAAGTTTGACGACACAGACCTACCTCCAGAGCCAACAGACAAAGCATTCCCCTGGAGGTGACGCCCTGGATTTGGACGTGTAGCCTACTGGACTGTGAGAGAATAAACTTCTTGTTAAAGCCATCCACTTGTGGTATTTCTGTTATAGCAGCACTAGATGACTAAGACAGATGTCTTCCCCCAATTGGTGGCTAGCTCCTCTGGCAGATTTGGAGGCTTAAACTGGAGTTGTCCCAGCTGCCATGCATTTTAATGATTTCCCAGTCTCAGTGCAAGCAGACAACAGACCAAGACCCTTCTAACTCAGATGCTTAGCAATGCTTGGTGGACTCAAACCTCCAAACTTTTGGTTAGCAGCCAAGTGCATAAAACATCCTGGAAGCTACTTAGGATGGGAAATTCACAGGGCTGTGCTTCATTTCTATCATCCCTAAATTGCTAGAGCCAGGTTAAATATCCTTCCCCTACGCACACCCTTCTCTGAAGCTGCTCTGATTCAACGCTGCAGTCTGGGAGATGGATCCCAGGAGGATAGCTCCTGACCCAAAATGGTTCTCCTGAAATCCATTGTTTATTTCGCTTCTTCTTATAGCTAATCAGTGGAGGATGTGGGAAGACTGAAAAATAAGGCACACAGGCAATTGGGCTTTGGTGAGGGTGCTCCCTCCAGATATTAAGGTTTTTGGGCTTCAGACACATCGTCATGAAAAGTGAGCACAAAACTGTCACGTCTGGGATTCCTAGCCCACTGCGAGGTGTCATAGCCAATTCCGGCCCAGCAGAGTAACCTAGCCAAAAATCAAAATGGTTTCCTGGCACTTACTGCCCATAGATATGAGCCCTCCAGGAAGATGGAATGCTTTCTAGCACCAGCAGCAGGGTGCAAATATATGTCTCTCCTTCCCCACAGGCCCAAAGCCAGTGCTTAGCATGGCCGTCCTTTCTTGCTAGCTTAACAGCTGCGTAATGAGACCTACAAGGTGCTGGAATGTGCTGTGCGTGCGTACGTGCTTTGATGGATTGTGTCTAATTCCCAGCGGATGGGACCATTACATAGCAGACCTGATTCCCCCCATGCTGAGACAGTGAGCGCTGGGGGTGCTGCCTGTCCCCTGCTTTTCCCCAGTACGACACCTTCCTCGGGTATTTGCTTCATTGCAATTTGTCGTGCAAAAGGTTTTTCTTGCAGTATACTCCAGGCTAATTTTAGAAATTTGTTTTCACCTTCCGACATTGATTCCTGGGGCAGCTTGCAAGCTACCTGGAACGAAAAATCAATGGTGACAGCAGTGGAGTGGGCTCCAGTTCTTCATTAACCTGGAGCTCTGAGCAGCCCCAGCCCTATCTCCTCCCTCAGGGCTAGCCCTGGGCAAGAATGGGCAGTTGGCAAGTTTTATTTTGGTGCCCTCGGCCTTTCCATTCTGAGCCCTTTCCGTCTCCCTGATCTCCCCTTCTCCTTTACCACAACTTACTCTCCACCAAGCACAGAGAATGGATGGGGGAGGGGCAGTGGAGCGTGATTCACTGGGTGCCTACATATATGCCAAGCACTAGGCTAGGCAGTTTACATGCAATATCTCATTCAAGTCTATCAATAATTCTCAGAGGTTGGTATTGCCCCCATTTCAGAGAAGAGGAAATTGAGGCCCAAAGAGATCAAGGAACGTGTCCAATGTCGCACAGCTGCTAAGGTAGAGCTGGGATAAGAGCCCAAACCTCTCTGACTCCAAATCCTGTGTTCTCACCACTGCAAGTGCAGTGCAATGAATCACTTTTGTGTGGCCTTTCTAGCTGTGGTCTTGTAACTCCTACCCAAGTGATTGGGCAGGACTGTGTGGTAGGGTAATTGTGGCCCACCAAAGGGATTGGTCAGTTTTGTCATCCCGCTGGGCTTGAAATGAGCCATCCCAGAGACAGGAAAGAGAAGATTCCACCACCATCAAGGAAGAACAGCCAGGATTCCACATCCTTCGGACCCAGGATCGCTGCCCTGAGAAGCTCCTAGAACCAGGAGACACAGAGAGAGAGAAAGTTATAATACTGAAGGCAGTGAGAAGCGGTGGCAGAGACCTGGCAGCAGGAGACGGCGTGGTGGGCTTCCCAGCCCAAGGAGAGAGAAAGCTGAGAGCCTTCGGGCAGAGGCCAAGGGCCAGGGAGAGGCATGGCTGCAAAGAGACTGTCCTGATGGAAGAACTGTATCCTGAGTGTTCCTGAACCCGAGTTGTAACCTGTTACCTCTCTAATAAACTCCATAATCGTTAAGTATTGTCTGTGAGTTCCGTGTGGCCACTGCAATGAATTATCGAACCCAGTAGAGAAGTAGAGAGTGCCATGGGAGGGACAGTTGCTGTCAGAATTAGTAAAGATGGCAGAGAGAGGAGACATGTCTCACCTGTACCTCGTAGGAATCAGCCTTGGCCTGTTGATCTTGATTCTCTTTCCCCCTCGTGAAGTTAGAGGAGGTCAGACACTGCCCTCATGCTGTTTTTTACAGCAAGCTATATTACACGGCAAACACGATAACCACCGAGGTACAGAACTCTAAGAGCAGGTGCTTGGCGGAGCAGCATCCCCCAGGGACACAGGAAGTGTACTTCAACCTGCACCCCACCGCCCCCGCTCAGCTGAAGGCTCTGCTGACTTCTACACACAGGGACTGGCCCTAATGAAGTCTCCAGGGACATCCCCGACCGTGCTCCTGTGTCTCATCGGTACCCATTGGAGGGGGTGGGAGGTGGCAGAAGTGCTAATCGAGAATTCACAGATCCCCAGAGTAGAATCTTAGCCCTCTGGCCAAAAATCACCCGCAAGATATGCAGAGCAAAGAACAGATGCTAGAGATCTTTGAATTGAGTTAAAGAGAGAAAAGCAGGACAGAGGGGCAGTGAATTCCAGAGTGGAGAACGAGGTCATTCCAGAGGCAGTCGAGGTCAGCACTGATCAATAGGATTATAAAATGAGCCACATCTTGTTAGTTGTCGTGTAGTTCAGCTCCAACCCACGGTGACCTTATGTGTGTATAACAAAACATTGCCACATATGTAAGGCAAATTTTCTAGTAGCCACATTTAAAAAGTAAAAAGAAACAGGTAAAATTAATATTAATAATATATTTACGTAACCCAATATCTCAGAAGAAAGGCCCGCTGATCTACTTCCAAAACATCAGCCATTGCAAACCCTAGGGAGCACAGTTCTATTCTGACATATACGGGGTTGTCATGAGTCAAATCAGCTTGACAGCAATGGGTATATAATCTAACATAGCCTAAATGTTATTATTTCAGCATATAATCAATATAAAAACTTATTAATGAGCTATTTTACATTCTTTTTTTTTAACTAAGTTTTTTAAGTCCCGTGTGTATTTTACACTTACAACACATCTCAATTTGGACTGACCACATTTCAGGTGCTTAAAAGCCACATGTGGCTAGTGGCTACGGTATTGTACAGTATAGGGCTAGATCCACAGTTTTTAAATTATGTCCCATGGAGCCTAGCATTCCTCAGAAGTGTTCTAGGAGTTCCCTAAATGTTTGGTTTCAATTTCATTTTTAATAGATTTTTAACTATTTAAAAAAATTTTTTTTAATTCACACTTAAATATGCCCCATCTCAAATTTTAACACTTTGAAGAACATCAATAGGAAAACTTGTGTTTGTATTTTACTGGCTTTGTAAGCAAATATTTAATTCACCCTCTTATAAAATAAGTTTATACTAATGAAACACCCCTTCATCTGTTTTACATATTAGAAACCTATATCCCTGTTGCCGTCTAGTCGATTCCAACTAATGACGACCCCATGTATTACTGGGTAGAAGGGCTTCATAGTATTTTCTTGGCTGTAATCTTTTATGGAAGCACATTGCCAGGTCTTTCTTCCATAGCACTGGAGGGTGTGTTCAAACTGCCAAACTTTACTAATAGTAATAACAGCCAACATTTGTTTCACACTTATTGTTATGTGCCATTGAGTCAGCTCCAGCTCATAGCAACCTTAATGTATAACAGAATGAAGCATTGCCTAGTCCTGCACCATCTTCATGATCATTGGTATATTTGAGCCCATTGTTCCAACTATTGCATCGATCCATCTCGTTAAGGGTTTCCCTTATTTTTGCTGACCCTCTACTTTATCAACCATGATGTCCTTTTCTAGCAATTGGTCTTTCCTGATGACATGTCTAGTGCAAGTGAGCCGAAGACTTGCCACCCTCACTTCTAAGGAAAATTGTCATTGGATTTCTTCTAAGACTAATATGTTTGTTCTTCTGGAAGTCCACAGTATATCCAGTGTTCTTCACTATCCTCACAATTCGAATGCATCAATTCTTCTTCCGTCTTTCTTTTTCATTGTCCACCTTTTGCATTTGAAACTTATACATGCTAAGTACTTTATGTACATCATCTCATCACGTTCTCACAGCAAATCTTTGAGTGGATAATATTAATCTCTTCATTTGCAGAGGAAGATACTGAGGCTGCGGAGTTAAACAACTTGCCCGAGGTAGAAAAGGGTGATGTCAGGATTCAAATTTAACCCACGCTGTCTCCCTCTTAAACCAAAGCTCTTAAGCACCAGATTAGAATTAAAAACCTAACAATCCACCAAGCCAGTATAAATTCTGGGCCTTGTCAGACTTCAGGCTACCTGATGTTGACGTCCCCCTCTACTCTGGGCTCACAGCCTAAGCCACCCACCTTCTCTCAGTCCCTTACACACACATACACACGCACACAGCCTTCCGCTTAGACCAGCAAACATTTATTGACACTGCTATATACCAGTATTAGCTCTGGTCCCTTTGTAACTGAGGTAAAGCTCTCTAAATCCTCCTTATCCCCCAACCACCTGGTGAGAAGTTAGGTTTTATCCTGCCAATGATGTGAAGCCAATGAAGGATTTAAGCAAAAGGGGTGACAAAAATTATTAGATTTGCATTTTCAAAAGCTCTGGTAGCAGCAGAGAGGGTCGATCAGACGGGGTTGGGACTGGAGGGAAAAAAATTAGAAAGCTATTGCATTAGAGTGATAGTAGATATCAGAAGGCCACAAATGATGAAATCACTAGACCTTGATGGTTGAATAAATCTTAGAGTGAGGGCAACAGAGAGAAAGTCGAGGACAACTCTGGTTTCTGATTGATGTAGTTCAGCTAGTGGTAGAACTATTAGCTGAAACAGAAAATACAAGAGGAAGTCTGGGGTGAGGGAAAAGAGTAGAGTTGGAGTTTAGATTTTGATATTGGGTCTGGCATTATAATTTATTACCTAACATCCATTCAACCCTCTGCCATCTGTCACAGAACTGCAGTCTGAGGGAAGCACTTTTCTTCAATAGTTGTTCTCCTGATGAGAACAAGAAAAAAGTAGCCCTGGTTGCTACTGACAGGAGGCTTGGATAAGGCAGTGCTGGGAGAAGAGCATAATGGAGACACAGAAAATCTGGGTCCTTGATGAATTCATTGAACCACTGGGTCAAGTCACCCAGAAGCTCAGCCTGTTCTCTTACGTGAGTCAATACGTTTTATCATTGTTTAAGCCAATTTGAGTTGGCTTTTCTGCTACTTACAGCCACAAGTATACCAACTGACATACATATGCTGAATTTGAGGTGACCCAATACATGGAGTCCCCTAAGTTGCACATTGCAATAGTCCCAGGTTGACCTGTAGGACGTTAAAGAAGCGGTGTTCACCAAGTACATAACTCTTAAACCTGAAGCTCAGGACAGAGATCAAGCTGGAGACATAGATCTGGTGTCATCAAATGGGATTTAAACTGAGAAAGAGGATGAGATTTATCAAGGAAAGCACATAGAATGTGGAGAGGAGAGAAGAACAGGACCAAAGACCAAAAAAAAAAGTTGCCATCAAGTCAATTCCAACTCATGGCAACCCCATGTGTGTCATAGGAGAACTATGCTCCATAGGGTTTTCAACGGCTGATGTTTTTGGAAGTAGATCACCAGGCCTTTATTTCATGGCACTTCTTGGTGGACTCGAACCTCCAACTTTTCAGGTAGCAGTCGAGTGCGTTAACCACTTGCACCACCCAGAGACAGGACCTGAGAATCACTAACATTGGGAGGGCTAAATTTCTCTACATAAGTCTAAGGAATAGAGAAAAGTGAAGGAGAAGTTCTGGGTGTGAGAGGAGAATGAAAGAATACAGTCATTGAAGAGTGGAGAAAAGAAAAGAAGGGAAGAAGTAAGAGACGAGGGATGTGGCAACAGCTGAATGGCAAAGAACACTGTGGAAAGAGACAAGGGGGGAGTACTTACTAAGGTTCAGGCCAAGCTGCTTTAACAATGAGACCTATAAATACAATGGCTCAAATAAGATAGAAGTTCTTTCTCTCTCACAGGAGAGAGGACGCCCAGAAGCAGGTGATCCAAGACAGTAGGTGGTTCTTTTCCATGACAGTTCCAGCCCACGGAAAAGGGGAAATAGAGAATGTGCAGTGCCAACAGCTTCCATGGGAGGATGTGACCTGGAAGTGGCCCACATCCTTTTGGCAAGAACATATCACATGGCCACACCCAGCTGCACGGGAAGCTGGGAAAGGTATTCCCTAGGTAAGTGGTCATGTTCTCCCCTATAACTCAGGGTGTTTTGACTAAAAGAAAGAAGAGAATGGATATTTGGGGACACTTAGGAAGCTCTGTCACTGGGTTTTAGGAAGCTTCGTTGGGTGCTATATACATGTGACCACCTCCTCAGATTTGTCATCTAGGCTTATCTGCATTAATGCTTTAACCCAGTCAAATGGATAATCTTAGAAGACCCTAAAGAATTTCAGGCTTTCCAATCATAAGACTTCAGCTGCCACCCTCTTGCCCCCTCTGGAGATGGCCTTGCTGACCAGTTAATGCTGCATGGCCTACTGGCCATGTCCAGCGCCCTCCCCTCCCTGTCTCTTGGCCAGTGAGCTTAGCTCTGGAAATGCACACCAGAACCAAGCAGAAAGAGGAACATCATCGTATTCAGGTACTTTGTATTATGTAAGTCATGATTCCCTTTTTTATTTTTAATTTCCCCCTAAACACTGGCTCCTTCCTCAAATATCCTTCCCTTGGCCTGGCTTCCACTTAAAGCTATGTCTTCACTTCTCTCCTTCTTCTCCAACACTGTCACCTACTTGTTCCCAAACCCCCTGCAGTCTGGCATTTGCCCCATCACTCAGCTGAAACTGTTACCAAGGTCATAAAATTTGATGGTCTTTTCTCAGCCTTCTTCCTCCTCCACCTGGCTGGGTCTCATTAGACAGAGCTGACCACCCCTTCCTTGAAACTCTACCTCCCTTCACTGCTGTGATGTGCCAATCCTCACTCCTGCCCTCCAACCACTCTTTCCCTCTCCATCTCCTAGTTCTGCTCTTTGCCTTTCTTTCTGTGACTCCTCAAGGGACAAATACTGAGGCAACGTCTATACTGGGGGAGTAACCTTGCCAGCCAGAGTTCAAGTCCAGATTTGCCACTTATTTTCTGTGTGACCTGGCAAGTTACTTAGCATCTCTGAGTCTGTTGTCTCCCTGGAAAAACAATGATACAAATACCTCTCTTTTGGGCTTTGTATTATCAGGCTGTTGTTGTTAGTTGATAGTTGCTGTCGAGTCAGTTCCAAGGCAACTGCTTAAGAAACAACTCCAAAAATCTCAGCGACTTAACAAATACAATTTTATAGTCCAATCAAGGTGAGCAGGGGCCAGGGATCTGCTATACAAGGTTATACAGGGAATTTAGTCTAGTGGCCCTACCATCCCCTGTGGCTCAGAGTCCTCCGTTAGATCTTCTACTTCAGCAGGCCACAAGGAAAAAGAGTGAGCCAGAGTGGGGAGGATTGTGCAGGACATTTTTTAGGGCCAGAAGTGAAAGTGGTGTATAGTGGCATATATTACTCCTACCACATTCCATTCCATTGGCCAGAACTCAGTCACATGACTTTGTCTGATAGTTGGGATGCTGGGAAAATGTAGTCCTGGGATGAAAAGGAAAGGCGATTTGATAAGCACATAGCATTCTCTGTAACACAGGGTTCCTGTGAAGATTGAAAAAAATAGAAGTAAATCCTGCAATGTTTCTAGCACATGTTATTGTTGTTCTTAGGTGCTGTCCAGTCAATTCTGATTCATAGCAACCCTGTAGCACATAAACCAAAAACCAAACCCATTGCCGTCAAGTTGATTCTGACTCATAGTGACCCTAGAGGACGGAGTAGAACTGCCTCATAGGGTTTCCAAGGCTGTAAATCTTTATGGAAGCAGACTGCCACATCTTTCTCCCGTGGAGTGGCTGGTAGGTTTGAACCACCAACCTTTCAGTTAGCAGCTGAGTGCTTAACCACTGTGCTAACAGACCTTCTATAGCGCATAGTAGGTGCTAAATAAATAGTAGTCATTAGTAGCAACAAAAAAATTCCAGAATTTTTTTTTTTTTTTTTTTATGTTTGCCAACTTTCCCAATTGTTTAAAATTGTGCAGACATAGGCTGTGATGGGTAAGGAAACTGAGGGAGCAAAGAGAGACAAGGGGAGGAAACAACTGTTGTAGGTGAAACTGGAAGTGCAGGCCAGTTTGGGAGAACAAGGGGTAAGGGTAACAGCAGGCAGGGACTCACTGGAATAGAGGCCCAGTGGTTCTGAGCACAGCCTCTGATTTCCCAGCCAGCGTTGGCTCCCACCTGAGCCAGAAGGGGTTTAGGAAGATCTGAGTTTCCTTGGAAACCCTTTCTTTGGCCCTCTCTGCACGTTGTCAGCCAAGTTGGTTGTAATCAAACCCCCACGGGGCAGAGAATGAGCTCTCAAACTGCCATCCTGGGGTTCCTCCAAATTGCTTGCATTTCCTATTTAAATTGGTAATTTCCCCACAAGTGTTCCCTCTGCCCATCCAGAGATTTGTTGGGAAGGGGAAGCTCTAGACATAACCCTCCCCGACCAGAAGGGGCCTTGGGACTGCCTCCAAGCTGTCTGGAGTCCTCTGCCAATCTGAAGGCCTCTGGCCAGCCCAGCCTCAGGAACAACCTGACTAGACCGGGACCCTTCTGCCCCACAGAGGGTAACAGCATAGACATTAGAAGGGGAAGAGAAGGGTCTATGCAGGCCATAGTTGGTGACTCCACAATGGTGGGCATCGTTGTCCTGATTGGATTTGGGGGGTGGAGGGAGGACTGTTTGTTGTATCTTTTGCAGGCACAAGCTTTCTGAGGGATAGGGATGGGGCCTGGGCCAGGACACAAGATAATCTTGAAGGACTTGGAGCCCAGGTGCACAGCTAGGAAAGTCCCAGAGTGTTGGGCAGAGAGATTTTGGGAAGCTCTGAGGTCATTCACCTCTACTTCTTCGGCCACAAGTTAGCCCAGTCCCCGGTGGGGCTACAAGAAGAGAGAATAGGCCCGTGCCTCCTTTCCCTTCAGAATGCACAGAATCTCCATCTCTCACAAGGACAAACCCGCTCACAGGCACAAGCTTAGATAACCATATATACACGTGTGTACATGTACATGCATACATATTAGAGAGATTTGCACATGTGTATAGATAGACACACAGCTGTGTACTTGAAGACACGTAATGCCATACATAGTGATCCCCCTTCATGCACAAGAGGACCCAGGCGTGTTCACAAGCATGCGCCAGAATCAGGGCTGTAGCACTACTGCATGTGGCCTCAGTGAACGCGCATACACATGGACACAAGTCCAGCCAGCCTTCCCAGCGTGACTACAGACCACATATGTTCTCAAATACACACATATGACACTGAAGAAGAGGGGAAACTGGGCCAGGAGATGGACCTTGCTTCACAGGTGGCTAAGCAGGGGGTGGCTTGGATTCCGAATTAGAGGACAGATCCAAGGAGATGTGGTCAAAGTAGGTTAAATCCATCTGAGAGTCTAATGTAGACATGAGTGCAAAGGCAAGGAGTGGAACATCTTGGTTGGGTGGAGGATATCTGGACATGAGTACAAAGGCAAGGAGTGAAGCATCTTGGTGGCGTAGGAAGTATCTGGACATGAGTGCAAAGGCTAGAAATGGAGCATCTTGGTGGGGTAGGGGACTGGGGCCTTCAGGGTTGAAGCAGATTCTCAGCCTGCAGTGGGGATCAGGGACCAGGAACAGCCCCTGGGGGAGGTCTTACTTCCACTGGTAAGGCTGCATGCTGGGGCCTTATCCCAGTGGAGAAGAGGCAAAGCCAGAAACCAGCTACTGGCCCTGGCACCTCCAATGAGGGGAGCACTGAGCTAGGGGGCTCTGGGTACATAGCATCTCCCAACTCTCAGATCAGAAACACAATTGATACCAGGCTCACCCACTGCCACACTGGGATCCCCATTCAGAGCCAGGCTGTGTCAGGGTGAGCTCAAGGACTTGGCAGGCAGAGCCTTTGGGCAGGGGACCATGGATGTCTGCAGCTGAGGAGCTGAGAGAAGACAGGCTAGACACCCCAACTCTGAGCCAGCCAGACCCTGGGGCAAGGTGTGAGAGCTCTGGGCTCTTATTCCCTCTGCAGCCAGGAAGACAACTGGCAGGCTCACCCTCCACCTCAGAACCTGCCCTCAGGGCCCTACTCCACTCCAGCTATGAGGGTCTTTGTAACTCATGTTCTGAGTACAGGAGCCCCTGGTCCATCCTTACACAGTAGGAAAGCTGGGAGTGGGGCTGTGCAACTGACAGGGATGGGAGCCAGTGTAGGATTCTGACGCCCAGAAGGACTGTCCCCACCATGTCTCCTCCAGCTCCAGCACTGAAGAGAATCCCACAGAGCTTCACAGCCCATCTGCTCCTTTCTAAACAGACAGGTGTGAGAGGAGAAATAAGAACTCCAGCAGGACAGGAGCAACCAGCTCTCTGCAGCTGCAACTCCCTTCATCTGGCAGAGAATCTGCTGTCGGAGGAGGAGAGACAGGCAAGGTGAACATTCTGAACACTCGGAGTTCCCACTACCCCAGAATGTTTCTCTCTGTGTGTGTGGCTTTATATATGCTGCTCTCTCTGTCTGGAATATCCTTCCACTTCCTAGTCTTCTGGAAAACTCTTATTCAATCCTCAAAATCTTACTCAGGTATACCCTGTTCTTCAAAGTCTTTCCCTAGCACCCCCCCTGTCTGACAAGTTATTCACTTTTTCCTCTGGGCTACCTGCATCATTGTTGTTGTTAGGTGCCATTGAGTCAGTTCTGACTCATAGTGACCCACGTACAACAGAATGAAACACTGTCCCTTCCTGAACTATACTCATAATCACTGCTATGCTTCAGCCCATTGTTGCAGCCACTGTGTCAGTCCATTACGTTGAGGGTCTTTCTCTTTTTTGCTGACCCTCTACATTACCAAATATGATATCCTTCTCCAGGAACTGGTCCCCCCTAATAACATGTCCTAAGTACACAAAACAAAGTTTCGCCATCCTCTCTTCCAAGGAGCACTCTGGCTGTACTTCTCCCAAGACAGATTTGTTTGTTTTTCTGGCAGTCCATTGTATATTCAATATTCTTCACCATCACCGTAATTCAAAGGCATCAATTCTTCTTCAGTCTTCCTTATTCATTGTCCAGCTTTTGCATGCATATGAGGCAATTGAAAA
>NW_004443951.1:22627358-22758324 GCF_000243295.1 Trichechus manatus latirostris | reverse complement strand
CACCGTAATTCAAAGGCATCAATTCTTCTTCAGTCTTCCTTATTCATTGTCCAGCTTTTGCATGCATATGAGGCAATTGAAAATATCAGGGCTTGGATCAGGCACACCTTAGTTCTCAAAGTGACATCTTTGCTTTTTAACACTTTAAGGAGTTCTGTTGCAACAGATGTGCCCAATGCAATAGATCATTTGATTTCTTGACTGCTACTTCCATGGGCATAGATGGTGGATCCAAGTAAAATTAAATTTTTGACAATTTCAATATTTTCTCCATTTATCATGATGTTGCTTATTAGTCCAGTTGTGAAGATTTTTGTTTTCTTTATGTTGAGCTGTAATCCACTCTGAAGGCTATAGTCTTGGACCTTCATCAGTAAGTGCTTCCAGTCCTCTTCACTTTCAGCAAGCAAGGTTGTGTCATCCATGTATTGCAAAATGGAGAAGCTCGATATCATCAGTCAGAATAAGGCCAGGGGCCAACTACAGAACAGACCATCAATTGCTCATATACAAGTTCAAGCTGAAGCTGAAGAAAAACAAGCCCACAAGAGCCAAAGTACAACCTTGAGTATATCCCACCTCAATTTAGAGACCATCTCAAGAATAGATTTAATGACTGAACAGCAGATGAGTTGTGGAATGACATCAAGTACATCATACATAAAAAAGCAAAAGGTCACTAAAAGGACAGGAAAGAAGAAAAGACCAAAATGAATGTCAGAAGAGACTCTGAAACTTGCTCTTGAAAGTCAAGTAGCTAAAGCAAAAGGAAGAAATGATGAAGTAAAAGAGCTGAACAGAAGATTTCAAAGGGTGGCTCAAAAAGACAAAGTCAAGTATTATAATGACATGTGCAAAGACCTAGAGTTACAAAACCAAAAGGGAAAAATATTCTTGGCATTTCTCAAGCTGAAAGAACTGTAGAAAAAATTCAAGGCTGGAGTTGCAATTTTGGAGGATTCTATGGCAAAATATTGAATGATGCAGAAAACATCAGAAGAAGATGGAAGGAATATACAGTCACTGTGTCAAAAAGAACTGGTTGACATTTAACCATTTCAGGAGGTAGCATATGATCAAGAATCAATGGTATTGAAAGAAGAAGTCCAAGCTGTACTGAAGGCATTGGTGAAAAACAAGGCTCCAGAAATTGACGGAATACCAATTGAGATGTTTCAAGAAACAGATGCAACGCTGGAAGTGCTCACTCATCTATGCCAAGGAATTTGGAAGACAGCTACCTGGCCAACCAACCAGAAGACATCCATATTTGTGCCCATTCCAAATAAAGGTGATCCAACAGAATGCAGAAATTATGGAACAATATCATTAATATCACACGCAAGTAAAATTTTGCTGAAGATCATTCAAAAGCAGCTGCAGCAGTACATCATCAGGGAACCAGCAGAAATTCAAGCCAGATTCAGAAGAGGATGTGGAACCAAGGATATCATTGCTAATGTCAGATGGATCTTGGCTGAAAGCACAGAATACCAGAAAGATGTTTACCTGTGTTTTATTGACTACACAAAGGCATTTGACTGTTTGGATCATAACAGATTATGGATAACATTGCAAAGAATGAAAACTCCAAAACACTTAATTGTGCTTCTGAGGAACCTGTACATAGACCAAGGGGCAATCGTTCAAACAGAACCAGGAGATACTGCTGTTTAAAATCAGGAAAGGCGTGCATCAGGGTTGTATCCTTTCACCATACTTATTCAATCTGTATGCTGAGCAAATAATCTGAGAAGCTGGACTATAAGAAGAAGAACACAGCATCAGGATTGAAGAAGATTCATTAACAACCTGAGATATGCAGAAGACACAACCTTGTTTGCTGAAAATGAAGAGGACTTGAAGCACTTACTGATGAAGATCAAAGACTACAGCTTTCAGTATGGATTATACCTCAACATAAAGAAAACAAAAATCCTCACAACTGGACCAATAAGCAACATCATGATAAACTGAAAAAAGATTGAAGTTGTCAAGGATTTCATTTTACTCGGATCCACATTCAACACAGTCAAGAAATCAAATGACGTATTGCATTGGGAAAATCTGCTGCAAAACACCTCTTTAAAGTGTTCAAAAGCAAGGATGTCACTTTGAGGACTAAGGTGTGCCTGACCCAAGTCATAGTATTTTCAATTGTCTGATATGCATGCAAAAGCTGGACAATGAATAAGGCAGACCAAAGAAGAATTGATGCCTTTGAATTATGGTGTTGGCAAAGAATATTGTATATACCATGGACTTCCAGAAAAATGAACAAATTTGTCTTGAAAGAAGTACAGCCAGAATGCTCCTTAGATGTGAGGATGGCGAGACTTTGTCTCAAGTACTTTGGACATGTTATCAGAAGGGATCAGTCCTTGGAGAAGGACATCATGCTTGGTAAACTGGAGAGCCAGGGAAAAAAGAGGAAGACCCAATGAGATGGACTGACACAGTGGCTGCAACAATGCGCTCAAACATAGTAATGATTGTGAGGATGGTGCAGGACTGGGCGATGTTTCGTTCTGTTGTACATATGGTTGCTATGAGTCGGAACTGAGTCGATGGCACCTAACAACAAGAAGCCTTGGAAGAGGCTGCATAGGCCCAGCTCATCATTATTCACACCCCATTGCTAACGGCCATGTTGTCTCATGATCTTCTTTTTCCCTCCGGTTCCAGTCTCTACAAAAGGTTTAAGATTAACCGATGTTCCTCCTCGGAGGGTGGAAAACAAGTGATAATGATCTAAGGATGAAAATCCAAACAAAGCACCCATCTTGTGACAAGAAAACCAGGATGTCACCAGATAACCCCCCAGAATACCAGTAAAAGATTAACTCATCTGAGACATGACCACCTCAAGGGGGAACTAACACAAACTTCTAAGACCCATAATCCTGTCCCTATAAAAGCCTTCGGCCGATCTCCAGTTGGGGAGATGGGTGTTTCGGAAGAATCTATTCCCCTCTGTCTCCTATATATCGATATATAATAAACCTCTTGCTGCTCACCTCACCTCATCTCAGAATTGGCTATTGTGGCAGGTGGCTCCAATCCGCGTTATTGCGGTAACAGACTCAGTTGCCCCGAAACTGAAATGGGAAGAATATGATAGCCACACTCTCAAACATACGGTCATGAGTAATAAATGATTTAAAAAAAAAGAGCAGTGAAACCATTGCCAAGCACATTAATCACCTTTGTTGTTATCACCCATCACCTAAACTGTCATTTCTATGCTGAGGAGTCATAATGACTCCCATACAGTCCTCCCTTTTGAAATCTCACTGGCAAATGAGTAATTACAATCAAGTGTGGTAAGTTCTACGACAGAGCAGGGGTGCTCCTGGAGCCCCAAGAAGGAGTCACCAATTTTTATTAGTAGCCATGTGATCTAGTGGTTAAGTTTACTGGCTTTGGTGTCAGGAAGGCCCAAGTTCAAAGCCTGACTCAGACAGTAAATAGCTGCATGAACTTAGATAAGGCACATAAATACTTGGAAACTTCCAAATGGAAAGGAATTTTAATAATACTACCAGGCTGTCATGAAGCCCCGGTGGCATAGTGGTTAAGAGCTCGGATGTTAACCAAAAGGTCAGCAGTTCGAATCCACAAATGGTGGGTGTCATAAAGTTCTTAGCACCGTGCTAAGCTCATAGTAAGTTGTCAGTAAGTAGTAGCTGTTGGTATTAATATTTGCTAGGGAGTGGGCAAGGAAGACTTCCCAGAGAAGGTGACAGCTGGCCTTGACAGATGAACAGGAGTTTTCTAGGTGAAGAGGGGAAGCAAGAGCATTTCCAGCAGAAGAATCAGCAGGTTCAAAACCCAACGAGTCCAAAGGACGATGAGAAGTTTGGTGATTCCAGATCATAGTGTGTGAAGGGGAAGAGGCAAAAGAGGACCTAGAAAGAGAGGCAGATTGGGACAGACCTGCAATGTCACGCTAAGTGAATCCTGGTACACAACTCCCATGACAAAAGTCCCTCTGGATGTGCCTGGCACAACATAGGGGCTCCATAAATATTTATAGGAAAAACAAATGAATAAGTGGTGCCAAGACCCTCCCTCATGGCCCTTTCTCTGCTGGAATTCCAGTCCTGTCATGAGTTAGCTTCAAGGCCTTGGGCAAGTCCCCAAACCTCTCCCAGCCTTGTTTCTTCATCTGACAATTGGAGAGGGGGTGGGACAGAGCCATCCTGCCACTCTCAGGGGGTTGTTATGGGCGGCAACTAAGAACATGCCTGCCCATAGCATAGCCCATAGACATAGCTTGTCCATAGCAGGCTCTCAGGTTCTCAGTCATGATCACTCTCTCTAAAAGGAACTCTCAGGAAAACAAATGGCGTATTGCATCCCAAACACCTTCATGCCTGTTCTAGGTGCTTTGCGAGCATGATCTCATTCAGTCTTCAGAACAGCCCTCTTGGGAAGATGTTATTGTCCCATTTTACAGATAACAAGCTCAAAGAGGTTAAGTGACACGCCCAAGGTCGCTCAGCTAGTCCGAGGCAGAGCTGGGATCCAAACACCAGTTTTTATCACTCCGAAGACTTGCCACTTACCTTGAAGATTTTTTAAAAGTAATAAAATCTTTTCTATTGTCTTGTGATTTAGGTGAAAGTTTACAGCACGAATTAGTGTTTCATTCAAAAAAAATTATACACAAATCGTTTTGTGACATTGGTTGCAATCCCCACAATGCGTCAGCACTCTCCCCCTTTCCCTTTCCACCCTGGGTTCTCAGCGTCTTTTCATCCAGTTTTCCTTTCCCTTCCTGCCTTCTCATCTTTGCTTTTGGGCAAGCGTGGTTGCACAGGTTTGTTTACGGTTTGTTTCACAGGCCTGTCTAATCTTTAGCTGAAAGGTAGACTTCAGGAGTGGCCTTGATTCTGAGTTAGCCGAGTGTCCGAGAGCCATAGTCACAGGGGTTCCTCCAGTCTCTGTCAGATTAGTAAGTCTGGTCTCTTTTGGTGAATTTGAATTTTATTCTACATTTTTCTTCCACTTTGTCTGAAACTCTCTATTGTGATCCCTGTCAGAGCGGTTGGTGGTGGTAGCTGGGCACTGTGTAGTTCTTCTGGGCTCAGGCGTGGTTGCGTGGTTCATGTGGTCCATTAGTCTTTGGACGAATATTTTCCTTTTGTCTTTGGTTTTCTTCATTCTCCTTTGCTCCAAACGTGATGGGACCAATAGCTGTATCTTAGATGGCCGCTCACAAGCTTTAAGACCCCAGACCCTACTCACCAAAGTAGGACGTAGAACATTTTCTTTATGAACTATGTTATGTCAATTGACCTAGATGTCCCCCAAGACCAAGGACCCAGCTCTCAAACCCAGTAACTGAGTCCTTCATGGTGTTTGGATGTGTCTAGGAAGCTTCTATGACTTTGGCTTGGTCAAGTTATGCTAACTTTGCCTATAAAATCTTTTCATTTTTTAATGAAACATGACATTGATGGGAACCTCAATTTATAAAACAACTAAAACCAGAGCTTCTCCAATTGAAGCAGGGGCAGGAGGGCGGCATCCCTTGCTCATGTTTCTCCTCATCCCACCCACCTCCCACTGATCCCTGGGGCCCCAAGGAGCACATGCCAAAACCACTGCACTTCCCTGCCTCCCCTCCAAGCCCCACAGCCAAGAAACTTGCACAAAATTTAGACTCACAATGGGCCTGACATCAGAGGCACAACTCCTGCACTCTGCAGCTCACGGAATAAAAATGTATTCCTTCTGATCCCTATCCAGTCTCCGATAAGCCCAGCCCACCACATCTTAATATTCCTCCCGCTAAGGTGTCTGAAGGTCCCTCAGACGTCTGGTTCCAGCCCACTAGTCTTTGAACTTAAGACATTCTAAGCACCCAGTAGTTGACTTAATAATTTGGGGAGACTTGAAAGGAGGGCCAGGCACAGTGGTCAGCCAGCTCTCCTGTGCAGAAAACCTAGATGGGCCAGACGCTCTCCCTAAGGGCCCCTCTCCAGGGATGGCAGCTTGAATCAAAGAGTTAGGGATCATAGCAAATTCATCTGCAGCCACAACAGAATGTTGTTAGCAGGCTGTCCTGGGGTTGGGAGGAGGGGAGGTAGCTCACCTATGTCTCTATCAGAAGCTGTGTCCTTGGGTATTTAATGATCAGCTCTGCTTGTCTTAGCAGCATCAGAGCCCCAAATTAGGCTTCTACCACAAGGCCCCAAGATCTCAAAACCATGCCAGAATCCTTTAATGCTGTATTCTCATTTGAATAAGACATTGCAGGTTTGTTGGGAGAGTTAGAAAGAGATCAAGTAAAACCCCTAGAAGAGAACCTAAAACATGGAAGGTAATCACTAAGTGGTAGCTGTTATTATTACTGGAGTTCCTGGGTGATGCAAACAGTTAACATGCTCAACTGTTAACTGTAAAGGTTGGAGGTTCAAGTCCACCCAGAGGCGCCTTGGAAGAAAGGCCTGGTGATCTACTTCCAAAAAATCAGCCACTGAAAACCTTATGGAGCACAGTTCTGTTCTGACATACATGCGGTCTCCATGAGTCAGAGTCGATGACAGCCAACTGGTATGGTGTGTGTGTATTATTATTATTGTTATTGTTATTATCATTATTATTACCAGCTGTGTAACCATCACCGGAAGATATAGCAGAGCCTCAGTTTTATCATCAGCATGTGAAAGCACCTGACACACAGCACCCAGCACAGAGTGGGTCTCTAGGTAATTGTGAGTTCAATTTGATTCTCAGTTCAGTGGAAGAAGAGATCAAAAAACTTGGGGCTGTTTGATGAGGAGAAGAAATTACAGACAGTATATGAGTCCAAATATAGGGACTGGAAGGAGCCCTAGTGGCACAGTGATTAGGCACTCAGCTGCTAACCAAAAGGTCAGCAGTTCAAACCCACCAGCCACTCTGTGGGAGAAAGATGTGGCAGTCTGCTTCCGTAAAGATTACAGCCTTGGAAACGCTATGGGGCAATTCTACTCTGTCCAGTGGGGTCACTGTCAGTTGGAATTGACTTGACAGCACATAACAACAACACAGGGACAGGAAATCCCAGAACATGTTTGGGTAACAACGAGAAGACCAGCTTGGCAGGAGCAGGAGATGCAGACAGAAGGATGGTGGGAGCCAATGGTGGACCTTGAAGGCCAAACTCAGAAGTTTGGATTTTATGCTGAAGGTAGTAGGGAACTGCTGGAGGTTTTAGATCAGGAAATAGAAGGGTGGCACAAGGTGCAGGAAGAGGACTGAACTAGGGCAGTCTGCAGAGATGAAGAGGAGGGAACTAATTCAAGAGATATTTCTGAGGTAGAATCTGTATGACTTATTGACCAGTTGGATGTAGGAGGTAAGAATACAGAGAATCAAATTGCCAGTGATGATGGTGATGTCAGTGACGGACAAAGCAGCCCAGAGGTGGACCTGTTTCCAGGTGGGAAGTAATGATTTTTGTTTTAGACCTCCATTCCTTCATCTAATCAATATTTCCTGAGTATCTATGCTAAGCACTGCATGGGGCTCTGATATATCATGATATGTCAAACAGACATAGCTCCTGCCCTCGTGGGCTAGACAGAATGACCTGGAGATGCCTATGGGACATCCAGTAGGAGGTGTCCAGAAGGCAATTCCAGACAGGAGTCAGAGCTGGAGAAGGTTTCAAAATCATTCTCCCAACTGCCCTGGTTGCACATCTCAGCAAGTGTTAAGAGCTGGAGAAATCATGTGGAGGCTTTGTAAACGTCCAGACTTTAACCCTGCATTTCCCACTATACCCATCCAAGGCCACCACCACATCAAGGGTCCCTCACAGGGCCCCGTAGCAAGGTGAGCATGGCAGAGGCAGCTCCCTTGGAGATCGATACCCGACCCAATGGGAAGGGGCTCTGGCTTCTTGATTACCTGCTGGTGGAGAGTCTCATGATTGCAATCATCTGATTAGGGATTCATGCTCTCAACAGAGCTGAACAGAACACAGGCCAAAGAATTGGGGCCAGGTAAGGTAGTTCTTAACTATATTGTGATGTAAATGAGGTTTTTCTTGGATCTCCAGGCCTTCGCCCCCACACTTCCTTCCATGACACATTCTGGCACATCCTGTTCCCTTGTACTCCTCCAGATCTCCCAGTGTGCTAACTGGTCCCCACTTTCTCCACCCTCCTAAACACACTACCTTCTCCCCCAAGGAGCCCTGGTGGCACAAATGGTTAAACACTCAGCTGCTAACTGAAAAGTTGGCGTTGGAATGGAACCTGCCCAGCTGCTATGCAGGCGAAAGACCTGGTGATCTGCTTCCATAAGTATTATAGCCAAGAAAACCCTACGGGGCAGTTCTACTCTGTCAAGAAAACCCTATGGTCAAATGGATAAACAAAATGTGGTACATACCAAACCACCGCCTTCCAGTTAATTCTGACTCATGGCGACCCTATAGAAGAGAGTAGAATTGCCCCATAGAGCTTCCAAGGAGGAGCTGGTAGATTCGAACTCCTGACCTTTTGGTTAGCAGCCAAACTATTAACCACTGCACCACCAGGGCTCTGTGGTACATACATACAGCCAGAAAGAGAAATAAGTCTTGATACACGCTGCAACATGGATGGAGCTTGAAGACATTATGCTGAGTGAAATAAGTCAATCATAAAAGGACAAATATTGTATAACCTCACTTATATAAAGAGACAAGAACAGACAAATGTACAGAGATGAAGGTTTATTAGTGGTTACCAGGGGTGGGAGGGAGGGGGAAAGAGCTTTATTGCTTATGGAGCACTGAGTTTTAGTTTACGATGATGGAAAAATCACATTGATTAAGGGTAAGCGTTGCACAGCCAATTAATGTCATCGATGTCAATAAGTTGTACACCAGTAAACAGTTGAATTGGCAAATGTTGTATGATAGATATGTATCTTAGTCGTCTAGTGCTGCAACAGAAATACCACAAGTGGATGGCTTTAAGAAAGAGAAATTTATTTCTTTATAGGAAAGTAGGCTAAAAGTCCAAATTCAGGGTGTCAGCTCCAAGGAAAGGCTTTCTTTCTCTCTGTCGGCCTTCTCATCAATGTTCCCCCAGACTAGGAGCTTATCCACATAGGGACCCTGGGTCCAAAGGACGCGCTCTGCTCCTGGCACTGCTTTCTTGGTGGTATGACGTCCCCCGTCTCTCTGCTTACTTCTCTCTTTTACATCTCAAGAGATTGCCTCAGGACACAATCCAATCTTGTAGATTGAGTCCTGCCTTTCTAAGACAACTGCCACCCATCCTCCCTCATTAACATCATAGAGGCAGGATTTACAACATATAGGAAAATCACACAATACCAGGAATCATGGCCCAGCCAAATTGATACACATATTTTTGGAGCGACATAATTCAATCCATGACAATATGTTTACAGCAACAACAACAACAAAAAAGAGCAGCTGCTGAGGCTGCTTATGAACAAACAAACATCTCATAGGATTTGGTTTCTTGGTTTGGAGGTTTAGGGTCATGGTTTCATGGGACATCCCAGTTAATTGCCCTATTATCATGTTTAATGCTTTTGTTCTACCGCCTAGTATTTTGCATAGTGTCTGGGGTCTTAAAAGCTGGCAAGCAGCCATCCAAAGTACAATTGGTCTCTATTCACTGCAGCAACAGAGGAAGAAGGAGAGTCAGGAATAGGAGGAGGAAATGGAATGCGTGGTTAATTGCCTCCATGAACAACTGCCTCCTTTGCCATGAGACCAGAAGAACTGGATGGTGCCCCACTACCATTACTGAACATTTTCATCAAAGATTCCATAGAAGAATCCTAATTAAAAAGGGGAAAATGCAGAATAGAATTTCAAATTCTCATGGAATGCAAATTTTCTGGAGCCATGGAGGGTGGATGAACCCCTGAAACTATTGCCCTGAGATAATCTTAAACCTTAAACCAAAAATGTCCTCTGAAGTCTTCTTTACGCCAAATAGTTTAGCTTAATTAGTAAAGAAGGTCTGCGTTTAGCATTGTGCTCTTTTAAGAACTATCTATATAAGATCTAACTGACAACAGCAACTCAAAATATTAGATGGGAAACTTCGGGGGCAGTGAGTTTATATTAATGAGGGAGGAACAATTTAGAAGAGGAGGGTGAGAATGGTTGCACAATTTGAAGAATATAATCAATGTCACTGAATTGTGCATATAGAAATTGTTGAATTGGTATATGTTCTGCTGTATATATTCTCAACAACAATAATAAAAAAATTAAATAACTTAAAAAATAAAGAACACTATTGGTCCATTTTACTCTGTCACATGGGGTCACTCTGAGTTGAAATCAACTTGATAATATCTAACAACATCTCAGCCCCTGCCTTCCAGCCCCTTAGACTCACCACACACACTCCTGGCCCTTATAAGCCCAATTAAGTCAACAAATTCACAGTTAATTAAATACTGAGCACTTAATACAGTAATGTATCATTTGGAGGTAAATTGCATGAATGATACTATGGAATTACATCTTTATATGCTCTAATTGTGTGGGTACATTTTATAACTCACTGTGGATATTTATATCTGTTTTATAGAACTCAGAGACTAATATAACTATTATAAATGATACAGAAGTTTAAGGCCATATCTCTCTTTTTCTGACGAAGAACGGTTAGTACTACAAGCTCCTGATACTAATTCCTTGGGCAGAAAGCGACCCCCAGGTAACACAGTACTCCAGTGTGGAAAGACGATCTTCTCTATTGCCATCTGCTCTGTGATGTGGTTTCCAGGAATATACCTTGGGAGGGACTCCCTTTCCTTCAAAACCTATTCCTCCAGCGATTTTGTCAGCCTGGATCAAAAGCCTTTAAAATATGCGTTTTCTTTGACTCTATAACTCTACTTCCAGAAACTTATCCTAAGAAAAATGCATGTGCAAGGATGTTTATGGAGCACTGTTTAAAATAGCTGCACATAAAAATGGAAAGAGCTTAGATGTAATATATACACAGAGAGATGCTATCCTGATTATTTACCTAATGTCTCTCAGCCCCAATCCACCCTTTTCTATTCTGCTCTGTGTTGCTAGGGCAGAGACTCTGCAAACTATGCCTCCCAGACTCCAGGGCCAGCTGGTTTCCTGTTAGGTTCTGGCAATGGGAGGCACTCAAGGAAGACTGGAAGTCAGGGCTAGGAGAGAAGGGACTTCATTCCTTTTTTTTTTTTTTTTTCTTTCCTGCAAGTATCACTCCAGCAGCAGCAGTTGGCTTCAGACTCTACTTTCTTTCTACATGTCCAAACCCACCTACACTCCCATCATAACTCCTCAGAGATACTAGCAGCAGCTGGTGACACCCCTTCTTTCCAAGCCTGAGCACCAGTTCCACAGGACCTCTGCTCTGAGCAACTAGGTTCTAGAAACCCCACATCTTTTCTTTTGTTCCTTTACCCTAGGAATAGTACTGCTTCCTACAGTTACTAACACCACTATCTCTGAGTTCCTTTTGGCTCTTTCAGCTCCCCAACACCTACATAGCCAAGTCCCTGTATTAAATCCCCTCTGTTTGAAATACTTCGTATGATGTCTGGTTTCCTAACTGGGTCCTGAAAATATGGATACCATTTCACACCCATCAGATGGAAAAAAATTTACAAGTCTAACAAGACCAAGGGCTGGTTCGGATGCAAAGCAAAGTGAAATCTTATACATTGCTGGTAAGATTATAAATTTATATAACCATTTTAGAGAGTAACTTGGCAGACAATATCTAGTTAAGTAAGTATATACATACCCTTCAATCTTGCAATTCTGCTCCTGGGTATGAGTTGCTAAAGAAACTCTTACACATTACACAAGAAGATAGCAGCATTCTTTTATTTTTACTACCAGTAGGCAAATGAGTGAGTCAATTGTGGTATACTCATATAATGGAATACTATGCAGCAGTTAAAAATAAACAAAAGTTATATACAGCAACAAGAATAAAACTCAGAAGCATAATTTTGAATGAAAAAACAAGCTACGAAAGGATTGTATAGTAGGATATCATTTATATAAAATTATAAATCTTACAAAGCAATACTATATGTTGTTAACAGATACAGGTGTACATACTAAAAGTATACAACATGCATGGAAAATTAGAAGCACCAATTTTAGAATAATAGGTACTCAGGAGGAAGAAAAGAAACTGGAATCAGGAAGGGAAGTGTAGAGGTCCTTGGTTTTATTTCTGAAGCTTGGTGATGGGTATATAAATCATAGACTTCCATTAAAATGGCTGTAAAACTATGATTTACTGACATGATGAGTTGTTGAGGACATACTGTTCAAGTAAAAATGAAGGCTACAAAACAGTATGCATTTCATTATCTTTTTTTATTATAATATACAACATATATGTGATTGTGGATGAAAAAAAAAGGTTAGAAAGGAATATACCAATATGTTAATACTGGTTATCTCTGGGTAATAGGATTATACACCCACCCACACACACACCCCAAAAAAAAAATTGCCATTGAGTAGATTCTGACTCATAGTGACCATATGTGTGTCAGAGTACAACTATGCTCCATAGGGTTTTCAATGGCTGATTTTTCATAAGTAGATCATCAGGCCTTTCTTCAAAGGCACCTCTGGGTGGACTCAAACCTTCAATGTTTCAGTTAGTAGCAGTGTTCATTAACTGTTTGCACTATCCAGAAACTCTAATAGGATTATAGGTGACTTTCATTTACTTCTTTATGTTTATCTGTTGTTGTTATTGTAAATTCTTAGACATTTTTAAAACTTACTCCTATAGAAAACTCTCCATTACCTGCTGCTATGATGTCAACATCCTACTGTGGAGTCTCCTAAAGTGTAGAATGAACGATGATTTTAAGTGGTATACAAATTACACATTTTTTTATTTTCCTAAGTATGTGTTTATTTTAATGTATATTACAAAAAATCAATTAGCACATAAAACCCATAATTCCATTGATACTCAAATTTTAAAAATGGGATTTTTGAAGTGCAGGTGGAAAGGGTCATCTTTTCAATAAATGGTGTTAGATCTACTGGATGTTCATATGGAAAATATTGTAACTTAGATCCCTACCTCACACCATACACTAAAGTCAATTCCAGGTATTCTAAATGTTAAAGATAAAACATTAAAACTTCTAGATGATAAACATAAGAGAATCTCTTCATGACTTTGTGGTGCTAAGATTTCTTAAACAGGACATGAAAATCATTAATCATATAGGAAAAAATGATAAATCAGAGTATTTTTAAAATTAAGAACTTCTGTTTATCAAAGAATACCGCTGAGAGAGTAAAATGCAAGCCACAGAGCAGAAGAATATTTATAACAATCCCTGGAGAAGAACATCATGCTTGGTAAAGTAGAGGGTCAGCGAAAAAAAAAGTAGAGGGTTGGCTGCAACAAGTGAGGATGGTGCAGGACGGACAACATTTTGTTCTGTTATACATGGGGTTGCTATGAGTCAGAGCCAACTCAACAGCACCTAACAACAACAACAATAACCAACAAAAGTTTCACATCCAGAATATATATTTTAAAAAGCCTTACAAACCATTGTAAAAAGACACAAAACACAACAGAAAAATGATCAAAAGTCTTGAGCAAGCACTTCACAAAAGAAGATGCCCAGATATCTAATAGATCTATGACATATGAAGGGGGCTTGTAGAGAACTGGCAATCTTCTCTTTCTTAATCTGAGAGTTGATTAGATGAGTACATTGAATCTTTCAGAGATTCCAAAATTTTCATTCATAGAGTGGTACACTTAGGGTTTGTACACTTTTCTGTATATATATTGTACTTCAATAAAAAGACTATTTAAAAAAGAAATTTAGGTAAGAAAAAAATAAATAATATTTTTGGCTCTTTTACTGACCTAAAGACAGTTTAGCAACATACGAATGTGTTATGTAATTTTGAAAAAGAAGCGATAGAAAGAGAAGCCAAAAATAAATAAAAATATTACCTTTGGAGGGAAGGACAAGAGCCTGGGGGAAGGAATAAGGATAAAACTTAGACTTCTCTGTATCTTTGTGGAAGTCTTGATTTACAACCACGTAAATAATCAACATAATTTTAAAATAAATTATTTTTTAAATAATGATCAATTTAAAGTTAATAATAGTCTGGGTGATACACAGATACAAAAAAAAAAAATCTGAAGATATTACCCTGAATGACTGAAGTTCAGGCCCCCCTGCATTTCATCATGCTATATGAGCATCCGATTTCCATATGATTGGGCTATAGACACAGTAGGCGTGCTGCCACTGCCCATGTCACACCCAGGGCAGACATTGCTAATCTATCATGGCTCTTTCCCACTCAGCCTAGATTTCGTCTCAAAATCCATCTCAACACGGCACTCTAGGCAGCACTGGTACAGGAGTTAAAACGTGCTTGCCATCCCTATCCTATGATAGCAAGACGCGAAGAGGCAAGTGGAAGCTGTCAGAAGCCCACCCAGGTCTCTGTTATCGTTGTTAGTTGCCATCAAGTCGATTCCGACTCATGGTGACCCCACATGTACAGAGTAGAACTGCTCCATAGAGTTTTCAATGGCTGTGACATTTCGGAAGCAGACCACCAAGCCTGTCTTCCGAGATGCCTCTGGGTGGGTTCAAACCGCAACCTTTTGGCTAGCAGACAAGCGCTTAAAACCATTTGTACCACCCAGGGACCCCCCCTACCCCAGGCCTCTAGCCCTCATTTTACCAGTGGGAAAATTGAGGCCAAGAGACAAGGAGTGGCTTTTTCAAGGGCACACTACTGTCACACCACTACCACAGACAGGCCTTAATATTCCAGCTAAAGAATGGAGCCCCCCTGCTCTTCTATCACCCAGGCAAACCTAGGCTGAGGAGGCAGACAGAAGCAGTAATCTGTTACCAGCTTTTCAAGAACTTCCAGATAAGAACATTACCACTCACCCATACATCAAGCCTGCTTCTGAATCCAGAGCTCTCTCCTTCCACTAACAGCCAGCCCACATTCTTTCCTAACCACCATCAGGGAAACGTATTCCTGAATTGCAAAGGTGATCCTGCCACTTTCCCGATCAGAAATTTGCCATGGCTCTCTATTTCCTCAGTCCTAACTCCTTAAACTGACGTTCTTAATAGTTTGTTATCAGACCCCAAACTGTCTCTTTTTCTCAGTATCAGCTTACTGCTCCCTGTGAACTCCTGCTCAACCCCACCTCCAGATCTTTGAACATGGTGTTCCAACCACCTTGTACTTTCATTGAGTCCAGAGAATGCAACTGGGACTCCTCAGATTCTTCCTTCTATGATCTGGGGTGAAGCTGATCTGGTCTAGAGGCTTCAGCTAGAAGAAGAAAGGCTCCAAGAGCTGGCATCTTGGAATACCAGTACAAACTTTCTCTTGAGCATTCTCAAACATCTTTAGATAAAGGACCCTTTGAGAATACAATTCAAACCATGGACCTCATTCCTAGATAAATACACCAAAACATAACATTTTTTATGCAATGACTGTCTTAGCTTCCTAGTGCCGCTACAACAAAAATACCACAAGTGAGTGGCTTTAACAAACTGAAAGTTCTATTCTCACGGTTTAGGAGGCTAGAAGTCCAAATTCAGGGTGCTGGTTCTAGGGGAAGTCTTTCTCTCTGTCTCTTCTGGGGGAAAATCATTGTCTCAGCTTCTCTAGCACTCCTCTCAGAGTTCCTTGGAGATCTCCATCTGTCTTCCCCTCCATTTGTGCTTGCTTCTCGGTGTCTGCCAGGAGCTCTGGTGGCGTAGTCGTTAAGCACTTGGCTGCTAACCGAAAGATCAGTGGTTTAAACCCACCAGTTACTCCAGAGGTGGGAATTAGACTCCACCTCTTGATGGGATAAGGCAGGGTCCCTCTGTGGACAAACATGGGGATGGCAGCTATTGTTGCAGCCATCTTTGAGAAGGGCACTGCACAAAATCATCCAGGCTGCTTTGATCTGCAGCCTGGATAGAACAACACTTAACATTTATCAAACTCACTTTTCAACAGGCTTCCTCATGCTTCATGGTTTGCCCTTTCTGCTTCAGAAAGAGCAGCAGCAGCTGCACTGGGCACCTAAATTGCCACACTCAGGAAAGTGCCCTCAGTAGTAATGCTTTCCCAGCAGCTCATGATCTCATGGATAAAAAAAAAAAATTGTTCACCCAGCTTCTTTCTCATTCCTGTGGCCTCACCTCAGGGCACAGGGTAGACTGATGGGAGACCCAGAATCAATATGAAAAAGGTTCAACAAGAAAACGTCATTGATAGAGAGAGTGTAAATTGGTACAACCTTTCCAAAGGGCAGCTTGGCTATATGTATCAAAATGTAAAATGAGCATATTCTTTGACCCAGCATTCCCAGTTCGAGAATTTATCCCAAAGAGATAACAGCCCAAATGCAAGCAGGTACAGACAGTGTTGTTTATAATAGTGAAAAACTGGAAACAAGCTGCATGCCCACAAGCAGGTGATGGATTAGGCAAATAAATTGTTTGTCATTAACACTAATTTTCAAAGAAGGAAAGAGTTCTATATGAACTAATATGGAAGAATCTCCAAGACATATAGTTAAGTGAAAAAAAGGTATCTGAATAATACGTTTCATAAATCACATTTATAAAAACTCAATCTCTGCCTGAAGAGAGGAAGAGAGATGTCTTAAAGAAGGTTTCCTGGTTGGTAGCATTTGGTGTAAATTTTGCTTTTTTCTGCATTGTTAAAATGTTTAACAAAAATAATAATGATGATGCTTATATTATACCTACTATATGCTGGGGATGGAGCCCTGGTGGTGCAATGGTTAAGCGCTTAGCTACTAACCAAAAGGTTGGCAGTTAGAACTCACCCAGTGGCTCCACAAGAGAAAGACCTGGCGATCTGCTCCCATAACGATTACAGCCTAGAAAACCCTATGGAGCAGTTCTACTCTGTCACATGGGGTGGCTATGAGTTGAAATCATCTCGATGGTACCTAACAACAACAACATGTGCTGGGAACTGTTGTAAATACCTTACACATGCTAACTGATCTTATCCTATCCTCATGACAACCCTGTGAAGTGAATACTATTGTTATCTCCATTTTAGAGGACAGGAATACTGAGGCACAGAGAGGTTAAACAGCTTACCCATAGTCACACAGCCAGTAAATGGCAAAGATAGGAGCCAAACCCAAGCAGTCAGTCTCCAAATCCATGCTCTTAGCCATTAAGCTATCCTGCCACTCTGCCGTGATTAGACATAGCATTTTTACCAAAACAATAAAGCATTTTCCAAAAAAAAAAAAAAATCACCAAGTTGGCCTTAAGGTGTCAAGGTTCCCAGAAGGAACATCCACGGATCCTTGTTGAGGATTTTCCCGCCCTTGTACCCAGATGGATATACAAACAGAATTCCTGCTGCCTCCTCATATAAGTTCAAGGGACATGACAAGGTCTGGTCCTGGAAGCCCATGGTGGGAATGGGATATTAAGGAGACCTAAATTCAAGGCAACTCTCCTTGGGTATGAGTGTGGGTCCTTCAAGCCTGTGGCTGACCAAAGGTCAAGAAAGAGACCCCCAGACATCCAGGTCAACTGGCACAACAAAGTTTATTAAGAAAATGTTCTGTATCCCATTTTGGTGAGTAGTGTCGGTGGTCTTAAAAGCTAGCAAGCAGCCATCTATAAGATACATCAGTTGGTCCCAGGCCACCTGGAGCAAAGGAGAACGAAGAACACCAAAGACACAAGGAAAATATTAGCCCAGAGACAGAAAGGGCCACATAAACCAGAGAATCCATCAGCCTGAGACCAGAAGAACTAGATAGTTCCTGGCTACCACCAGTGACCGCCCTGACAGGGAACACAACAGAGAGTCCCTGATGGAGCAGGAGAAAAGTGGGGTGCAGAACTCAAATTCTACCAAAAAGACTAGACTTAATGGTCTGACCGAGACTGGAGGGACCCCAGAAGACACAGCCCCCAGACTCTCTGTTAACCCAGAACTGAAACCATTCCCAAAGCCAACTCTTCAGACAAAGATTAGACTGGACTACAAGAGATAAAATGATACTTGTGAAGAGTGTGCTTCTTAGCTAAAGCAGATACATGAGACTAAATGGGCAGCTCCTGTCCAGAGGTGAGATGAGAAGACAGAAATGGACAGGAGCTGGTTGAATGGACACGGGAAAGCCAGGGTGGAAAGGAGGAGCGTGCTGTCACGTTATAACAAGAGCAGCTAGGGTCACATAACGATGTGTGTATAAATTTCTGTATGAGAAACTAACCTGAACTGTAAACTTTCACTTAAAGTACAATAAAACAGAAAGAGACCCTCAGAGCCTGCAGACCCAAGCCACAGCTCCTGCCCCCAGGCCCAACCCAGGCCCAATTCAAAGCTAGAAAAATGTATTATGATAAATGTCTGTTTCCCATGGGATCCCAATGGCTGGAGACTGGGATGGCCAGATCAGTGGTGCAACGGATGCAGAGATCCCAGTCAGAGACCAACCTAGGCAATCCTTGGATTCAGGCATGCTTGCAGGAGGGGAGAGGCAGGCCCACCAGGAGCCACTAGCATGAAGGATGAACGGAGAGCTGAGGGAAAACTTATCTTAAAGGAAGACAGAATTGAGGCCCAGAGCTTGGTCCTAAAATAAGGAGAGGGGAGATTCTGAGCACAGCTCTGCCTCTGTCACCCAGCACAACCCCAGTGGCCTCATGCCTAAGACCTGGAACAAGCTGACCTCCACAAATACAAGTTGAAGTTCAAGGAGCTGCTTCTCTCCTACCTCCATGGGTCCTTGAAAGCACTGAGTCAGCAGTAGCCCCTCAGGGCCCTCAACACACACAGTGGCAAGCAGGAGTTGTGGCCCCTTCTGACATGGCTGACACTTTGGCTTCAGTAAGGACAGGAGAGGTACCACAGCACTTTGGAGTAGAACAGGAGGGCAGTGGCAGATGCTCTTGGCTGCCAAAGACACAGGTCTCAGGAATGCCCAGAACAACTTGGGAAGGGATTTATGGTATCAGGAGTGGCCTAAGAGCACTTAGGGGTTCAGTCGTCCAGGAAGAGCATGTAGCGCGAGAAGCAGAGGGCCGATCCTCAGATGGACAGGAGAGAAAGAGGGTATTCAGAAGGGACTGGATGCTGGATCCTTTATGCCCTGGGCCTGCCCCGGGAGGAAAGTGTTTGGTCACTTCCCATTTCATCATCCCTATCACCATCCCAGTATTTACCTCCTCCTCCTTCTCCACACTCCTAGAGCCCCTCTCCCCAAGTCATTCTCAATGCCCACCACTACCCACATCGTTTTGGAACCCAAGTCTGTGACCTCCTTCTGTCTGGAGTCCTGAAGAGTCAGGTGGGGCTGCCAGGCTGGAAGCAGAAAGGATCTTACCCTGGAAACTTTCTTTTTAAAGCAGAGCAAGAAACAAATGGCTCTGCAATCCACCGGGATCGCCTCGGGTTTGAAATTTAAAATGCATTAAGGTTGAGAGGCCTATGAACATGTCATAACATGCTCTGCAAGCTGCTGCCTCTGTGACTTGCAGGCATGGGAGCCCCAAAGGGCACAGGCAGGCACGCTCACCACACACAGATGGGCACACACACTCATACACACTCGTCCCTGGAACACAATCATCCCACACCTCTGCACGTTTGAGTAGGGACTCTCCCCACAGATGGACACACACAGATCTGTACACACAGTCCCCCAAGGCAGATGTGCATACACAACCCTGCACACACACTCATCCCTTGTATAGAGATGTGTAACTTGTGCATAAGTATATACACTTGCTGCACCCACACACGCACACAGATTTGCACACAATAGGTACCCGACAAACATGCACACACCTTCACCCTGCACACACAGAGATGCACACACACTGCTTCTCATTTATACACATCTCACAGAGAAAAACCCAGGCCTAGGCTCATCCCAGATCAGAAAAAGACATTCTCACCTTCCTCCCCCACACACAGGCACACACAGATGGACACACTCATATACATCTACATGGATTTGTGTGCACATTCACATACACTCATCCGAAATATAGATATTCACATGCATACGTACTCATCCCACCCCCAAATATATGCATTTACTTCACCTAAAGCACAATATGTGCATAAACATCAATGCACAGTCACCCACGCACTGAAACACCCTAGTGTGCACACATACTCGACCCACAGAGATACAACATAACCAAATAAACACTCAGTGTTCCTGCTGACCTCAACAACCATCTGGATGACCGCTCAATAGCCTGGGCTCTGGACTTTTTTGTTTGTTTGTTTTTACTTTCTCTTCTCTGAAAACGGTGCCACCATTCATTCACCCAGTGGCTCAGGCCAAAAACCTGGGCATCACCCTTGATTCCACCATCTTCCTCACCTTCCACATCCAGTCTACCTATAAAGCCTGTCATTTTTGCCCTCCAAGTATGCCTTGAATACAGTCATTCATCTCTGTTCCATAGCTATCACTCTATGCCACGCCACTGTCTCTCATCTGGACTACTGCCAGAACCCCCTCCCTGATTCCTCACTGCCACTGTTGCCACCTACAATCCACCCTCCACCTGGAAGCCAGGGTGAAAGGCCTTCCAGTGTTGGTTTCCCATTGCACTTTAAATAAAATACAAACTCCTTATCCAAGCCTACAATGCCTACATGATCAGAACCCTGTCTCTCATGCCCTGTTCTCATCTCGAGACTCCCTCCCCTCACCCACTACACTCTAGCCACACTGGCCTCTTTTCACTGTCTCAACCATACCAATTCCTTTCCTACTTTGCAGCCTTTGTATAACTGTTCCCTCTGCCTGGGATGTTTTTCCCTGACTCTTCCTATGGCCCACAATCATCCTTTAGGTCTCTTTTGAAATGTCATCACCTCAGAAAAGTCTTTCTCGATTACCCAGTCTAAATAGAATTCCCTCACTCTTGATCCACTGTATCTTATTTGTTTCCTGCATAGCCCTTATCACCTGTGATCGTTAATGTTATACATCAACTTGCCAAGCTACTGTTCCCAGTGGTTTGGCCAAACACTAGTTGCTGTTCCACAATGTAATGTAATGTGATGTAATCAACTTCCATAATGTAATTGAATGTAGTATAATCAATCAAGCAGTTGACAAGGGAGTTTCCTTAGAGTGTGTTCTGCCTGTAGACCATAAATAGATATTTTGGCATAATTCTCTCTCTCTCTCTTCACTCTACACTCTTTCTGTCACCTAAGCTACGGATCTTGGGACACAAGCCAACAGGAGTCTCCACTCTGTCACCTGATCTATGGATTTTGAACTTGCCAGCCCCTCACAAACCACAGAAACCCTGGTTCTGTTTCTTTAGAGAACCCTGACTAGGATATCACCATAAGCATTTGTTTATTGTTTGTCTTTCCCTCTAGATCTGTGCTGTCTAACAGAGGCGCCACTGGCCACATTTAGCTATTTAAATGTAAAATAACTAAAATTTTTAAAGTTAGTTCCTCAGTTGCACTAGCCACATTTCAAGTGCTCAAGAGTCACATGTGGCTAGTGGCTACTGCATTGGACAGTGTATTGTACTGAACATTTGGCTACTGTATTGAACATTTTCACCATTGCAGAAAGTTCTCTTGAACGGTGTTGCTCTAGACTATAGCTCAGCGAGGGCAGGGCAATGTCTTCTATTCACCAATAGTATCTGGCACACATAGTGTACTGGATTGAATTGTTTTCCCCCAAAATATGTGTCAAATTCCTGCCCCTTTTACCTGTGGATGTGATCCTGTTTGGAAATAAGGTTTATCTTATGTTAGCGAGGTCATACCAGTAGGATGGATCCTGAACCTAATCATTTCTGAGTTACAAAAAGACGCAGAGACATACACACTGGAGAAGACAGACACCAGGTGAGGATCTTCTACAAGCCAAGGAATGTCAAGGAACCAGGGAACGCCCAGGGTTACCTTTGGTCAAGCACTCGGCTGCTAACCGAAAGGTCAGCAGTTCAAACCCAGCAGCAGCTCCACAGAAGAAAAGACCTGGTGATCCGCTCCATAAAGATTAAAGCCTATGAAAATCTATGGGGCAGTTCTGTTCTGTCCTATAGGTCATTATGAGCTGGAATCAACTCGACAGGATGCAACAACCAACAAGGAAGGAATCTACAAGGCTGAGACCCTGATTTGGACTTGTAGCCTCCAGAACTGTGAGAAAATAAATTTCTGTTCTTTAAAGCCACCCATGTATGGTATTTGTGTTACAGAAGTGCATAGTTAAGACACACAGGAACTCAGGAAATATTTGTTGTATGAACTCACACATGTGCACAGTCATAAAAATGACTGATATACCCTTCTACATACCAAAGATACACCCTTCTACATATCAAAGACCCCATTCAAATGCCACCTTTTTCTTGAAGCCTTCACATCACCTGTCCCCCACCCCACTTCCTCTTTCTCCCACTCATGATGCTCGCGCCTCAGTGATGGACAGGTTCTTGTTGGCCACAGCCCTAGTTCTCTGCAGTCACTTTTGCCCCATATCGGCCATGAGATGGAGAGAAGAGGAAGGAGTGTCGAGTGTTGCGTCCTCATCACGGCCTGCCCGTCTTCTCACGGGAGGCAGCACAGCAGCTAGTTTAAAAGCACAAGCCCTGCACACAGGCAAGCCCAGGTCTGCATCCTAGCTCTGCTTCTTACTAGCTATGTGACTCTGTATAGACTGCTAAACCTCTCTGAGCCTGAATGTCTTCATCTGTAAAATGTGCATAATAGTTCATGTGTTATAGAAATAGGAGTTGTTATGTCATTAGTTGACACTGTTTCAGCTCCAACTCATGGCAACCTTGTGTATAACAGAACAAAACATGGCCTGGTCCCGTGCCATCTTTGGAATATACCAGACAATATTCCGTTGCGATCACAGGGTTTTCACTGGCTGATTTTTGGAAGTAGATCGCCAGATCTTTCTTCTTAGTCTGTCTTAGTCTGGAAGCTCCTGAAATCTGTCCACTATGGGTGACCCTGCTGGGTATTTGAAATACCAGTGGCATAGCTTCCAGCATCACAGCAACATGCAAGCTATCACAGTACAACGTTCTGTATAATTAGAAGTAAAAGAAATACGGTATGTAAAAGGTGTTGCACAGTGCTCCCTTTGAGGGTGTTGCCTACCTTAGCAGAAGGAGGACCCATTTACATTCTGCCAGCTATGTACAGACTCTCATGTGGAAACCTTTGTTTATCCCCAGTTTATTCCAGTGATGTTTGAAATTCCTCACAGATGAGTGCTTGAACTCACTGTCCAGATGGCCTCTTGAGGAACCAGGCTCTGATCTCTGCCCCAGTGACTGCAATTCTGGGGCGAAACAACCAATGGTGGCATTTAGTAACTAGTATGAATGATACTAAAAAGCCAGTACTAATACCAACATTGTGTTGAAGCGAGTGATGATGACCTCTGGACACCACACATGATCATCAGACGCTGTTCCAGCCGAGACAGGCAGGGTCCACGACTGAGCTTCTTTGGTTGGTCCTCTGGCTTGAGTCCTCCAGGGTAGGATGATGGGGAAGAAGGTCTTGGACAAAATAAATCAACAGCAAGGAGGCAGTAGGCCCCAAGAGGAAGGAGCTAGCTCCAGTGGAAGAAGGAGGGGAAGATCAGAGAAAATGTAGCCATCAGGCAAAATGCAGTATCCTGCTGTGGTAAGCTCATGGACTCACACACCAAACCACCCGGGTCCAACCCTGGTTCTGCTCTTCACTAGCTGTGTGACCTGGAACAAGATGCTTATCCTCTCTGTGCTCTTGTCTTCAAAGCAAGGAGAATGATAGTACCTACTTCAATGGGTTGTTTTGAGGATAAATTTGTTGATATTTATAAAGTGCTTAGAACAATGCCTGGCATATGTTAAGTTCTATACGTTCTTATTAGCTACCACCATGTCAGACCTGATTTATGATGACCCCATGTACAATGTAACAAAACGCTGCCTGGTCCTGCACAAACATCACGACTGATTGCAGATTAGACCGTTGTGATATATAGAGTTTTCATTAGCTGATTTTCAGAAGTAGATCACCAGTCCTTTCTTCCTCGTCCATCTTAGTCTATAAGCTCTTTTGAAACCTGTTCAGTATCATAGCAACAAAATCAAGCCTCCACTGACAGGTGGTGGCTGCGCAAGAGTTGCATTGGCCTGGATTCGAACTAGGCTCTCCCACATGAAGGCAAGGATTGTACCACTGAACCACCAATTCTGTTATTTAACAAATTGGTGGAGAGTGTGGAGAAGTGTGGGAAATTGGTCTGGGGAATCTCCCTACACCTTTTCTGTTAACCAAATCTTCTTCTCATTTTCTTTAAAGTCCTCCCCACCCAGCAATGCTCACTCGATCACCCCCTAATTCTAGGCAGATTCCATCAGAGACCCAAAGTGGCTCTGAAGGAATTTTACACGTGACCAAAACACAGGGAAAGACGCTCAGCCAGTCATCCTCAGTATTACCCTGGGTGTGGGAATTAAAACTGCAATAAGATACCATGGAAGAGTCTCACAGAGGGCCAGGAGGTGCTCAGACGCTTTCCAAATGAGCGCGCCTTTGTTCAATTGGAAATCTTAATGCAGCGTATAACTCTCTTGGTAGCTTTCAGACATCCGTGATTCGGATTTTTTTTTTTAATGCTGAAATAACACTGTATTTCAAAATCACCTGTATTTCAGTACTTAACAACAATGCAGTGTACCAGAACAGCAAAATATTACATTTTAAAAAGGCTTAGAGTCCCCTTATGACCCCCAGATTTCATGCCCAAGAGCTGTTTGGGAAGAGAACCCATGGCTTGTCCTTTGAGGCAGACCCTTGATGTTGTGAAGCCTGGGGACCAGGGATGCGGGGCAGTGGGGGTGGAGGACAGGGCGAGGAAGTAGAGAGAAAGAGAATAAATCATTTTAAAAGACAGATGGACGTTGGTCTTGTGCTTCACATTCTAATCCCCAGAACTTGTGAATATGTTACCTTACATGGCAAAAGGGACTTGCAAGTGTGATTACCAGTACCAGCTGCCATCAAATTGATTCCAACTCATGGTAACCCCATGTGTGTCAGAGTAGAACTGTGCTCCATGGGGTTTCCAGTAGCTGATTCTTCAGAAGTAGATCTCCAGGCCTTTCTTCCAAGGCACTTCTAGGTGGATTCTAGCCTCCAACCCTTTGATTAGCAGCTGAGTGTGTTAACTGTTTGCACTACCCAGGGACTCTGCAGATGTGATTAGGTTGAGGACATTGAGGCTGGGAGATGACCCTGGATTATCTAGGTGAGCCCAATGTAATCACAATGTAATCCTTATAAGAGGGAGGCAGGAGGGTCAGAGTCAGAGAAGGAGATGTGATGAAGGAAATGGGTCAGAGTGATGCGAAGCCACAAAGTCAAGGAATGCAGACAGGCTCTGTTGTTGTTGCTGTTTTGTTAGTTGCTGTCGAGTTGATTCTGCCTCATGATGACCCCATGTGCGCAGAGTAGAACCATTCCATAGAGTTTTTAAAGCTGCAACATTTTAGAAGCAGATCACTAGGCCTATCTTCTGAGGCACCTCTGGGTGGGTTCAAACCGTCAACCTGGCAGCTAGTAGTCGTGTGCTTAACCATTTGTGCCACCCAGGGACTCTAGAAGCTGGAAAAGCCATGAAAACAGACTCTCCCTTAAAGCCTCCAGGAGGAACACAGCCCTGCCAACCCATTTTAAGCTTCTGACCTACAGGCCCTACTCTAGACTCTGGGGATATAGCAGTGGAAAAACGTACAAAGTCTCCTCTCCTGTGGCTTTCATTCTAGTGGGAAGAGAAAGAAAATAAGCAAGTAAACAAACAAAACAATTTTAAATAACTAAAGGTACATGAGGAAAATAAGAGGGGGTAATATGATAGAAAGTTACTAGTTTGGGGAGGGGCTGCCTCAGATTGAGTGGTCAGGGAAAAGCTCTCTGAGGAAGTAACTAGAATGATGAAGAGCTGCCAGGTAAAGACCCAGGAGAAGAGCCTCTTAGACTGTTTCATCTAACCTTTGCCGCATAACCAAACCACCCCAAAACTTAATGGCTTAAAAGAACAATCAATTATTTGCTTGCAATTTTGCGATTTGAGCAGGGCTCGGTGGAAGCAGCTCATCTCTGCTTCACGTGGCATGAGCTGGGGTGGCTCAACTGGGACTGGAGGATATACTTTCAATGTGGCTCACCCACATGTCTGCCAAGTTGGTCTGGCTGTTGCCTGGAGTTGTGAGCTGGGTGTGTCAATTCACCTCCACATGGCTGCTTGAGCTTCCTCATAGTATGGTAACTGAGTTCCAAAAGGCAGGAAGCAGAAGGCTAGATCCAGAACTGGGACAGCATCACTTCTACCACATTTTAGTGGACAAACCACCAAAGGCCAGTCCAAATTCAAGGGAACAAAGAAATAGACTCCATGTGTCAGTGGGAGGAGGGACAAATAATCTGTGGTCATCTTTAATCCACCACAATTACCAAAGGCACTGCAGCTGCAAAGGTCCTGAGGTGGGAATGAGTTTGGTGGGCTTGAGCGGGGAAGTATGGCTAAAGAGGAGTGAGCCAGTGAGCAAAGAAGAAAATGGTAAAAATGAAGTCAGAGAGGAGGGCAGAGGCCAGATAATATAGGACATGATAATGAGTTTAGCTATTATTCCAAGGTAATGGGAAATCATTAGAACGAGAAGTAACATGATCTGGTAGAGGTTCTTTAATGCTGAGAGGAGAGGGGCAAATGTAGAAGCAGGTCATTGCAATGGGGCCATACGCTGAGACGGGAAATAATGACAAGGGGCAGGGTGTGGGTTCTGTTGTTAGTTTTGCTTTTTTTATTTTATTTTATTTTATTTTATTTTATTTTTGAGCAGTGATGTTGGGGAGATAAGGAAGGAGAAGATGGTGGGTCACTTTTAGACTAGGAGAATTTGGAGAGCAACAGAGAGTAGCAGTTAAAAGTATAGGCCTTGACATCAACAAGACCATTGCTATCTTGTATCCTTGAGCAGGTAACTTACTCTTTCTTAATCTTACTTTCTGTAAAAAGGGGACAATAATATCTATCCTATAAAATTATTGTGAATATTACATAAGGTCATTAATTCATTCAACAAATGTATATTGAATGCCAAATATGTGCTTGAAAAAGACAACAAACACCTCTACCTTTATGGAGGTTATAGTCAGATGCAGAACGATAGAGATATATAAATAATTTAGTGCCTGACATAATACTGCTCAGTAAATATTTTTATGGAGCACTGGTGGCGCAGTGGTTAAAGCACTTAGCTGCTAACTGAAAGGTTGGTAGTTCAAACCCACCAGCTGTTCCTTGGGAGAAAGATGTGGCAGTCTGCTTCCATAAAGATTTACAGCCCTTCCAACACCCATTCATGATAAAAACTCTCAGCAAAACAGGAATAGAAGGGAAACTCCTCAACATAATAAAGGGCATTTATACAAAGCCAACAGCTAACATCATCCTAAATAGAGAAAGTTTGAAAGCTTTCCCCTTGAGAACAGAACCAGACAAGGATGCCTTTTATCACCATTCTTATTCAACATTGTGCTGGAGGTCCCAGCCAGAGCGATTAGGCTAGAAAAAGAAACAAAAGACATCCAAATTGGTTAAGGAAGAAGTAAAAGCATCCCTATTTGCAGATGATATGATCTTACACACAGAAAACCCTAAAGAATCACAAGAGAACTACTGAAACTAGTAGAAGATTTCAGCAAAGTATCAGGATACGAGATAAACATACAAAATTCAATTGGATTCCTCTACACCAACAAAGAGAACTTCAAAGAGGAAATCACCAAATCAATACCATTTACAATAGACCCCAAGAAGATAAAATACTTAGGAATAAACCTAACCAGAAACATAAAAGACCTATACAAAGAAAACTACAAGACACTACAGCAAGAAACCGAAAGAGACCTGCATAAGTGGAAAAATATACCTTGCTCATCAGTAGGAAGACTCAACATTGTGAAAATGTCAATTTTACTCAAAGTGATCTACAGATACAATGCAATCCCGATCCAAATTCCAATGTCCTTTTTTAATGAAATGGAGAAACAAATCACCAACTTCATTTGGAAAGGGAAGAGGCCCTGGATAAAAGTAAAACACTACTGAAGAAAAAGAACAAAGTGGGAGGCCTCACACTACCTGATTTTAGAACCTATTATACCGCCACATAGTCAAAACAGCCTGGTACTGGTACAACAATAGATACATAGACCAATGGAACGGAATTGAGAATCCAGACATAAATTCATCCACCTATGAGCAGCTGATATTTGACAAAGGCCCAAAGTTCCTTAAATGGGGAAAAGACAGTCTCTTTAACAAATGGTGCTGTCATAACTGTATATCCATCTACAAAAAAATGAAATAAGACCCATACCTCACACCATGCACAAAAACTAACTCAAAATGGATCAAAGACCTAAATATAAAATGAAAAACAATAAAGATCATGGAAGAAAAAATAGGGACAACACTAGGAGCCCTAATACATGGTGTAAACAGAATAAAAAACATTACTAACAATGCACAAACGCCAGAAGAGAAAGTAGATAATTGGAGCTCCTAAAAATCAAACACTTATGCTCATCAAAAGACTTCACCAAAAGAATAAAAAGACAACCTACAGACTGGGAAAAAAAATTTGGCTATGACAAATCTGATCAGCATCTAATCTCTAAAATCTACAAGATACTGCAAAACCTCAACAACAAAAAGAACAAATAACCCAATTAAAAAATGGGCAAAGGATATAAATAGGCACTTCACCAAAGAAGACATTCAGGCGGCTAACAGATACATGAGGAAATGCTCACAATCATTAGCCATTAAAGAAATGCAAATCAAAACTACAATGAGATACCATCTTACCCCAACAAGGATAGCAGTAAGCCAAAAACACCAAATAATAAATGTTGGAGAGGTAGTGGAGAGACTGGAACACTTATACACTGTTGGTGGGAATGTAAAATGGTACAACCACTTTGGAAATCGATTTGGTGCTTCCTTAAAAAGCTAGAAATAGAAGTACCATATGATCAAGCAATTCCACTCCTTGGAATATATCCTAGAGAAATAAGAGCTGTCACACGAATAGATATATGCATACCCATGTTCACTGATGCACTGTTCGCAATAACAAAAAGATGGAAACAACCTGGGTGCCCATCAACTTTGACGAATGGATAAATAAATTATGGTATATTCACACAATGAAATACTACGCAACTATAAAGAAGAATGATGAATCCTAGAAACATCTCACAACATGGAGGAATCTGGAAGGCATTATGCTGAGTGAAATTAGTCAGTCGCAAAAGGACAAATACTGTATGAGATCACTATTATAAGAACTCAAGAAAAGGTTTAAACACAGAAGAAAACATTCTTTGATGGTTACGAAGGTGAAGAGGGAGGGGGTAGTCACTAACTAAACAGCAGATAAGAATTATCTTAGGTGAAGTGAAGGACAATACACAATTCAGGGGAAGTCAGCACAACTGGACTAAACTGAAAGCTAAGAAGTTTCCTGAATAAAACCAAACACTTTGAGTGACAGAATAGCAGGGGCGGGAGTCTGGGAACCATAGTTTCGGGGGACATCTAGGTCAATTGGCATAATAAACTTTATTAAGAAGATGTTCTGCATCCCACTTTGGTGAGTGGCGTCTGGGGTCTTAAAAGCTAGCGAACGGCCATCTGGGATGCATCAATTGGTCCCAACCACTTGGAGTAAAGGAGAATGAAGAACACCAAAGACATAAGGAAAATATTAGCCCAAGAGACAAGAAGGGCCACATAAACCATAGAATCCATCAGCCTGAGACCAGAAGATCTAGATGGTGCCTGGCTACCACCAGTGACTGCCCTGACAGGGAACACAACAGAGAGTCCCTGACGGAGCAGGATAAAAGTGCGGTACAGAACTCAAATTCTGGTAAAAATTCAGACTTAATGGTCTGACAGAGACTGGAGGGACCCCAGAAGACATGGCGCCCGGACTCTGTGTTAACCCAGAACTAAAACCATTCCCAAAGCCAACTCTTCAGACAAAGATTATACTGGACTATAAGACGTAAAATGATACTAGTGAAGAGTGTGTTTCTTAGTTCAAGTAGATTCATGAGACTAAATGGGCAGCTCCTGTCCAGAGGTGAAATGAGAAGGCAGAAAGGGACAGGAGCTGGTTGAATGGACTTGGAAAATCCAGGGTGGAAAGGGGGAGTGTACTGACATATTATAGTGATAGCAACTAGGGTCACATAACAATGTGTGTATAAATTTTTGTATGAGAAACTAACTTGAGCTGCAAACTTTCACTTAAAGCACAATAAAAAAATTTAAAAAAAAAAAAGATTTACAGCCTTGGAAATTCTATGGGGCAGTTCTACTCTGTCCTACAGGGTCTCTATGAGTCAAAATTAACTCGATGATGATAGGTTTGGTTTTGGTTCGAGTGGCACCCCTAGTGGAGAGTCTCAACAGCCAGTTGAACATTTAGTTGAGCTATATCAGGAGAAGTTCAACAGTCATTTACTGAACACCTACTGTGTACCAGACACTGTAGTAGGCTCTTTAACATCTGCTAGCCTCTTTTCTTCCCAATAGTGGAGCTGTTAAGAATCTGGGGTCTCGCCAGAAGAACTAGATGATGCCCAGCTACAACCATTGACCACCCTGACAGGGAACACAACAGAGAGTCTTTGACGGAGCAGGAGAAAAGTGCGGGTGCAGAACTCAAATTCTAGTAAAAAGACCAGACTTAATAGTCTGAGACTAGAGGAACCCCAGAAAGCATGGTCTCCGGACTCTGTCAACCCAGCATGAAAACCATTCCCAAGGCCAACTCTTCAGTCAAAGATTAGACTGGACTATGGGACATAAAATAATACCCATGAAGAGTGTGCTTCTTAGCCCAAGTAGATACATGAGACTAAATGGGCAGCTCCCATCTGGAGGTGGGATGAGAAGGCAGAGAGGGTCAGGAGCTGGTTAAATGGACATGGGGAATCAGGGGTGGAAAAGAGGAATGTGCTGTCACAGTATAGGGAGAGTAATTAGGGTCACATAACGATGTATGTATAAATTTTTGTATGAGACTAACTTGAATTGTAAACTTTCACTTAAAGTACAACAATAAAAAACAAAACTTAAAAATAAAAAAATAAAAAGAATCTGGGGTCTCAGTTGCCAAACTGAATAATTTATACCAGGTAACCGAAGGGTTGCATGATCTGGCCCCTGACATGTCAGTCACAGGCACACAAGTGGGAAGGGATCAAGGTAGAGTATCCACTGCTTCTGAAACCCAGAGTATAGAGACCACCATTCTAAACATCCCAGGTGTATTATCTCATTACATTCTCACAATGTCATTATTAGTTGCCATCCAGTCAGCTACAACTCCTGGCTACTTTATGTACAACAGAATGAAACATCTCCCAGTCCTGCACCATCTCCATGATCTTTGATATGTTTGAGCCCATTGTTGAGGCTATTGCATCAATGCATCTCATTGAGAGTTTTCCTCATTTTCATCAACGCTCTACTTTGCTAAACACGATGTCCTTTTCTAGCGACTGGTCTTTCCTGACAACGTGTCCAAAGTAAGCAAGACAAAGTCTCACTGTCCTCACAATCACCTCATGTAATATGTTCTGTTGTCCTCATTTCACAGATGGGAACACTGAGGCTCAGAAATGTTAACCGCCTGGCCCAGAGTCAAAAGCCAGTGATCGACAGATCTGGAATTTTAACCCAGGCAATTTGACTCCAGGGACCACTACCCTGCACTGCCTGCCACAACGCCATCAGTTGAAATTTCCATATCCAAGGATGGCAGGAGACTCTTATGACTCCTGGGGAGAGGGGCAAGAGATGCAGCAGACCTCTCGGGAGAGAGGGGCATAGTCAGAGCAGCTTGATGCCATGCAAAGAGAATCAGCGAAGAGAATCAGCTGGGGAGTAAGACCCAAATGACGTGGAGGCCTGGCTCTACTCCTTTCTTGCTGCAGACCTTAGAGAACAACCTTAGGTTCTCTGAGCCTTGGCTTCCTTTGGATAAAACAAAGATCTTCATTCATTCAACAGTATTTATTGAGAGTCTCTTATGTGCTGGGAATTATGCCATGAGCAACACATGCCATCCCCTGTCCTTATGAACCTGACGTTCTAGCTAGGAAGACAGACAAGAAAACAAAAACAGACAAATAAATCATTGCAAGCTGTAATGAGTGCCATGAAGGAAATTAGCCAGGGGCTGACGGGGGAAGCCGGGTGGGGACCTACTTTAGGTCATAAGAGTGGGTCACACGAAGGATGACAAGGAGCCAACCACGCAGAGAGGCAGAGCAAGAGCATTTCGGGCAGAGGGAAGTGCGTGCTCAAGGACCTTAAGAAGTTTGGGGACCGAGAGGAGCCCAGCGTGGCAGGAATACAATGAGGGGACAGGCTTCTCCGCTTGTCGTGAGCATGAAGGAAGATGGCATGGTAAGGCAGCAAGCACGGAGCCTGACCTGTAGTAGTAGACACTTAATAATGTGTGCGTTCTCCACCGCCCTCTCCCCACGGCTGGAAGCGATGGGTGCAGAGAGAGAGAGGCTCCTTCCCCGGCGCCCACCCTCCTGGCCATCTTCAGCCACGCAGCCCTAATGACTCCTTAGGGTCCCCAGCTCCAAACATGTCTCTGCCACTATCGAAATGCGCACTTTCTCCCTTTGTCTAATTATTCCTAATTGGAAGAAAAATTGTTTGGCAAATCAGCTGGCATCTCCTCGACTCCGGTGTCCTAGCAACCCAGCTCTCGGGGTGACAAGAGAGAGGACGCGCTCTGCCGCCTCCGCACTGCAGGGAGCGCCAGGGAAGGGCGGGCGCGACAGCTACGCCCCCAGACTGGCGTCTCCTCTCTCCTCTGACCCTCGCCGCAGTACCCTGAGCAAACGCGCGCGCACGCGCGCGCGCGCACGCACTCCGCGGAGGCCACCACCCTTCGCCCCTGTCTGAAACACAACCTCAGCCTTTCTGGAAAGCAGAAGGTGTCTCAGAAATAGATTTCTAATTTTCCAGCCCCCTGCTCGGCTGAGAGATATTCTGGAGTTTATAATTACTTTTCAGGCACTTAACTAGAGTCTAGTTTCTAGGGCAACTTGATGCATCTCTTAATGTGTTTATGGGTAAATCTCACCTTCCTGCTCAGCCAGGGTGGCAGGAGAGTGGCGCAGCCAGGCCCCAGAGGAGGGCACGGGAGGAGTAAATGAGATAACTGGGGTACAACTCGGGGCACAGGACACGGAAGTTCTCAGGGAGTATTTAGTGTGGTAGTAGTGGTTCTAATGAAAACAGATGGAGGTGGCCTCCACCTCTAGGAGCACACAGGCTCAGGGGCCAGGCCTCCAGAGCCAGAAAACTCCCTTAGTCACCCTCTAACAGGTAGCAGGACCAGGGTTCAAATCCTGGCCACACGACTTACTGTTGTTGTTCTGCACGGTTGAGCCGATTCTCACTCATAGGGACCCTATAGGGCAAAGTAGACCTGCCCCATAGGGGTTCCTAGGTTGTAATCTTTACGGAGCAGATCGCCAGGTCTTTTCTCCTGTGGAGCTGCTGACGGTTCAAACCACCGACCTTTCAGTTAGCAGCCGACTGCTTAACCATTACGCCATCAGGGCTCCTCACGACCTACTAGCTGTGGGACAATGGGCAAGTGATTTACCATCTCTGTGCCTCAGTATTCCCCCTCCCCGGAGAGTACAGATCATAACAGTACTCACCTCAGAAGGTTGCTATGGGGCTTAAAAGAGTTAACCCACGTAAAGCGCTAGCACAGTGCCTAGCTCATAGTCAGCACTGAGTAAATGTTCAATTACTATTATTATTAAATAAGCACAGGACAGCTGCTCCAGGCCAAGCAAGTCCTGTCTGGGGCAAAGATGCCTTCAAGGAACTTACAGACTAGGGCAGGAGTTTCCCAGGGGAAATACATATATTGCAACTTTTGTATTTTTATTTCCTTCTTTTCTATTTATATTTTATGTATGTTTTATGGTGTGTGTATTTTATGACTAAATAAACATACATTGAGGAGTGACACTCAAGAAAGGTTCAAGGACTGGGAGAAAGGGTGAGAGAGAGTGAGTAAAACAAATTATTTCAAATGGAAGGGGCCCAAGGGATTCTTCAGTCAACCCTCATCCACATTTTATACCTGGGGTCACCCGGCCAAAAAAGGGGTCGCACTTAACCCAGAGTCACATAAGAAACAATTTGACAAAGCACTGAGAAATCCACAGAAAGCCCGAGAAGCTGGGGTCACAGAACTCCTAGGAGAAAAAGAGCCCCCAGTCAGGAAGGCTTCCTGGAGGAGGGGATAGGAATTGGCCTTTGAACAGAAGGACAAAGTCTCATTTGGGCCAAACTCAGTCCAGAAAAGAGGAGCTACTGCTTATAAAGCCACCCCACATTGTGCTCCCCAACGGTCGTGACACAGTGTAACTACTCCTACCATGGCCAATTTCAAGCCATCAAGGGTTTTACAACTGGCTGGCAAACTTCCTGAATTCCTAATATTGGCTGTGGGAATCGGTACAAGCAGGCACAGCTCACTCTGGAAGGGGGTCTCCCTGGTCACCCTGGTGCCTCATTGTTATTAAGTGCCATCAAGTTACCTTCCCCTTTCCCTCCTTCCCCCTCCCTGCCCCTGCCCTGCTCATGGCGACCCCATGCACAACAGGATCATACTGTTGTGATTAATAGGGTTTTCACAGGCTGATTTTTTGGAAGTAGATTGCCAGACCTTTCTTCCTAGTCTGTCTTAGTCTGAAAGCTCTGCTGAAACCTGTTCAGCATCGTAGCAACATGCAAGCCTCCACTGACAGATGTGCTTGAGGTACATTGGCTGGGAATCCAATCTGGGTCTTCCACTTGGAAGACAAGACTTCTACCAGGGAACCACCTCTGCCCCCCACCCTGCTACCTGCTCACTCTGAATTTCCACCTGCCTCTCTGTGCTCCACTCATTCTCTTTCTCTATATTTCTGTTGTCTTCCTGTCTGTCTTCTTGGGGTCTGTCTATCTCTCTCTTTCCCAGAGTATCGGATCATTCTCTGACCTGAGACCAGGGGCCAGGGAGGGGTCCCTGTCTCTCTGTCCTTTAGTGGTCTCTTCCCTGGATCTGTATTTTGGAGTCCCTGTCTCTCCCCATGTCTCTCATTCCCCTTCAATTTCTCTGTCTCAGAGTATGTCCACGGGTCAGCTTGACTGTTTGAATTCTCTCTGGGCCTATTTCTCACTCCAACTCTCTCTCTCTCTCTGGCTCTGAGTATATGTGAATGGGGGTGGAGCACATCTGGGATCTCTGTCTCAGATTCTGTCTGCCTGCCTGTCTGCCTCTTTCAGTTGTTCTCACAATATAGTGCCCTGACCAGCAGCATCACTGGGAATTCATTAGAAATGCATATTCTTGACCCCACCTAGACCTAAAAAAAAAAATTGTTATCGAGTTAATTCCAACTCATGGTGACCTCATGTATGTCAGAGTAGAGCTGTGCTCTGTAGGGTTTTCAGTGGCTGATTTTTTTGGAAGTAGATCACCAGACATTTCTTCCAAGGTGCCTCTGGGTGGACCCGAACCTCCAACCTTTGGGTTAGCAGCCAAGCACGTTAACAGTTTGCACTACCCAGGGACTCCACCCCAGACCTACTGAATCACAAACTCTGAGGGCAGGGCCTGGCAGTCTGTGTTTCAAGGAGCCCCAGGTGATCCTGATGCAGCTCAAGTTTAATCACTAAGCCTCTTTCTGGCTCTGTTGGGGGTGAGTGGCTGGAGAGTGGAAGAGCCTGGCTTGTCTATGCTGTGTCACTCTCCCTGTCGGTCTCTGTCTGTCTCACACACTCAAGTGCACTGGTCAGAAAGCAGTCATCAGGAGGGACCAGTCCCTGGAGAAGGACATCATGCTTGGTAAAGTAGAGGGTCAGTGAAAACGAGGAAGACCCTCGATGAGATGGATTGACACAGTGGGTGCAACAATGAGCTCAAACATACCAACATAGGTGAGGTAGTCGCATCCCCCGGGCTACACGCTGGGCCGTCTGCCCCTGTGCCAGCTCCCCCTCCTTGCCAGTGGCAGTCGGACTCAGACAAAAAGCAGACAAGCTAAGAAGAGGAGAGCAGCCCAATTAGAAGTACAACAGCAGCTTGTTGATTGACCACAAAGCCTGGAGAAGGCTGTTGTGCATTAATTGGGAGGCATCAACTGCTTTCTCAGCTGGAGACCATCACAAGAATACAGTTCAGATCACCTGTTACAGGGGTTCTCTCCTCGGCTGCATACAGAGTTATGGAGAGGCACTCCTAAAACATGCCAGATACTGAGGACGCACTCCCAGAGATTCTGATTCCGTTGGTCTGGAGTGAAACCCGGGCATCAGTAGTTTTTAAACACTACCCAGGTGATTCTAATGTGTAGAGAGCGAAGTCCTAAGTAACCCTCACAACGTCCTTAAAGATAGTGATCAGGATCTTCCTTTTACAGATGCAGAAACCGAGGCTCAGAGAGAGAAAGTACTTGACTGAAGTCACGTAACTAAAAATGGTGGAGCCAGAATTTGAACCCAGATCTGTTAGGCTCCAGAGCCACATTCTTTATTCTACTCGGTGCTCCACATTTTGCACAGAGCACTGTCATTCTCCATAGCCAACTCACTTCTGGTCTCCCAGAATGCCTGTCATGTTGCCCACACCAGCCAACTCAAGTGACACCACCCACCCAACCCACTCCACTCCAGCTCTCTGCAGCTCTGATACCTCTGGCCCTGGCCAGCCAGCTCTGCACACATTTAAACCAACCAGTTGCCTTCGAGTCAATTTTCAATGTTTGATTTTTCGGAAGTAGATTGTCAGGCCTTTCTTTCAAGGCACCTCTGGATGGTCTCAAACCTCCAACCTTTTGGTCAGCAGCAAGCATGTTAATAGTTTGCACCATCCAGGGACTCCTTCTGCACACATTATGCCTCTGAAATGGCGAACCTACAACAGGACCCCGCCCAGTAAGTATACTCTGTACCTTGAACTGTTTTCAAGATTTATGTTACTTTCTCATGAGGGAAGTTTCCTTCTTGACCCTCCCCAGAATTCCTCCCTACATCCCCACTCCTTCATGTAAACACTCTCCTCTGGGGCCCTACCCCCTCCCCAAGTCTGGCCAGCAGACATCAGGTCATGGAAGGCCAGGGTTTACTTCCTGTCCGAGTCCAGCCTGCGGCAGTCTCACCTGTGTTTTGTGGCCACAACTCCAACAGGCCGTGCAACTGCCCATCAACAGTTTCTCAGACTCTCCCTGGCAAGTGCCCCAACCCACAGGAGTGACCTCATGCCCGCAGGAGCCTGGACCACAGGCTAGTCTGGCCCCTCTGAAGCTCAAAATGTCTTTGAAGCTTCAGATTTTCTCTTTAAAATTCAGGCGAATTTTGCATTTTATTTCATAATATGTCAGGGTTTGTTTTAATACAAAAATAATGCTTGTTGATCAGATTTTGATGAGGAACATGTATTACTTTTGTAATGTAAACTATTCAATTAATAAATAAATATAATACTTCTAATTCCTTACAAGAGTCCCTGGGTGGTATTAACAGTTAACTCACTCAGCTGCTAACCCAAAGGTAGGAGGTTCAAGTCCACCCAGAGGAAACTCAGAAGAAAGTCCTGGCAATCTACTTCCAAAAAATCAGTCATTGAAAACCCTTTGGAGCACAGTTCTACTCTGACACACATGGGGTCGCTTTGAGTTGGAGCTGACTTGACAGAAACTGCTTCCTGGTTAATTCCTTACCATCAGGTAAAATTGACAATCCTAGAAGATGCCAGGTTTACTCTGTGGCTTTATGAGTTTCTAACACACCTAGTGTGTTCCCAAGGGCATCCATGACACATTCATTCATTCCTTCATTCACTCATTCAACAAATATTGGTGGAGTCCCTGCAATGCCCAGGCCTCCAGCGAGCTTCCAGTCTATTCAGAGGATCAAGATGTTAAAGAAATACACAGATAAAAAGATAATGATAAGCTGTAAGAAATGTTGGGTAGGAAAAGCAGAGGGTACCCTGAGCAAGAATAATGGGAGGAGGGGTGCTAAAACTGTTTCCAGGCATAACATGGAAGCTGAGACCTAAAAGACGAATAGGAGTTGGCCAGGTAAAAGGGAGGTGGTGCTCCCACATAGGTAACAGCCCATGTGGAGAGGGAAAGGAGCACAAACCCAAACCTTTCTGGAAGCTCAGAGATGAATCCTTCACCATCTGCAGCAAGAGCTTGGAAGCCGGAAGCAGAAGCAGCCCCGCTCCCCCGAGCGCTGGGAGGCAGCCAGGCACTCTGCTAGACCCAGCCCAACTGCAGTCTCTGGGCACACGGCCACCTGTGATCACACGGCCAGCTTCCAGCTCAACGCCAGCCCTGGAGGAGGACCTGCAGCCAGGTGGGATGAGGGCTGTGGGCATCAGATGGAAAAGGCCGGTGGGTTCCTTGGATTCAGCCCCAGGTAGAAAAGCATGGGACTATCGTCAACTGTAGATCAGGCCAACCCCACACCAATCCTCTGAGGCTACCCAACATCTTCCCTAATGTCTGATGGCAGCACCTTCGGAGTGCATGGACATAGGGGAAGAGTCTGTGGGTACTGTAGGGCCAAATGCCCTTCTGAGCCTAGGTCTGGTGAGATTCCCTCGGTGCCAGGGCCAGTGCCTCACCTTGTGCTCCAGCGCTAGTTCCCTGGCCTGAATCCTAGCCCTGACTGGCAAGCCAGTCCATGTAGGATTGGGGGCTATACCTCTCCTGCCAGCTGCCACCCTGTGAAGAGGGTCCTGGCCCCAAACTCGAGCCCTGTCTGGACTGAACCCTGTGTCACAAGCACAACAGCGGCATGTTTATTTCAGAGTCTGGCACTGCCCACTGCCATGCCCAGCCCACCTATTCCCCAGGACACCTCCTGTCCTCCTGTGGGGCCTACCTGGTATCCACCATCTACCTAGATGCCTAGATGGTTCTTCTCAGACCCTTGCCTTCTCCCACCTAGACTATTCCAAAAGCTTCCTGTCTGGACTTTCTGCTTTGGTCATTCTTCCCAGAGTGACATTTCTAAAAGCACAAATCTGATCATGTCACTTTCCTGCTTCAAGCATTTCTGTGATCTTTTCTTTGCCCTTAGGGTAAAGTCCAAGCGCTTTTGCAAGATATTCAAAGACAGGCAAGTTCGACCCCCTCACCCCCACCTCTCTGTTCTCATCTCCCAGGAAGAATACTTTTAGGGGAGGAAAGGACACTAGGAGAAGAAGGTTGGGGGAAGAGAGGAAGAAAGAATTCAGAAGCAGGAGCACAGGCTGAAACACCCACAAAGCATAGGCCTGAATGACCCTCCACCCCAACCTGCAGCTTCCTCCCCGCCAGGAGCTAGAGCTGGCAGCGGAGAACAAGCCCTCCACACCAAGGGCAGTGTTGGAGGAAGCAAGGGAGCATCAGCCAAGGCTGGGCCTCTGCTGCCACCCAGAGACTGAATGGAGCAGTACAGGCAGGTGGACTAGACTTGTAGCAAGTCAGCAGCCAGGACCCATCTCCATACCCACTCATGACCCAACTCCTAAAACCCCCCAAGAAGTGAGCAAGGTCCAATCAAGGGCATACCCAACAGCAAGGGCCTCAGTCAGCGGTAAAGGTGTCAGGATCCAGCCTAATGGGTCTTGAATAAACTTCTATTATACAGCTGCCATACCTATAATTTACCTGTTCTCAGGTCTGGCTCCCCCATTGGACCCTGTAATCTGGGGCCCCTGCCCACAAGGTAATCCCATACCCTTTGGTAAGCCAGCCTCTCCAGGCCTTTCATCCCCTTACCACTCTCTCCTCTTCCCTGGCTAACCTCTCAACACATCCATCCTTCCCAGACCCCTGAGTCCTCGAGAACCTTCCCAGGATAACAACTCCGTTACAGCTTCAGCCTCTCCGCGTACACCCCCTCCACCACCTGTCTGAAGTGATTCTGATTCTGCCACCACTACCTCATTCATTGGTTCACCAGATACTTACTGAGCATCTCCTAGGTCCTGGCACTGTACTAGACCAGGGCAATTGAGGCGAATGGACAGAAAAGGCCCCTATCTCATGAGGCTTACCTTCTAGTTGGGGCAGACAGACATTAAACAAGTAATCAGATAAATAACAAGGTAAGTTGAGATAGTGATAAGGTAAGTGATGTGTCAGAGAATCCTGAGAGGGTAGTGGTGAGGACCTAAACTGGGTGGCCAGAGAAGGTCACTCTGGTATGATGGTTTTAAAATATGTCCACAAATTCTTTAAAGTATGTCCATTCCCTTCAAAAAAGAAGTCTACTTTCTGTCCCCTTAAGTGTGGGTTGTTCTTAGTGACTTGCTTCTAACAAATAGAATGTGGTGGAAGTAATGGTATATTGACCATGTACGACTTCTGAGATGAGAGCATAAAAGGCATCGTGGCTTCCTCCTTGCTCTCTGTCAGATCACTCACCCTAGAGGAACCCATCTGCCATGTCATGAGGACACTCGAGTAGCACCCTGGAGAAGCCCACGTGGCTGAGTACTGAGGCCTCCTGCCAAGAGCCATGTGAGTGAGCCATCATGAAAGAGGATCCTCCAGTCTCAGTCAAGCCTTCCAATGACCATAGCCCCTGCCAACATCCTGACTGCAACCTCATGAGAGACCCTAAACCAGACCCATTCAAATAAGCCACTCAGGGCCAACTCATCCGTTAGGCACAGTAAGCACAATGCCTAAGGTCCATAATACTTCTAGGACCCATGAACGTGTTTCAGTTTCTTATAAAATCAAAAGAAAGAAAGCAATTTTAGGTCAAAGAGAATGTGTTAACATAAAATATTAATATAGTCATCTTTATATCAATGTAGTCATAAAATAGAACTTTTAATACTCTTAAAAAGGAAGGAACCAACAAAGGCAAAAATGCCTAGGACCCATGAAAGTCATAATGTGGCTCTGAGGTTGCTCACAAATTCCTGACCCACAGAAACTTTGAAATAATAAATACTCGCCATTTAAAGCTACTATTTTGAGGTGACTTGTTATGCAGCAAGGGAGAACTAATATACCGGCCACATGAAGATTTGAGGGCAGAGCACTGCAGACAGGGAAGAGCAAGTGCAAAGGCCCTGAGGTAGAAGTAATCTTGGCACGTTCAAAATGAACAGAAAAAAAGTTAAGCCTCAGTTTCCCCATCTGTAAAACGGGGGTAATGATAATCAGCTTCTCATTAGGTTGTTGTTGGGATTAAATAAACAATATCTAGCACAAAGTAAGCACTCTGTGTTTGCTAGTATTATTATTCAGCCTCCTCCTGTCCTCTCTTCCTTCTCTCACATCCTGCCTGGATCCCATTCCTGAAGGGCTGAACCATCCCTTCAGTCTTTTCCTGCTCCTGATCTTCACCATGGTGCCCAGCAGCTGGGCATCCAGAGAGGTTTCTGAGCTGGGCTGCTTCAGCCAGAAGTAGGTGTTCCACAGATCGCAGATGAGAAGAGCCCAGGCTTCGTGGCTCTCCCCTTTCCCCTTTTCTCTTTTCCCTTTCCCCTTTCCCTCATCCACTTGCTAACTCACCCAGATTCATTGAGAGTCTTCTAGAATTCCAGGAGATTCCTGGTTCTCAGGTAAAGCCACCATTTCCCCCTGAAAACCCACCATTTGCACACACATCCCCCTGTGCTCAGCAGAGATAGGAAGAAGCTCTCCCCCATACTGAGGGCATAGGCGCCAAAGTAGCGCCAAGGTTTTGTGCTCCCAAAACCCACCAAAGATAACTGTCAGTGTTACTCACAGCCCTTCTCTGAAGGACTCAGACATGGGGGCAGGAGGAGGGGTCAAAATTACCTCTACATACATGTACATCCCCCCGCACCCTGGGCCTGAACTCTTCCTTCCTTTAGGGTGAGCCCCTCACAGAGGATTAGGAGTGTGAGCATGGGTGTGTCATGGACTGGCTGTGTGCAGTAGACATGTCAATCACTACTTGCTCCACCACGGTCCTGACAAGTAGACACAGCTATGCTCTATAGTGATGATGATAATAATCAGGAGTGGTAGAACGCATGTGCACGCAGAAGTTGGACAATGAATAAGGAAGACCGAAGAAGAATTGATGGCTTTCAATTATGGTGCTGGCAAAGAATATTGAATATACCATGGACTGCCAAAAGAATGAACAAGTATGTCTTGGAAGAAGGACAGACAGAGTGCTCCTTAGGAGCAAGGATGGCAAGACTTCATCTCACATACTATGGACATGTTATCAGGGGAGACCAGTCCCTGGAGAAGGACATCATGCTTAGTAAAGGGTCAACAAAAAAGAGGAAGACCCTCGATGAGATGGACTGACACAGTGACTGCAACAATGAGCTCAAACGTAGCAAAGATTGTGAGGATGGAGCAGGACTGGGCAGTGTTTCGTTCTGCTGTACATAGGGACACTATAAGTCAGAACCAACTCAATGGCACCTAACAACAACAACGACAACAGTAGAGTGCTCCTCTGTGCCAGGCACTGTCCTAAGAGCTTAAAGTGTTCATTCATTTAATTCTTACAGCAACCCTATGAGGAGTGTTCCATCCCTTACCACCAATAATGACTGAGCACACAGAAAGGTGAAGTAACTTGCCCAAGGTCACACAGGAAGGAAGTGGTGATGCAAACCCAGGCTATCTGGCAGCAGAGTTCCCACCCATCCAAATCACAGCTGCTTGGGCCCAAGGGCAGCCATCCACAGGAGGAGGAGCTGGGCCAATCAACTGCCTCCTTCAGCATCTGCACTTGAGAGCAGTGGGCACAGGCCAAAAGGAGAAGTTGAGCTTCACAGTGAAGTAGAGCAAGATGGAGCAAACATCAGAGCCAAGTGTAAGCTGGTGCCCATAGAGAAAGACGGACTGAGAAGCAATTCAGAAAGGAGCCAGAATGAGATATCTAAGGAGTTCCTGGGACAGGGGCCAGGAGCATCCTATTGACTCCCAAGCTCCAGGCTGCTGGAGGCCAGGCGGCACGGCAGCTCCTGCCCTTGGAGCCCTGCATCTCTACAAGTCCCCTTTATGGAGTAAGCTTGAAAAATCTCCCCTCCTGGCTGTCAGAAGAGCTCTGGCCAGGACACACTGTGTGACCCTGGACAAGTTACTTAACCTCTCTGAGCCTTATACTCCTCCTCCATGAAATGTAATTTCATGAGAATTCAAATTGATACCATACATGAAGCACTCTAGAAGGATGCCAGCACACAGCAGGTGTGCAGTAAGTGGTAGATATTGTCAGGAGATTCCTTGCACCTTACCCCCCCCCCCCTCACCTTCCTGGTGAATTGAATCCTGGATGAGCAGTTTAGACTCAGACTGGGACCCTGGTGACACTCAGTCAACGGGGCACTAACTGAGTGGTAGTGCCCTGAACAGGGCACTCAGTGTGCCACGGCACCCTCCTGTGCCTGATCTGGGTGAGACCTGCCTCAGGGTCCTGTATCAATTTTCTGCACCCCATCTCCCATCTCTGGGGCCCTGACCTCTGTCCAGCCTTACCAGCCCACTTCCTTGCCCCCAACCAACAGCTGGAATATGCTTTACTTTTTACATAAATTTTTATTTTTGGAATCTTTTTAGCTTTACAGAAAAGTTGCGAAGATATTCAGAGAGTTCCTGTATGCCCTTTGCCCTGCTTCCCCTAGTGTTCGTATCTTACATAGCTATGGTACATATAGCAAAACTAAGGAATTAACATTGACACAATACTCTAAACTTCATATTTACTTATGCATATTTCAACTCCACTAACATCCTTTTTCTGCTCTGTTTTTAAACCTACTAAGCATTCTGTGTCAGGATTGAAGTGTCCCAGACCCAACCCTGCACTCAAGTTGCTCCAGGCCTCAGGAAAGGACAGATATGAAAATGAGACAATTACAAGATCTAGACAAAGCACAGCATGCGGGGTGGAGTGGGGGGTGGCACACGGCGGAAGCCCTTAACTCCAACAGGAGAGGGACGGCCCCAGTCTGAGCTGGGCCTTGAAGGACAAGTAGTGCTTGCTGCCTTTTCTTCCTTCACCATCTACAGAAATCAGCACCCTTCCCTAGGTACCTTCTGAGTTCAGACCAGAAGCAGCTCTGGTCCAGGGTTTACTGCAAGCCTGATTTCTGGTGACTTCTCCATGAGGTCAAAGGCCACACCACAGAGTGGGTTAAAAGCAAGTGCTCTGGAGACAAACAGACAAAGGCCAAACCCTACTTTACTGCTGTGTGACTCCGAGTAGGTGACTTAACCTCTCTTGGCTTCCATTTCCTTGCTCTTTCCCTCCATCTCTCTTCATTTCTGTTTCAGACCCTGCATCTTGGGCTCTTTCTGTCAGACACAGTCTCTTCCTGCCTCTAGCTCATTGCTCCTCAGCCTCGCTTGGCCTTGGCCCTTCCCCCACCCCCCAAACCCCTTGGAGTCCCATTAATTTTGAGAGGCTGTCTGTATGGATTGCTGCCCAGCCCAGTCCTGGAGCTCCAAGAGCTGTGTAATTATCCACTTGGAGCCAAGGGGAAGCGATAACCAGTTCTCCTTCCCTCCTTCCCTGCCTGCCTCCCTCTCATCCATTTCTCTCAAACATCCCCAGGGAAGCTGATTATGGCAGGGCCTGCTGGGTGAGAAGGGGTGGGGATCCTCATTACCTTGCAGAAGGTCAGAGAGAGTGGATGCGGGAGCAGCCCTCCAACCTCCACCAAATAGTAAAGGCGGTTTGTCCCTGCCACTACAAGCCTTGGCCCTTCTGTCCACCCTGGGCATCACGTCTTAGTCTCTAGATCACTAACTCCAGCCTGGAGCCTTTTCATGCACTCTAGCCTTGTTCAGCCAACCCTCACCCGAAAATGGCCCTGTGTATATCCCAAAGGCCCCTGAAGCTCAATGCCTACAAAACCGGATACATCAACTCCCCTTCCCAGACCTGCTTCCCCACCCCCACTCTCTACCGACTCATTGTCTCCTGAAGCACCAGGCTCTCAACAAGACCCCTGAGTATCCTTCTCGTCCCCTCCCTTTGCCTCACTCCCCTCAGCAATCAGCCACCAGGTCTTCAAGATGTCTTCAGCCACATCACCCATTTCTCTGTTTACCTCAGAACACCAGGCCCAGCTTTGATGTTCTAAAAGTTACCTGAGAGTGGGCCCTTCACTTGGATAGCCCTTCAGACTAGAAATGGCCCTGTCTCATTATATCATCTTTCCCTCCAGATCTCCCACACTTTCCCAGCTCCCTGCCTCTGTCCATGACACACCCGTATCCTCTTCCCAGACGCTGATACCAAGCCTCTCCACCTCCTCCTGCTCTCTCCACATACAGCCAAACAACCCCTGTGCTGTAGTAGGAGAATCGGCTTTGGAGTCACTAAGAACTGAGTTGTAATCCCAGCTCCTTCATTCCCTAACTGCATCTCCTGGAGCAGAAGACTTCACCTCTGACCCTCAGTTTAATCATCTGTGAAATGGGACTAAGGGTACCTACCTTGCAAGGCTGTTGGAAAGTTTGGTTGAGAATGTCCCGGATTACAATCTCAAATGCCTACAGAGGCCAGGCAAGTAACATACATGAGTGACGGGACCTGGTGGGGACTGTGGCAAGCTGGAGAGTGGATGTCCTATCTAAAGGGGACAGTTGCTCATCAGCTCCAGCTGTTGATGCCATGGAGATCGTAGGTCCTGTGTTGCCAGATCTTCCCATTTTTCAACAGCAGCCCCCAAACCATGTATTCGTGTGGAATCTCCAGATCTGTATATGTTGACAATTAATTGAAATGTTTTTTAGCACCGTGAAGGCCAAACAAAACATTTGCCTCCAGGTCACCAGCTTGTACTCTCTGATGTATGCGAGGAGCTGGGCCTGGTGCATGCTATATAACAGAGAGTCAATAAACATTAGTTCCCTCCTCTACCCTTCTTATTGATTCTCTCAAAAGGGAAAAAAAAAAGTCTCTCTAAGCCATGCCTCCCATTCCACTACCAAGATTATTATCTTCATGCAGCCCTTGCTGGCCAGCGGCCGCCATGCTCCATCCATCTGCAGACCAAGGCAGGGCTCTGGGTACCTCACCCAACATGCCTCACCCTCCACAACATTCTCTCTGGGCAGCCTGGAGCACTTTGCTTGGGTCTGACACTTTGAAATGGACAAATCCCTCTGCCTTTCATTTTTTCATTTTATCTTTCCAACAATCCTAAAACCAGTTGTCATAGAGTCGATTCCAACTCATGGCAATGCCAAGTGTTGCAGAATACAACTGTGCTCCATAGGGTTTTCAAAGCTGTGACCTTTCAGAGGTAGATCACCAGGCCTTTCTTCTGAGGCTCCTCTGTGTGGGTTCAAACTGCCAGTCTTTCAGTTAGTAGTCTAGTGCTTAACCATTTGAGCCACACAGAGACTCCTCCAACAACCTTGTTGTTCTGTTGTTACCCATAAGGTTTTCGTTGGCTAGTATTTTCCGAGGTAGATCACCTGATCCTTCTTCCTAGTCTGCCTTAGTCTAGAAGCTCTACTGAAGCCAGCTTGGGTTTAGTTGCCACACTGGACCTATCAACTGAGCAAGGTGCATGCATAGTGGGGGTACTTGACTAATTAGCTCATTTTGAGCCAATCACCCCTGGGCCAATTAACAGTCTACAAGAGAGTAAACTCTGTGGGAAGATGTGGCTGGTTAGAGTAAGGATAGGAGGATTTCTCAGGAAATGAGATTGCTGTTCTGTTCAAACAAGAGATGCTGTTTTAGTTTGAGCTCCACCAGATACTGAGCCTGAGACAAGGATTTGCATTCAAGTTGTTTATTTGGAGGTGATCCCAGGAAATATCAATATGGGAATGGGAAGTAAGACAGGGGAAGGAAGGAAGACAGTGAAGGGTGTACAATCAAGCAAGTTACCTCTGCAGGCAACTGAGCTTAACCCTGCTGGGGACCCCTGGGAAACAGCGTAGAACACGGATCTCAGAGTTATCCCAACCTAAGGATAAAGAAGTCAAAGAATTTAACCCCACCTCCCATCAGTCATTGGTTGAGGGCTGCTCCCAGTGGAACGTTAGTTCCCAGGCACTTCCAGCCTACCCGTGTGCAGGCAGAGAGGCTCAGCAGCCCCCGGAAAGTCCCAGGCAGAGTGGCAGGTGCTGGCAGTTGGGTGTTGGGCCAGCCTGCTGTAAATCACCATGTTTTACATAGGTCCTCTCGATCACCCAGATGGAACATGCAAAAAAGATATGGGGTGGGTACTGGCAGACCCTGCCACATATATTGAGCACTTGATGAAACAAAGTTTAAAACCCAGATCTGTCTGATTGTTTCTAGTAAGCCATGTGGTCTCCACATAGGCCATAACTTAGCAGAGGTTCTGAACATCTAGGCCAGAGCACACCCTGGAATGGCAGCAGGAGGGAATGGTGGCAATGACCCAAGCCACAGGAGCTGCTGACCATCCCTTTAGTCCTCTACAAGGGAGGCCCCAGAGGGAACCAAGCCAAACTGCCCAGAGACAGCAGGACACTGGGTGACCGGGACCATTGATTCAGTCTTACTGTGGGCCTGGCTAGAGGGATGAGGAGGGATGAAGCATTAGGCTGCAGCCTTAGGGATGGTGGGTCTCCTACAATACCTGCTGCCATGATCCAGCCTCAGAAGACACCAAGGACCCAGAGTCCGGCCCCAGCCCCCTCAGGCTAAGCTTGGGAGCACAGGAAGAACAGGTACTGTGAGGTTAGGGACCTGGGAAGAAAAGCAGGCCGTAAGCAAAGAGCATGACCTGGGGCCCCAGGAAAAAACAAAAATTTATACCCCATATACCAGACTGCAACAGCCCACAGAGCAGGGAAGAAAAAGAATGTGTGGGATATGCCAAGTGTTAATCACCACGCTTTACCTAGGCCCCCTCAACCACTCCCCACAACAGTTCTGTTACCTGTTATTTCACAGAAGGGAAACTAAGGCCAGGAGAGGAAAAATTCTTTGAACAAGACCACGTAGCTAGGGAGTGGAAGAAGTAGGCTTTAAGCCCAGGTCTGTGCAAGTTCTGTCTGTCATACAGCTCTCCACCCTTTCCCAGCTCTGCCTCTTCTCTGTCCTGCTTGCCTCCCATCCTTCCCACTCCCACCTCCTTCCCGGGATCCCCATCCTCAACTCCCATCCTTCTGCAAAAAAAAAAAAAAAAGTCATAAAGCCTCTGTTGAAACCCTCCAAGGGTGGGAACTCACAACTCATCCAGGAGAGCTTCTCCCAGAGTAGAGCATGCTCTCTTGTTAAACCCAGCCCAGGCTTCTGGGTAGATCATCTACAGAAGGAAACATTCCTGGGGGCTGGGCCCCACTCTTTCCCCAGCGTTTCTGTGATGGGGTCTGCCCCACTCCCCCCTAGTCTGTAAGCACCTTTTGGTCAGGAACCAGATCTGTGGCATCTCCTTGTCTTTCCAGTGATGGTAAAGGATTGGACTGCTCAGGCCCGTGTAGCCATTTACCTCTCTTCCCACTTACCCCCCAAGAAGAGCTCATCCAAAGAGACAGGCTCATCCAAAGACCAAATAATGAGGCCAAGAAAATAGAAAGCAACGTAAACTTGCTCTCATGCCTAGATATTGGTCCTAGCTGAAAATAATAACAGATGGTATTTATTGTTTATTATGTGTTAGGCATACATGTTTTACATATTTTTATTCATCTAATCCTCACAATAACCCTATGAGGTAGGTACTATAGTGGTCCTAAGTTATGTTCCAGATGAAGAAACTGAGGCCCAGAGAGGCTAAGACACTTGCTTAGGGTTGCAAAGCCAGCAAGCAGGAGAGCTGGGGTTGGAATTCAGGCAGTCAGCCCCAGAGCCCATCCTCTTAACACGATAAAACTTTAACACCCTCATTACAAAGGATTTGGTGATTCTCTTGGCTCATTTTCTCTCAATAAACAGAATCAGTCATTCTCAAATATTAATTAAGCACCTACTATGTGCCAGGTTGGTTCAAAATTGGAAAAGGTATGCTACAGGGTTGTATCCTTTCACTTTACTTGTTCAATATGTATGCTGAACAAATAACCCATAAAGCTGGACTATATGAAGATGAATGCAGCATCAGGATTGGAGGAAGACTCAGTAACAACCTGCAATATCCAGATGACACAATCTTGCTTGCCAAAAATGAAGACTTCTTGAGGCACTTACTGATGAAGGTCAAAGACTACAGCCTTCACTTTAGATTATACTTAAATATAAAGAAAACAAAAATCCTCACAACTGGCCCAGTAAACAACATCATGATAAATGAAAAAATTTAAGTTGTCAAGGATTTCATTCTACTTGAATCAACAATCAACGCCCATAGAAGCAACGGTCAAGAAATCAAACTACTTATTGTATTGGGAAAATCTGCTGCAAAAACTCTTCAAAGTTTTAAAAAGTAAAGATGTCATTGATGACTAAGGCTTGCCTGACCCAAGCCATGGTCTTTTCCATAACCTCATATGCATGCAAAAGCTGAACAATGAAAACGGAAAATAGAAGAAGAATTGATGCATTTGAATTGTGGTATTGGCGAAAAATATTGAAAATACCGTGGACTGCCAGAATTAAAAACAGATCAGTCTTAGAAGAAATACAACCAGAATGCTCCTTAGAAGCAAGGCTGCCAAGACTTTGGCTCACTTACTTTGACACCTCATCGGGAAAGAACAATCAATAGAAAAGGATGCCATGTTTGGTCAAATAGAGGGTCAGCAAAAACGAGGGGACAATGAGGTGAACTGACATGATAGTTGCAACAGTGGCCTCAAACACACCAATGATCAGGAATACGGTGTTATATTATACATAAAGTCATCGTGAGTCAGAGCCAACTGGACGGCAACTAACAACAATATGTCAGGTGCTATGCCAGATGGTGGAGGTAGAGCAGAAAGCATGATTTCCATGGTCCAACCTCCAAGTCCTGATCCTCTTGAAGATTAGAGTCTGAAGGAGGAGAGATGACATTGTGAAATCATGATAGGATCATAACGGAGAAGAACAAACAGCATTATGAGAATGTATAACAGAGAACCTGACCTAGTTGGGGGGTAAGGTGGGGGACAGGGAAGGCACCTCTGATAGAGTTACTTTTAAATTGAGATCTGACCAAGGCAAGGTCATGATAGCTCCATAGACACATCCAAACTCCCTGAGGGACCAAATTACTGGGCTGAGGGCTGTGGACTATGGTCTTGAGGAACATCTAGCTCAATTGGCATAACATATTTTATAAAGAAAATGTTCTGCATCCTACTTTGGTGAGTACTGTCTGGGGTCTTGAAAGCTTATGAGCAGCCATCTAAGATACTCCACTGGTCTCACCCCATCTGGAGCAAGGGAGAATGAAGAAAACCAAAGACACAGGAAAAGATTAGTCCAAAGGACTAATGGACCACAAGTACCACAGCCTCCACCAGACTGTGTCTAGCACAACTAGATGGTGCTGGCTACCACCACTGACTGCTCTGACAGGGATCACAGCAGAGGGTTCTGTTCAGAGCTGGAGAAAAATGTAGAACAAAATTCTAACTCACAAAAAAAAAGACCAGACTTACTGGTCTGACAGAGACTGGAGAGATCCCAAGGGTATGGCCCCGGATACTATTTTAACTCTACTGAAGTCACTCCTGAGGTTCACCCTTCAGCCAAAGATTAGATAGGCCCATAAAACAAAATGAGACTAAAGGGGCACACCAGGCCAGGGACAAGGACTAGAAGGCAGGAGGGGACAGGAAAGCTGGTAATGTGGAACCCAGGGTTGAGAAGGGGAGAATGTTGACATGCGGTGGGGTTGGCAATCAATGTCACAAAACAGTATGTGTATTAATTGTTTAATGAGAAACTAATTTGCTCTGTAAACCTTCATCTAAAGCACAATAAAAAATAAATAAATTGAAGTCTGAAGCTTGAGTCTATGCTAGCTCACAGAAAATGAGAAAACAACATCGGGCATGTGCAAAGGTGGGAAAGAGCTTCCTGTGTTCAAGGAAGAGAAAGAAGGCCAATGTGGCCAGAGTGCAAAGACTAAAGGCAAGAAGCTGAGAACAAAGAGGGAGGCAGAGCTTTACAGGCCAGGTTAGCGATATGGGATTTTATTTCCAGAGTAATGGGGAGCCACTGAAAGGCTTTGAACAGACATTTTTAATATGCTTTTCATTTTCCAAAGATGGTTCTGCTATCTGTGAAGAACTGATTGGAGAGGGGCGAAGTGAGAGCAGGGAGTTATTGTGACATGTATGATGCATGCATAGTATTTGCCCTGGTGTCTGGCTCAGAGGAGGTGCTCCATCATGAAGCTGACAGTACTATTATTATCCCACTTTCCAACACTTCCACCTCTCCACAGTGGAGTGAATGGGCACACCCTTGGGATCCTAGCTCCATGTGCCAACCTGTCTTTTCCCCCCAGGACCAAAAGTTTACTCTCCTTTAAGAAACGGTAGTTGTGGTGGTTACCTGTGGGCACAGGCAGGGTTGCCTCTACTTCCCTTTGCCTGCTGCATTCAGAAGGGAGCTCTGGGGGATGGCTGGTCTCCAGAAGAATGTTCAATTCCATCCACCCCACATCCATTAACAGGGAGAACAGGTAAGATGCAGGCAGGACTGACCTGGCAGGGAGGCCAGGAATGTCTCCCAGGGCTGGACCTGAGGGAGGAGGTCAGTCTGAGCCAGAAGAACATGTCCAAAGATGGTGACTGGCATCAAAAATGCCTGAGATGAGGATTGAGGGGTTCAAGAGTTATGTAGAGGCTGCAGAACCAGAGAAGGGCAGAGGTGAGAGGGGAGGGGATGACCATTTGTTATCGGTTGAATTGTGTCCCCCCAAAACATGTGTTGGAATCCTAACCCCTATACCTGTGGATGTAATGCAACGTAATCACGTTCCACAGTGCAATCTAATGTAATGTAATCACCTTCAAAAATGCAATCCAATATAATGTAATCACTCAATCAGTTGAGGTCATACCGGTGTACGGTGGATCCTAAACCTAATCACTTCTGAGTTATATAAAGTGCAGCATAGATACAAACACACACAGACACAAACACACATATAAGGATCATCTACAAGCCAAGGAACTAAGGAACACCTGGGGCTACCTACAAGGAAGTATTCAACATGGTCAAGACCCTGATTTGGACTTTCAGCCTCCAAAACTATGACAAAATAAATTTCTGTTCTTTAAAACCACCCCTTTGTGGTATTTCTGTTACAGCAGCACTAGTAATTAAGTCACTGATATAAAGTAGAATCCATTTGCAGGTCAAATGCATCTCCATTAGCTCCTTCCCCTCCATCTATGCATCTGTTTCTGTTTCCCCTGAAGGAGTAAACCCTTCTTCAGCCCTGCTTTTGTCTGCCCACTGCCCTGCCTTTCCCTTCCTTGAAAGCTTCCTGAAAAGGTAAGGTCTACACTTTCTCAATCCACTGCCTTCTAGCTTCTGTCCCCACCACTCTGCGGAAACTACTCTGACAAAAGTCACCAGTGACCTCCTACTGGCCTCTTCCAAGCTTACCTGGCCTCTGTATAGATGGGTCCCTTGGACTGATCCTCCTTAACTTTCTCCCCTGCCTGCCTTGGCTTCTCTATCCCTGATAGAGAGTTCTTTCTCCTCCACAGGAAATTCATTCTCTGCCTGTTTCCTAAAATGTCGGGGCTCCCTAAGCTCTGCCTGGACCCTCTTCTCTTCTCACTCCGTGTACTCTCCCAAGGCCACCTTGTCCTCTCCTGTGGACTCCCAAAGTATATCTTCAGCCACGGCTGCCACCTACTGGCCAATGGACAGTTCACTTGGCTATCCTCCACACACACACTATCTGGCACACGTAAAAAAGAACTAATTAACGTTGCAAATGTCTGTGAAGAATCTATTCATTACCTTCCCCACCACACAAACAACCTACTTTTTCTCCTGTATTCCTTATTTCTATTAGTTGCCCCACCATCTGCCAATCACCAAAACCAGCCACCCAGGAAGTACCCTGAACTATAGCCCAAATCCAACCCTCTTGCTCATCCCTCACCTAAATCATCACAGTAACCTTTTATTGGTGTCACAAGTCCCTTCGATCCAGCCTCTTCTCTCGATCAGAGGAAGTTTTCTAAACATACCAGTCTGACATGTTGCTTGCTTGTTTAAAACTCTCCGATGCCTCCCTCTGCACACAGATAAATCCAGCTCCTTAGCTTAGTGTTCCACGTCCTTCATGATCTGGTCCTTGTCGACCTTCCAGGTACCTTGCTTTGTGGTGTCCCCACTGCTGGCCCAGCCTACTCTCTAATGCTCTTCCATCATTTTTTACACAGGTCCTCTGCGCACACTGCGTCTACTGTCTCAAAGGCCCCTCCTCCTCATCCCCTCTTGGTGAACTCCTACGCATCCTTCAACATCCACTTAAATGTCACCTTCTCTGGGTCTCCGTCCAGCAGAATTGAAACTCCTTTCTCTGATATATGTCTGTTACAGCATGTCTCATAATGTTGTAACTGATCCATTTATGTGTCTCCTCTCTCCTGTACTTGGCAATAAATTTTTGGGAAGAACGTGGAGGAGTATAGATATGTGTCTCTCTTTGCAGGGTGCATGCATTTCATATGTCATCCATTCAAGAAATATACATTGAGGGCTAAATATATGTTGAGGCCTAACTAGGTACCAAAGGCATTGGTGGTTCAGTGATAGAATTCTCACCTTCTATCCTGTAGATCCACATTTGATTCCTGGCCAATGCACCTCCTACATAGCCACCACTTGTCTATCAGTGGAAGTTTGTATGTTGCTATGATGCTGAACAGGTTTCAGCAAAGCTTCCAGACTAAGATGGACTAAGGAAGAAAGGCCTGGCAATCTACTTCTGAAAATCAGCCAATGAAAACCCTATAGACCACAACGGTCTGATCCACAACTGATCATGGGGATGGCATAGGACTGGGCAGTGTTTCATTCTGTTGTGCGTGGAGTTGCCGTGAGCTGGGGGCAGACTCAACAGCAGCTAATAACAACAACTAGGTACCAGGTACCGTTCTAAGCATCAGGAGTACAGCAGTAAACACTCACATAAAAATCACTGTCCCATGTGTATGTGTGCATGTGTGTGTGTGTGTGTGTGTGTGTGTACAACACTGTGCACATACCTGTGTCAGTGTGGCCTGTATGTAACACTGTGCACATATGGGACTGTGTTGTGCTTGCTTGTGGAACTGTGGTGTTTGTGGCTCCTGGGCATGCTGTCCAGTGAATTCCAACCCCGTGTGATCTGCTGATGAAGGACATCTTGAAGTTAATTAGGCCAACAGGCTGTGTCTGAGCACTCCTGAGAAACCCTCCCCAGGCACCCCTGCCTGCCCTCTCCCGCCTCCCCATGCACTATCTGCCTGGCTGGGGTTTTGCCTTTTTAACCTGAAGACAACATCCATCCAAATGAGATTTTCTCTGGTGAGTATGTCTGTCTCCCCCTCCCTTCTCTCCCTTCTCACGTCTCAGAAAGAAAGGGTGTAGGAATAAGGAAAAGGGGAAGAAATAGCAATTTTTTTGAGTCCCCGCCACTTGATGGGCCTGTGCTGGGCAGTTTACGTACATTACAAGTAATCCTATAAAGGGCTCCTCTGTGCCAGGCACCATCCTGGGCACCTGACCTGAGTTAGCTCAGCCTGTCAGCACGTCAGCCCTACAAGGTGGGCGCTCTTCTTTTCTCCACTTTACAGATGAGACACGGAGGCATCACACAGCAAGCAAGCTGGGACTCAGGCCCCATGGCCTGTGCCCTCAAACAGTGCACTGCCTCGAGCCCACCGTGGTCTCACAAAACCCCACTGCCTCGAGCCCACCGTGGTCTCACAAAACCCCTCAGAGGCTCCACGTACACGTTGTTGGTGTTGTATATGTCTCGTTGTTGGTGCTGTTGTTGTTAGTTGCCAGCAAGTTGGTTCTGACTCATGGCGACCCCATGTGTTACGGAATAGGAACTGCTCCGTAGGGTTTTCTTGGCTATAATAGTAACAGAAGCAGATTGACAGAACTTTCTTCCGTGGTGCTGCTGGGTAAGTTTATATCGCCAAACTTTAGGTTAGCAATTGAACAAAAAACATCTGCCCCACCCAGGGACCTATTATCTCATTGTACGGATGAAGAAATAGGTTTAAGTAAATTGATCAAAATGTAGCAGAGATTCAAATCCTGGGGCGTAGGGCTCCAGTTGCAAGCATGTGGGACTCAGTTGTAGAGCTGTGGGACCCAGATGCAGAGGTGTGGAGTTCCAGATGTAGTGGTGTGGGGATCCAGATTAGGAGTGTGATATTTCAAATATAAGATTGAAAAGTCCCACGTGCAGGATGTAAGATACCATACATGGGGTGTGGGACTCCACTTGTAGAGATGTGGGGATCCAGATGTAGAGGTGTCAGGTTACAGAAGTAGAGTTCGGGGGTTCCAGATGCAGGAGTATGGGGCTCCAGATTTAGGGTTGTGGGGATCCAGATTAAGGGTGTGAAATTCCAGATATAGGGGTGTCATGTTGCAGGTGTAGGGGTGTGGGATTTCAGATGCAGATGTGTGAAGCTCAGATGCACGGGTACACAGCCCTGAAGCAATTGCCTATTCACATGTCTGCCTCCCCCATCAGACTGTGAGGCACCTGCTCTAGACAGGACTCAGCCAGTGCAAGCCCTTCTCCCTGGCACTCACCTGCAAGGCCATTCTTATATCAGTATGCCTCTCCCAGCCCAGGAGACTCTGCTCAGCCTCTCTGATCCTCTCTTTATCTCAGTTGACCCAGCACCAGACACACCACCTGGCACATAGTAGGTACCTCAGAGATGACTCTTGCATCGAAAACAAGTGTTGGGTGGAAAGGCCAGTGTGTGCGGTGTTGGGGTAGGGAGCAGGGCCAGTGTGAGGAAGGGCAGTTATCTGTGTAGGGGTGGGGAGCGGACTCAGTGTGCGTGGACTGGGAGGGGTTGGGACTGTGTGTGCAGGAGAGAGGGCGGCTCCTTGTACAGCCCTTCGTGTACTCGGTGTTGTTGGGGTGCCAAGACTGAACTAGGTTCCAGCAGCAAAAGGATAGGGGTTCTGGACCCAGCAGCCTGTTTGTCTGGTGACCTCTTAAGGTCATGAGAGGTTGAGCAGAGATTTTCAGGCAAAACGACTTGTCAGCTGGTTATCAAGCCCGAGGTGGTGAGTTCCTGGGGCTCAGGGGTTGCTCTGCTGTATTTCCTGCTTACAACAGTCCCTAAAAATGTCTATTGGTGTGAACTGATATGTTCATTCGACAGATAGGCCCTACCTAGAAGAAGCGCAGTGAAGTTAACTCTGCCAATATAGTATGATGGTCTATGATGATGTGGAGTCTCAGGGCTGTGGAAGCCCAGAGACGGGCCCTAAGCTGCCTGAAGCAGGGAGACCCAGGGTGTGAGGTTTCAGATGTAGGGTATCTTAGTTATCTTTTTGCCGTTGAGTCAATTCTGACTCATAGTGACCCTGTAGGACAGAGTAGAACTGCCCCACAGTGTTTCGAAGGAGCAGCTGGTGGATTCGAACTGTCGACCTTTTGGTTAGCAGCCGAGCTCTTAACCACTGCACCACCAGCTTCATTGCTGTGTGATGCTTCCGTGTCTTATCTGTAAAGGGAAGAAAATACAGTGCCCACTTTATAAGGTTGATGTGCAGATAGTCATCTAGTGCTGCTAATACAGAAACACCACAAGTGGATGGCTTTAACAAAGAGAAATGTATTCTCTCATAGTCAGGAGGCTAGAAGTTCAAATTCAGGGCATCAGCTCCAGGGGAAGGCTTTTTCTCCTGTTGGCTCTGGGGGAAGGTCCTTTTTATCAATCTTTCCCAGTAGAGGAGCTTCTCAGCACAGGGGTGCAGGTCCAAAGGATGTGCTATTCTCCTGGTTCTTGTTTCTTGGTGGTATGAGGTCCCTGTATCTCTCTGCTCGCTTCTCTCTTTTATATCTCAAAAGATATTGACTTATCATTCCCCTTGAGAATAGGAACCAGACAAGGATGCCTTTTATCACCACTCTTATTCAACATTGTGCTGGGGGTCCTATCCAGAGCAATTAGGCTAGAAAAAGAAATAAAGGGCATCCAAATTGGTAGAGAAGAAGTAAAAGCATCTCTACTTGTGGATGATATCATCTTATACACAGAAAACCCCAAAGAATCTACAAGAAAACTACTGGAACTAATGGAAGATTTCAGCAAAGTATCAGGATATAAGATAAACACACAAAAATCTGCTGGATTCCTCTACACCAACAAGGAGAACTTTGAAGAGGAAATCACCAAATCAATACCATTTACAATAGCCCCCAAGAAGATAAAATACTTAGGAGTAAATCTAACCAGAGACATAAAGGACCTATACAATGAAAACTAAAAGACACTACCGCAAGAAGCCAAAAGAGACATGCGTAAGTGGAAAAACATACCTTGCTCATGGATAGGAAGAGTCAACGCTGTGAAAATGTCAATTCCACCCAAAGCGATCTACAGATACAATGCAATCCCAATCCAAATTTCAACCGCATTTTTTAATGAGATGGAGAAACAAATTACCAACTTCATATGGAAAGGGAAGAGGCCCCAGATAAGTAAAGCATTACTCAAGAAGAAGAACAAAGTGGGAGGTCTCACACTACCTGATTCTAGAACCTAGTATACTGCCACAGTAGTCAAAACAGCCTGGTACTGGTACAGCAACAGATACATAGACCAATGGAACAAAACTGAGAATCCAGATGTAAATTCATCCACCTATGAGCAGCTGATATTTGACAAAGGCCCAAAGTCCGTTAATTGGGGAAAAGACAGTCTCTTTAACAAATGGTGCCGGCATAACTGGATATCCATATGCAAAAAACTGAAACAAGACCCATACCTCACACTATGCACAAAAACTAACTCAAAATGGATCAAATACCTAAATATAAAATCGAAAACGATAAAGATCATGGAAGAAAAAACAGGAACAATGCTAGGAGCCCTAATACATGGTATAAACAGAATACAAACCATAAGTAACAATGCACAAACACCAGAAGAGAAACTAGATAACTGGGAGCTCCTAAAAAATCAAATACTTATGCTCATTAAAAGACTTCTCCAAAAGAATAAAAAGACAACCTACAGACTGGGAAAAAATTTTTGGCTATGACAAATCCAATCAGCATCTAATCTCTAAAATCTACAAGATACTGCAAAATCTCAACAACAAAAAGACGAATAACCCAGTTAAAAAATGGGCAAAAGATATGAACAGGCACTTCACCAAAGAAGACATTCAGGCAGCTAACAGACACATGACGAAATGCTCACGATCATTAGCCATTAGAGAAATGCAGATCAAAACTACTATAACATACTATCTCACCCCAACAAGGCTAGCATTAATCCAAAAAACACTAAATACTAAATGTTGGAGAGGTTGTGGAGAGACTGGAACACTTATACACTGTTGGTAGGAATGCAAAATGGTACAACCACTTTGGAAATCAATTTGGCACTTCCTTAAAAAGCTAGAAATAGAAGTACCATATGATCCAGCAATCCTGCTCTTGGAATATATCATAGAGAAATAAGAGCCATCACATGAATAGATATATGCACACCCATATTCGTTGCAGCACTGTTCACAATAGCAAAAAGATGGAAACAACCTAGGTACCCATTAACGGACGAATGGATAAACAAATTGTGGTCTATTCACACAATGGAATACTACACAAAGATAAAGAACAACGATGAATCTGTGAAGCATCTTATAACATGGAGGACTCTGGATGCACTATGCTGAGTGAGTTTAGTCAGTTGCAAAAATACAAATATTGCATGAGACCACTATTATAAGAATTCAAGAAAAGATTTAAACACAGGAGAACACATTCTTTGATGTTATGAGGGTGAGGAGAGAGGGAGAAGGTTATTCACTAACTAGATAGTAGACAAGAATTATCTTAGGTGAAGGGAAGGACAGCACACACTACAGGGGAAGTCAGCACAACTGGACTAAACCGAAGCTAAGACATTTCCTGAATACAACCAAACACTTCGAGGGACAGGGTAGCGGGGGGGAGCTCTGGGGACCATGCTTTCAGGGGACATCTAGGTCAACTGGCATAGCAAAGTTTATTAAGAGAATTTCTGCATCCTGCTTTGGTGAGTGGCATCTGGGGTCTTAAAAACTAGCAAGTGGCCATCTGGGATGCATCAATTGGTCCCAACCCACCTGGAGTAAAGGTGAATGAAGAACACCAGAGACACAAGGACAGTATTTGCCCAAGAAACAGAAAGGCCACATAAACTGAAGACTGCATCAGCCTGAGACCGGAAGAACTGGATGGTACCCAGATACCACCAATAACCGCCCTGACAGGGAACACAACAGAGAGTCTCTGATGGAGCTGGAGAAAAGTGGGGTGCAGAACTCAAATTCTAGTAAAAAGACCAAACTTAATGGTCTGACTGAGACTGGAGGAACCCCGGAAGGCATGGCCCCCAGACTCTCTGTCAATCCAGAACTAAAACCATTCCTGAGGCCAACTCTTCAGACAAAGATTAGACTGGACTATGGGACATAAAATGATACTCATGAAGACTGTGTTTCTTAGCTCAAGTAGATACACGAGACTAAATGGGCAGTTCCTGTCCGGAGGTGAAATGAGAAGGCAGAGAGGGTCAGGAGCTGGTTGAATGGACACGGGAAATCAGGGTTGGAAAGAAGGAGTGTGTGTCACGGTCTAGGGAGAGCAATTAGAGTCACAAAACAGTGTATGTATGAGTTTTTGTATGAGAGACTAACTTGAATTGTAAACTTTCACTTGAAGTACAATAAAATAAAATATATTGACTTAAGACAGTCTAATCTTGTCAACTGAGTACTACCTCATTAACATAACTGCTGCTAATCCTACCTCATTAACATCATAGAGGTAGGATTTACAGTACATAAGAAAATCACATCAGATGACAAAATGGGCAATCACTCAATACTGGGAATCACGGACTAGGCAAGTTAACACACATTGTTGGGAGACACAATTCAATCCACAACACAAGGTGAGGGGCTCCAGATGTAGGGATGTCAGGTCCAGATCCAGGGGTGTGAGGTTTCAGGTGCAACGATGTGGGGCTCCAGACGTAGGGATGTGGGGCTCCAGATGCAAGGTGAGGCGCTCCAGATGTACGGGTGAAGGTGTGAAGATGCAGGGTGAGGGCTTCCAGATCTAGAGGTGTGGGGCTCCAGATGTAGGGTTAGAGGCTCCAGATGTAGAGGGGTGTAGGGGCTCCAGATGTAGGGTGAGGGGCTCCACATGTAGGGGTGTGAGGCTCCAGATACAGGGTGAGGGGCTTCAGATGCACAGTTAGGGGCTCCAGATGTAGGGTGTGGGGCTCCAGATGCAGGGTGAGGGGTTCCAGATACAGGGTTGTGGGACTTCAGCTGCAGATGTGTAGGGCTCCAGTTTAGGCAAGGAAAGAAGTTTGAGAACGGGCATCCAGGCAGAGGGAATTGATTGGGCCAGAACAACTGGGCTGGAGATAGAGTTTGGGAGTCACTGAGTCTGCAAAAATAACTGAAACCATGAGAATGGAAGACCACAGATAGAGGAGAACCTGGACAGAGGCCCACGGAAGCCAGAGAAGGGAGTCCCAAGAAGCAGCAGCGCAGAATTTCTGGAGCAGGATGAGAGGTCCAGGCCTGCCTCAGCTCCTCCCTGACAAGCCCGGGATGGGAGACGAGGAGGGTCAGAGTGGACCTGTGTCTCCTGGGGGAGGCTGCCAGGATTCTAGGCCCAGCACCCTGGGTGGGGTGAACGCCTAGGTTTCCTGGGCCTCTGCAGAGGCAGCCTGGGGAGGCGGGGGGGGGGGGGAGGGGCAAGCCAATGACAGTGCCAGCCACGACTCCTCCTCCTGGGCCGGCTGGGCACACCCAAGTTGCTGAAGGCTGGGCAGGCTCAGTCCGAGGAACGGGCTTCCCCAGAAACCCTCCCTAGTCTGACATGAATTCTGGCTTCCTGCAAGTTCCACTACAGTTGCCAGGGGTCATTACCCGGAGAGCCCTGAGGAGTAGCCGATCAGGTAAAGGCATCTGTGTCCAGATGTGGCCTGCCCTCTGCACACCTGGAGGGGAGACTTCTCTGATGGGGAGTGGGGCAAGGGGACTAGGCATATCTGCTACCCTGGGTCCGCATGGTGGAGGAATGAAGGACTCCGCTCTCTCTTCTCTGAGTTCTTCCTGCTCTCCCAGCTGGTGAAGGTGACAGCCAGGGACCGAGAGGGAGAGGGGCGCAAGAGGGGCCAGGAGCCGAGCGAGCGGGAGCGAGCGGGAGGACGGCTATGCCGGGACCTGCACAGCCTCGCCCCACCTGCCCTATGTGGGCGGTGCCGAGAGTCCCGGGGGGCTGAGGGCTGAGGGCTGGGGCCTCCCTGGGTGTTTCCTGAGAAGCTGCAGTCCTTCCGCCCACGTTAGGCAGAACTGAGCAGTCAAGCTGCTGATTCAGAGCAAGGGCCCCACGTCCAAGTGTAGGTGGTGTAGACGCAGCAGTGGCAAGACTGCTGGGAGAGACACAGGGTGGAGAGCAGAGACATTGCCAGCCTCCCGCACTCGGCATCCAGATCCGCAAGGCGGAGGAGGGAGTGGGCAAAGCAGGAGGACCTGCAGCTGGAGGAAAGGGGCTCAGGCCCAAGAATGGGCAGTTCCCAGTGCGTGGGCTCTGGAGGCCAGTCTGCCTGGGTTAAAATCCTAGCCCACCGTTTACTACTGTGTGTGTAACTGCGAGCAATTTAGTTACCCTCTCTGTGCTCCATTTTCCTCACCTGTAAATTGAGAATAAAAAAGTCACACCCCTCTATAAGATTGCTATGAGGAAGTAATGTTTTGATTCATGCAAAGTGCTCAGAACAGTGTCTGACACAGTGTAAGTACCCAATAAATGTTGGCTATTATTATGACCAAAGGTGACAGCCTTGGAAACCCTATGGGGTAGTTCTCCTCTGTCCTACAGGGTCGCTAGGAGTCGGAATTCACTCGATGGCAGTGGGTGGGGTATTATTATGACCCTGTCCACCTGCAGTAGATCACACGGGGGTCAAGACAGCGTGGTGGCCATCTGCCTGGGCCAGCACTGGGAAGGTCTTCATGTACCTCTTACAGCACGTGGCTGGGCAGACAGGCTCCTGGAGCCCCGGGTTGCACAACAGGGTTAGACCACTGTGCATGGGCTCCCTGAAGCCCCCCAAGCACCAGGCAGAGGGATCTAGATGAGGAAGTGGGCACCCATCACTCTGCACAGCAGTCACATTCCATAAATAGAGGTTTAAATCTGATCCCTGTGTGCCCATCATGCCGAAGTCCCCAGGAGAACTGACTGAACCGGCGCTTCCCATTTTGCTGTCCCAACAAGGCTGTTCCACAGGAGGAGAAAGGGTGCTATGGTCAAAAAAGCTTGGGCAATGCCACATATTCTGTCCCTCTTTTGGATATTTTCAACGCGAATTTATTAGCGTGGCCAAATAAAGGGACCAATGTCACTTTGCTGAACCCAGCGTTTGCCTACTTTTCTTAAACATAAAATCCTTTCACTGTTCCTATGGCCAGACTGTCGAGCAGGGTTCCATGGAAACATGTTTGGGAAACACTGGAACACCAGCCTACTCTAGGAAGCTTGTTGTATAAAGAGAACTGTTGCTCCCTATTTTATCCTTCAGCTGGTTGCCATTGGCCATGTTTCCAGGGAATCACCCCTGAGCAGGACCAAAGAAAACTAAACCTGTTGCCATAGAGTCGATTCCAACTCATAGTGACCCTACAGGGCAGAGTAGAACTGCCCTGTAACTGTTTCCAAGGCTGTAATCTTTACAGGAGCAGACTGCCACATCTTTCTCCCGCGGAGCTGCTGGTGAGTTCAAACCACCAACCTTTCGGTTAGCAGTCAAGAGCTTAACCACTGAGCCACCAGAAATCTTCTGAGCAGGACACTGCCTGGATATTTATGGGACTATTACACCAGATGAGGCTCTGGGGACATTTTTCCAGCCTCCTCTTTAGCCACAGTCCCCAAGCCAAGTAAAGGGCTCAAAGATCTGGTTCCCTTGTGGAGGAGGCTAAGGCGGGAGAGCAGTGCTCACAGAGGGGAGAAGATGTCATCCCAAGACTCAGCCTCCTGAGGAAACAGGGCACAGTTGGGGCAGAGGGAAAAGGCAGAGTATCAACTTCCATAAGTTGTCACTGTGCAGGACTGCAAGGCCAGCACCCCGGGCCCTGGGAGGACTAGGGGGCTTCCTAGCCCCGCCTTGACCCACTTTTATGGCTAAGGTTTGCAGTCTGGATTTAAATTACCTGTGCTTAAATCCCAGCTCTGCACCTACTAGTTTTGTAACCTTGTAATTAACCCATCTGAACCTCAGTTTCCTCATCTGTAAAATGGGGACAATAATAAATCTACTGTTAGGGTGGCTGTGAGGGCTAAATATGATGACGTAGTCCTATAAAGTGCTCAGAGTAAGCATTCTATAAATGTGAGCAATTATTATTATCATTTCCCTGTAGTGGCAGCCAACGGTTGGGCCCACCATGAACTGGGGGTTCTTCGAGGGGCTCCTGAGTGGGGTCAACAAGTACTCCACAGCCTTTGGGCGCATCTGGCTGTCTCTGGTCTTCATCTTCCGTGTGATGGTGTACCTCGTGACGGTCGAGCATGTGTGGAGCGATGACCACAAGGATTTTGACTGTAACACCCGCCAGCCCGGCTGCTCCAATGTCTGCTTCGACGAGTTCTTCCCCGTGTCCCACGTGCGCCTGTGGGCCCTGCAGCTCATCCTGGTCATGTGCCCCTCGCTGCTGGTGGTCATGCACGTGGCCTATCGTGAGGCTCGGGAGAGGAAGCATCGAGAGGCAGTGGGGGAGGGCAGTGCACGCCTCTACCTGGACCCCAGCAAGAAGAGGGGTGGGCTCTGGTGGACATACGTCTTTAGCCTGGTGTTCAAGGCTGGCGTGGATGCCGCCTTCCTCTACGTGTTCCATTCATTCTACCCTAAATATACCCTCCCTCCTGTGGTCAAGTGCCATGTGGCTCCATGTCCCAATGTTGTGGACTGTTTCATCTCCAAGCCGTCGGAGAAGAACATCTTCACACTCTTCATGGTGGTCACAGCTGCCATCTGCATCCTGCTCAACCTGGTGGAGCTGGCCTACCTGGTGAGCAAGAGGTGCCGCGAGTATCTGGTGGCCAGGAGAGCCCGGGCCCCACACAAGCGGCATCCCTCAGACTTTGCCACCTCATCCTGCAAGCAAAACAACCTCCTCTTGGATGACATCATCTTTCTGGGCTCAGACACTCACCCTCCTCTCTTACCAGACCACCCTCAGGACCACATGAAGAAAACCGTTCTGTGAGGTGCTGCCCGGACTGTGCTGACAGGTCGGGGCTGGAACTGGAAGGTCAGCAGTATCCCTGCCTACAGCGATGGGGCGCCCATCGGTGAATGCGGTGATGGGGTGCAGCCTGGGTGGTACGAGGAGCTGAGCCACGAGTTGGGAGCAGGAGAGAAGAAGTCAGACACCTAGGATCAAATCCCTTTTCCTCCACTCTAGCCATTGGCCCCAGCTGTGTAGCCTTGGGCAAATTACTCCTCTGCTCTGCACCTCAGTTTCTTTTCCTGTAAAATGGACATACTGATGCCCATCTCACAGGGCTGTTGTGAGGGACATTTAACAAGAGAACATACATGCAAGTGCCTTCCGTGTGTGGCCCATAGTCAGGGCTTAATAAAAGTCCATTCATTCACTCATTCAAGGTGTCCTTTGGTCCTTTGATATTTGTGACTGTTCTCAGGTCATTGCATCAATTCCTCTGACTCTGCAAAGGGCTGTGCTTGATCCAGCCAGATGAGGAGCCATCCTCTCCTCAAGAAAAGGAGTTCCCAGCACTCCTGGGGACCATGCTACTTGCCCATACTCAAGTCTAGCCCTTCTCCCCAGGTGCAGGTATAGGCCCATGGCTTGTCTCAAAAGAGAATGGAGTTCAGTCCGTGGCGGCTCTGGGCTGCAGGGGAACGCACAGGGTCTTCAGACACGTGATTTCTATCCAAGTTCCACTGGGACTGTAGGAAAGTACTTTCAGCTTCTCTCAAAAAGGGGGTTGATATACCTACCCCGAGGTGTGGTTGTGAGGCCAGGATGAGCTCATGGCTGCGGAAGGGTTTAGCCAGCTGGGAAAGGCCACATAAATGTTAATCATTGGTATTAGGAAGTGCTCAATAAATGCTTGTGGGAAGTGAGGCAGAGGGGCCCTTCCCTGGCTGCACATTTACCTTCACTGTCCTGAGGGTGGGACAAGACTATGACCCTCTCTAGTCCCTGCTGGAACACGCTCAGGCTTCCCTAGAGGCCTTTCCAGGGCCCCAGAGGGTCAGGCCCCTAGAGACAGACACCGAGGCTGTGCTTGGCCCTGTGCCACCTGGAGCATTTCATGCTGCTGACCTGCATTCCTTGTCTTCAACCAGGGTAACAGAAGCCCTCGTCTAGAAAAGTCATAGTGTGGCGCTCTCATCCCCTAAAGAACACAACAGCAGCCCAAGCACAGCAGAAAGCAGCAGTCCCCACAAATCTCCCCACAAAGGTGGGGTGCCTTCCTGAGCTGACCCGAGGTTGCCCCTTTCCATAAATGTCAGAACCAGTATTCCAGAAAAAAGGGTCTGGGGAAGAGAGGCCTGGGGGCTGGAGGCAATAAGGCAGCAGGAAGGGGAAGGGTGATCTCGTTGGTGGTGACCTGGGCCTGGGTGTGAAGATACCAGGCTTCTGCCCCCCTCACTGAGGTCTCACCCACACACCTGCCCTCCCAAGGAGCCAGGCCCAGCCATGCCCAACCAGGCTAGAGAGAGACATGGGTTAGGATAGAAGAGCCTCAGGTGTTTGCCCTGAATATGTGCCCAGGGAAGTCCGGCCGCCTGCCCACCCGCTCACTCTCTCTTGGCTCATTGGCTCAGAAAGCCCCACCCAGCAGGGGAGTGAGGAACAAAAGCTGCCTCCAGGAGGCCCTCGGGCAGACGGACAAGCCCAGGGACAGGAGAGCAGCTGCTGGACCCAAGAAGGATAAGGACCAAAAGGTGAGGGAGACGGCTGGGAAGCAAGGGGTCAGTGAGCTGAGGATGCCCAGGGACCCTCGGGCTACAGGCTGGCTTCAGGGAGGGGTGCAGAGGGGCAGCAGGTCAGGGTCCCTGGAAAAGTCCCAGGAAAACTCTTACTGGGGGGGAAGGAATGTCTCGCCAAACCAGGGGAACGGCAGAGGACAAGACAAGGAAGAGGAGGGATCAGGAAGAAATGTGATTTTAGTTCTGGGTCCATTGGCCAGGCTGGGTGCTGGATCCTGGGGAAGCAGAGATGAATGTGATGTAGAGTCTGCCCTCCAGCATCTGACAGTCTGTCCAGAAGACAGGTAAACACATCATTTGAGTACAGGTGATACACACTGCCAAGAAGGAGAAGAGGGTGCTCAGGGTTGGGACAGAGAAGGCTACCCGGGGGCCGATGTCAGAAAATGCTCAAGAAGTCCAGGGCTGAGGCAGGGATGGGGCAGGAAGAGCAGGGGACAGAACATGATGGAACTCCAGACAGGGGGTATGGAGGTGAGCACACAGGACAGGGGCTGCATAGAAATAGTGGAAGACTCGGCCAGCAAACAGATGGAAGAGAGGGCGTTTCTGAGAGAGAAAATAAATTGTGGGGGGAGGGCTGTGCCAGAACCCCACCTCTGCCCCTTCCTCTGCCCCTCCCTAAAACTGGGAAGGTTGGACTCCCAGAGAAACCCACTGTGGTCAGCACAGTCAGTCCTGGGGCCCCAGCACGGAGACAAGAAAGGCAGAGGCGGAGGAATTGCCAAACTGCCATGGTTCCAAAGAGCCTTCTGTTTGGTGTGGGAGGGAACCTCAGAGCTGTGAATGTCCCTGGCCCAGAGAGGAGGAATGAGGATGGAGATTGTTCCACAGTCTACCAAAGAGGTAGATATGAACATGCCCAGACAGGGTCTGGCTCCTGTTGGCACTCAAGAAATGCTGGATGAATCTAACAACCGATAAGGATGCGTTTCCCCACCTCCTGCACCAGCCTATCCCTAGCATCTGGCAGGAGAACAGATCATCTAATCCTCACCTTCTTACTATCTCTTTTGAAGCTGCGTGGCCAGTAGGGCTGTAACTCGGGATAAAAAAGGTTGGTTGGCGTTTCCACACAGGATGATTATCATTCACATTTATCTATTTATAGAATAAAAGAGACGGTTATGTTGGAACTGGAAGACCGAGGTTCAAGACCAGCTCTGCTACGTTCAGCTGTGGGGCCTTGAACAGGTGCTTTCTCCTTTCTGTGCCTTGGTTTACTCCCATGTGAAATAGGAATCATGGCAACCCTTACCTCAACAAGCCGTCGTGAGTGAGGACACAAGGACAATGTGGATGTGAAAGGGTTTTGTCAATTGTGCCATCAATCGGGGCGCCCACTCTCAGGTCCTCCCGTGGCTAGCAGCCCCCAACGTCTGAGTGGGTGGTGCAGAGATATATAGACCCATCGACGTGAGGGCCCAGGGCCATTGCCACCATGAATTGGGCATTTCTGCAGGGCCTCCTGAGCGGCGTAAACAAGTACTCCACAGCGCTGGGTCGCATCTGGCTGTCCATGGTATTCATCTTCCGCTTGCTGGTGTACGTGGTGGCCGCCGAGGATGTGTGGCATGATGAGCAAAAGGACTTTGCCTGCAACACCAAGCAGCCAGGCTGCCCCAATGTCTGCTGTGACGAGTTCTTCCCCGTGTCCCATGTGCACCTGTGGGCCCTGCAGCTCATCCTGGTCACATGCCCGTCGCTGCTGGTGGTCATGGACGTGGCCTATCGTGAGGAGCGTGAGCGATGCCACCGCCTGAAGCATGGGCCTAATGCCCCTTCTCTGTATGACAATGCAGGCAAGAAGCGTGGCGGGCTCTGGTGGACATACTTGCTGAGTCTCATCTTCAAGGCCACCGTCGACGCCAGCTTCCTGTACATCTTCCATTGCCTCTACAAGGATTATGACATGCCCCGCATGGTTGCCTGCTCTGTGGCACCATGCCCTCACACCGTGGACTGTTTCATCTCCCGACCCACAGAGAAGAAGGTCTTCACCTACTTCATGGTGGCCACAGCTGTCATCTGCATCCTGCTTAACCTCAGTGAGGTTGCCTACTTGGTGGGCAAGAGGTGTATGGAGATCCTGGGCCCCAGGCGCCGAAAATCTCGGCGCCGGGGTCGTCTACCCGATGCATGCCCACCATATGCCCTCTCCCAGGAAGGGCACCCCCAAGATGGGACCTCTGTCTTAATGAAGGCTGGGTTGGCCCCAATACAGGTGGATATACATAAGCAGCAATGCCAGCATATAAGATGACCAGGTCCCCCCAGCCTGCTCCCAGGCCACCCAGGAAAACAAGGAAAGGGCCGTGACACCTCTTCTGTAGTAGGGGAGGTCAGGAGGGCGGTTGTGGGGGCCCAGAAAGCTCACCCAGGGGCCAGTGCCTCAGGTACTTGGGTTCCTGGGTCCTCAGCCTTTATGGGAGGGGGTTGATGGGGATGCAGCTGGCTGGCTGGTGGGGATTTTGTGTATGGTGATATGCTATGTCAAAACCTTTAATAAATATAATTTTCCTAGTACTCTGCAGATTAGGAGGGAAGTGGTGGGTAGGGAAACAGGGGGATTCACGATGGAAGCCAAGACTACTTGGTGGGCAATTGGGCTCCAGAACCTCAGATCCAGGCTTTTGATCACTAGCCCCAGACACAGAATGTGTCCCAGGATGTGGTGGGGAGGGTCCAAAGGTAGGGGCAGCCTCAGGGGCTCTGGGCTCTGCAAGCAGCTGGCTGAGGTGGAGGAGAGAGACCCCAGGAGCCCCTGGGCCCAGCATGAGTCAGTTCTCAGTAGGTCTCGTCAGATGAATGCCTGTACTGCCCACTTTCTGGTCTCCCCAACCTGCCCAGCACAGGTCCCAGGAAAGTGAGTCCCCTCTGAGGGTGGAAGGGGAAATCCTGGGGGTGCTGAGAGTCATTAGGGGGACACTATGGTGTGTGAAAGGCACATCCCCACAGGCCAGGGCCTCAGTAAGAGTCCACTAAAGGGTTCCTGATGGATCATCAAGTCTGTGGGATTTTCCATTCTTTTCACCGCATATACACTTACCCAGAAAAGGAGCCCTGGTGGTCCAGCAGTTAAGCGCTTGGCTGCTAACCGAAAGGTCAGTGGTTCAAACCCACCAGCCACTCCATGGGAGAAAGATGTGGCAGTCTGCTTCCGTAAAGATTACAGCATTGAGCAAATCTGCTGCAAATGACCTCTTTAAAATGTTAAAAAGCATAGATGTCACTTTGAGGACTAAGGTACGCCTGACTCAAGCCATGATATTTTCAATCGCCTCATACGCATGCGAAAGCTGCACAATGAATACGGAAGACTGAAGAAGAATTAATACATTTGAATTCTCGTGTTGGCAAAGAATATTGAATATACTGTTTACTACCAGAAGAACAAACAAATCTTTCTTGGAAGAAGTACAGCCAGAATGCTGCTTAGAGGCAAGGATGGCGCGATTTGGCCTCACGTACTTTGGACGTGTTATCAGGAGGGATCAGTCCCTGGAGAAGGACATCATGCTTGATAAAGTAGAGGGTCAGCAAAAAAGAGGAAGACCCTCAACGAGATGGACTGACACAGTGGCTGCAACAATGGGCTCAAGCATAACAATGATTGTGAGGAAAGCACAGGACCGGGCAGTGTTTCATTCTGTTGTACGTAGGGTCTCTATGAGTTGGAACCGACTCAACAGCACCTAACAACAACAATGCTCCCCAAGCAACCTCATCCTCCACACCTACCACGAAGATCCTGGAAACTCCCAGAAACATCGCTCCAGCCAGGACCTGCCTCCGAGTCCCAGGGCCCAACACCAAGTGCCCACATGACAACTCTCAGAAAGCCCCACAGGCACCTCACACTCAGCAATGCCCAGACTCACCGTCTTCCCCCAAACCCATTCTCCTCACAGACACCCCCACCCACCCACCATGAACAGTACCGCCATCCACCCAGATGCCCAAGCCAGAAGCTGGCATATCATCCTCGCCCCCTCCTCTCTCTCAGCCCTTCACACCCCACATCCCAACACAACACCAAATCCCACTGATTCCCACTCCTCAACTAGCCTCCCCACCTCACAGCCTTATTGCCTCTTGCTGGGCCTCCCCCATCTGCCCTCCACCTCTGGGCACAGAGTGCTCTTTCTATAATCTGACCATACCATTCCTCTTGCTTTAAAATCCCCCTTCATTTCCCTTAACGCAGCCCCTGCTGACCTCCCCAGCCTCACCCCTTGCTTCCTCCGCTTCTTTTAACCCACCAATAACACCAAAGGGCTCATGGTCCCCCAAACACATCCTGCTGTGTCATGCCTAGTGCCTTTGTACACACTGTTCCCTCTCCCTGGAATGCCTTCCTCCCTCCTCTGTGTACCTTTCTGGATTCTCAAGAACAGCCTCAGCCACCTTCTCCTGTGAGTCATCCCAGCTGGACCTCTGCCATTCTTCAGGATCAGAATGATTGGTCACCCTGTGTGTCTCCCCATGGGTCTATAAGCCCTTCCAGGGCAGGGACCGCTGAGTCATGCAGGTCCCAGTTGCCTTCAATAAATGTTTGTCACTTGAGTAAATGAGCTGCTTGGGGGAAGGGATTGTGTCCTTTTTATTGGAACCCTCTACCACCCTAGCCCAGAGAGGTCAGCAAAGGGGTTTTTTTTTTTGTTTTTGTTTTTGTTTTATTTTGATTTATTTTTCACTAAATCCAGCCTGACAGTCTCATTTTTAGGTGAGGGGACTTGGGCCTAGAGAGGGGAGGGGAACTTCCAAGGTCTGCCGCATCTCTACAGGGCTGTGTCACCTGTAGTCTATGCACAGCCTCCATCCCCACCTCTGATGATGGGACAAGACCAGAGAGTCTCCCGTGTCTGAGATCAGGTTCCCTAGAAGCAGAGGCTGGGGCAGGAATTTGTTGTGAAGGAAGGAGCAAGGGATACAAGATGGGGGGACAGGGGAGGGGGGCACTGAGCATGGATGTATACTCAGGTCTAGTTTAGCCTTGGCCTGATCCCTATGGGATGAAGGGGCATTGGATCATAAACCCCACCATAGAGCTGTCTCCTCCTGGAGGCAAGGGCACCAGACTTTCGAACTCCAGTTGTTGGCTTCAGGTCACTCCGAGGTCAGGGGAGTAGCAGGAAAGGGTAGCGGCTCCCACTTAGTTGAGGTCAATTCTTCTGGGGCAGCTATAAGCCATGAGCAGCCAATATTCCCAGCAGCTGGAAAATGGGCACACTGACTCAGTACAGGGGACCTAGGCACGGTGTCAATAGCATCTACTGACCTCAGGAAACAAGTGCAGCTCCACCTCCAATCCAGACCAGAGCACTGGCCACCCAATCTGGGACAACAGGGTGGTACTCTCAACCAGCTAGAACCAGATGGTCCCACACAGTTAGATCAAGAAGCTCCCAATTCCAGGCCAGGGGACCATCCCTGGTCAACTCTCCCTGAGACTCTAGATCCCCACTGGGTCTACATTATGGTGAGTATGCTCTGGGACCCAACCACTCTCATCACAGACCTCTCCACGGGTGCTGCCCCCAGGAAGTCTCAAGCCCTAAGCCCAGAGGCCTTAGGAGGTGGCCAGGACTAATCCTGTAGGAAACCCTTCAGTCATCTACTCCCACAGATTGTCTTATGCTCAGTCCCTGTGCACACTCTCACCTCCCCCACACTGCTGTCACCACCACTCTCAGACCTTTCCACCTCCCCCTTCTTGAAGAATCCCTGATAGATCAGCTTAAACCCCAGCCACCTTTCTCTTCAACCCTCTGCCCTGCCCCTCATTGCTGCCATCTACTTCTCATTCATTAAAGACTTGAGCATGTCGCTCAGGGTCTTCTCCTGATGGTTTCCTATGACCCAACTGGGCATCACCCTGTCCTTTTCATTCCATGACCTCCTCATCTCCTGTGACCTCCTCCTCCCCTACATTTGGCCATACTCCAGACTTTGTCATCACCCAGAACTGCTCTACCTCTAGAATTCAAGTCGACAAATATTTATTGTTCACTTTATGTGACAGGTGCCAAGCTTTGTGTTAGGGATTTATCTGGGAAGAATCAGACATAGTCCCTACCCCCATGGGGCTTACATTCCAGTGAAAAGGCCAGCTATCAAGCCAGTGGCAAATTGGGGAAGCACAGGGTGCTGGAGGAAGTGGTAGGTGGGTCCAATAGCTAGGCATCCAGGAACTGGTTTCCTGATAACTTCCTAAACTGAAACCATCCATCACCCCCACCTTCACGGCAATCACCCCCTTCCTGTGCTCCCTCTCCTCCTTATCAGTTTGGACTCCATGGGCCCCCACAATACACCTACTTGTAGACATTCCCCACTCCTTTTCCGTGACTCTGTAGTGCTCACCTGGCAAGACCCTGTTGTCATTGCTGTAATTAGCTGCAGTCTAGTTGGTTCCCAACTCACGGCAACCCCATGCACAAGGGAATGAAATGCCACCCAGTTATGGATTGGCATCTTTGTGACCCATAGGGTTTTCATTGTCTGGTTTTCAGAATTAGATTGTCAGACCTTTCTTCCTAGTCCATCTTAGTCCAGAAGCTCCGCTGAAACTTGGTCAGCATCATCATAACACGCAAGCCTCCACTGACAGACAGGTGGTGGCTTCAAATGAGTGCACTGCAGGAAAGGGGAGAATTCTCCCACTGAACCACCAATGTCCTCTGGCAAGATCCTAACTCTGGCTAAGCCCAACTCTCTCTCTGGCACTTGTTCCTAGAGAAATAGGAAGATTTTGCCAAGCAAAGGGGAGAGGAGAAGAAAGAGAGGACTCCGGGCAGAAGGGTCAGCATATGCAAAGGCCTAGTAAGGATTACACATCAACATAAAGAAAACAAAAATCCTCACAACTGGACCAATAAGCAACAGCATGATAAATGGAGAAAAGATTGAATTGCCAAGGATTTCATTTTACTTAGATCCACAATCAACACCTAAGGAAGCAGCAGTCAAGAAATCAAAAGACACATTGCATTGGGCAAATCTGCTGCAAAAGACCTCTTTAAAGTGTTAAAAAGCAACGTTGTCACTTTGAGGACGAAGGTGCACCTGACCCAAGCCATGATATTTTCAATAGCCTCATAAGCATGTGAAAGCTGGACAGTGAATAAGAAAGACCGAAGAAGAATCGATGCCTTTGATTTATGGTGTTGGTGAAGAATATTGAATATATCGTGGACTGCCAGAAAAAGGAACAAATCTGTCTTGAAAGAAGTACAGCCAGAATGCTCCTTAGAAGCAAGGATGGCAAGACTTCATATCACATACTTTGGATATGTTATCTGGAGGGATCAGTCCCTGAAGAAGGACATCATGCTTGGTAGATGATCAGCGAGAAAGAGGAAGACCTTCAACTAGGTGTATTGACTCAGTGGCTGCAACAATGGGCTCAAGCTTAACAATGATTGTGAGGATGGTGCAGGACTGGGCAGTGTTTTGTTCTGTTGTACACAGGATAACTACGAGTCAGAACCGACTTGACAGCACCTAACAACAACAACGAACAACCTGCAGAGAAGGAATTGACACAGTCAAGACGCTGATTTAGACTTTTTGCCTCCAGAACCGTGAGAAAATAAATTTCTGTTCTTCGTGTTCTTTTATGTCGCCCACTTGTGGCATTTCTGTTACAGCAGCACTGGGGAACTAAGACACCAGTATAAAGCAGAATCCATTTGTAGGTCGAATAGACTCTCCACTGGCCCCTTCCCCTCCATCTTCACACCTGTTCCTGTCTCCCCTGAAGAAGTAAACCCGTCTTCAGCCCTGATTCCCTCTACCCACTGCCCTGTCTTTCTCCTTCCCCTGAAAACTTCCTGAAAGTGTGCAGCCTGTACTTTCTAAACCCACTGCCCTCTAGCTTTTGCCCCCACCACTCGACTGAAACTACTCTGGCAAAAGTCACCAGAGACCTCCAACTGGCCTCTTCCACAGCTGCCCAGCCTCTCTGCAGGTGGGTTCCTTCGATCACCCCTCCTTGGTGTCCATCTCCTCTTCCGCACCCACAACACACACCCCATTACCCACCACCCAGGCTTTTCTATCCCTAATAGAGAGTTCTTTCTCCTCCACAGGCAATTCATTCTCTGCTTGTTTCCTAAAATGTCAGGGCCTGCCTGGACCGTCTTCTCTTCTCACTCAACATAGTCTTTCAAGACCTCCTAGTCCACTCCTATGACTCCTATCACCCCCTCAAGACTGAGGACTCTCCAAGTATGTGTCCAGTCACTGCTGCCACCTACTGGTCAGCGGAAAGTACCCTTGGCTGTCCTACACACACTCACACTTAGCTCAGGTAACACTGAACTCAAACTCGACTAACATCTGTGAAGAATCTATTCATTACCTTCCCCACCACACCAAACAACCTACTTTTTCTCCTGTATTCCTTGTTTCTATCAGTGGCCCCACCATTTGTCAATTCAGCAAAAACCAGCCACCAGGGAAGCACCCCGAACTATGGCCCAAATCCAACTCTCTTGCTTATCCCTTACCTAAATCATCACAATAACTTTTTATTGGTGTCACAAGTTCCTTCGATCCAGCCTCTTCTCTCAATCAGAGGAAACTTTCTAAACATACCAGTCTGACATGTTGCTTGCTTGTTTAAAACTCTCCGATGCCTCCCTCTGCACACAGATAAATCCAGCTCCTTAGCTTAGTGTTCCACGTCCTTCATGATCTGGTCCTTGTCGACCTTCCAGGTACCTTGCTTTGTGGTGTCCCCACTGCTGGCCCAGCCTACTCTCTAATGCTCTTCCATCATCTTTTACACAGGTCCTCTGCACACACTGCACCCACTGCCTCGTAAGCTTCTCTTTCTCGTCTCTTCTTGGTAAACTCCTACATATTCTTCAATACCCACTTGCATGTCTCCTTCTCTGGGTCTCCGTCTGGCAGAACTTGAAATTCCCTTCTCTGTTATGGCATGGAAACCCTGGTGGCGTAGTGGTAAATTGATACAACTGCCAACCAAAGACTGCTAACCAAAAGGTTGGCAGTTCAAATCCACCAGGCGCTCCTTGGAAACCCTATGGGGCAGTTCTACTCTCTCCTATAGGGTAGCTATGAGTCTGAACTGACCCAACGGCAACGAGGTTGGTTTTTGTGTGTGTGTGTGTTTTTTTTTTTTTTTGTTATAGCATGTCTCATAATGTTGTAAGTGATGCATTGAAGTATTTCCTCTCTCCTGTACTTGGCAATAAGTTTTTGGGAAGAATGTGGAGGGATACAGATATCTGTCACTTCGCAGGGTGTGTGCATGTGTGGATTTCACACAGAATCCACTCAAGAAATATCAATTGAGACCTAACTAGATACCAGAGGCATTGGTGGGTCAGTGATAGAATTCTCACCTTCCATGTGAGAGGCCGGGGTTTGATTCCCACTCAGTACACCTCGTGTGCAGCCACCATCTGTCAGTGGAGGCTTGAGTGTTACTATGATGCTGAACAGTTTCAGTGGAGCTTCCAGACTAAGACAGACTAGGAAGAAGGGCCTGGCAATCTACTTCTGAAAATCAGCCAATGAAAACCCTATAGATCACGACAGTCTGATCCACAACCAATCATAGAGATGGCATAGGACCAAGCAGTGTTTCATTTTGTTGTGCTTGGGGTTGTCATGAGTTGAGGGCAGATGCGACAGCAGCTAATAACAACAACTAGGTACCAGGCACCATTCTAGGCATCGGGAGTATAGCAGTACGTTAACAAAGTCACGGCTGTGTGTGTGTGTGTGTGTGTGTGTGTGTACAACACTGTGCACTTACCTGTGTCAGTGTGGCCTGTATGTAACACTGTGCACACATGGGACTGTGTTGTGCTTGCTTGTGGAACTGTGGTGTTTGTGGCTCCTGGGCATGCTGTCCAGTGAATTCCAACCCCGTGTGATCTGCTGATAACGGACATCTTGAAGTTAATTAGGCCAACAGGCTGTGTCTGAGCACTCCTGAGAAACCCTCCCCAGGCACCCCTGCCTGCCCTCTCCCGCCTCCCCATGCACTATCTGCCTGGCTGGGGTTTTGCCTTTTTAACCTGAAGACAACATCCATCCAAATGAGATTTTCTCTGGTGAGTATGTCTGTCTCCCCCTCCCTTCTCTCCCTTCTCACGTCTCAGAAAGAAAGGGTGTAGGAATAAGGAAAAGGGGAAGAAATAGCAATTTTTTTGAGTCCCCGCCATGTGCCAGGCCTGTGCTGGCCAGTTTGCATACGTAACAGGTAATCCTATAAAGGGCTCCTCTGTGCCAGGCACCATCCTAGGCACCTGACCTGGGTTAGCTCAGCCTGTCAGCACGTCAGCCCTACAAGGTGGGCGCTCTTCTTTTCTCCACTTTACAGATGAGACACGGAGGCATCACAGAGCAAGCAAGCTGGGACTCAGGCCCCATGGCCTGTGCCCTCAATCACTGCACTGCCTCAAGCCCACCGTGGTCTCACAAAACCCCTCAGAGGCTCCATGTACGTGTTATTGTCTCACTTTACAGAGGAGGAAATAGGTTTAAGTAAACTGGTCAAAATCAAAATGGAGCAGAGGTGAGATTCAAAGCCAGGGCTATGAGTTCCATATGCAGGAGTGTGGGGATCCAAATTAGGGCTGTGAGATTCCAGATATACAGGTGTCAGTTTCCAGAAGTAGGGTGTGGGGCTCCAGATGCAGGGTTTGGGGGATCCACATTTGGGGTGTGGGATTCCAGATATAGGGGTGTCAGGTTCCAGCTGTAGCAGTGTGAAGCTCTAGATGTATGTATGTGGGGTTTAGATATAGGGGTGTCAGGTTCCAGATGTAGAGTTGTGGGGTTCCAGATGCAGGAGTATGGAGCCCCAGATTTAGGGTGGTAGGGATCTGGACTAGGGGAATGGGATTCCAGATATACAGGTGTCAGTTTCCAGATGTAGCAGTGTGGAGCTCCATATACTGGTGTGTGGGGTACAGATATAGGGGTGTCAGGTTCCAGGTGTAGGGGTGTGGGGTTCCAGATGCAAGAGTGTGGGGCTCCAGATGCAGGGTGAAGGGCTCCAGATGCAGAGATGTGTGATGCCAGATGTAGTTATGTGGGGTGTCAGATGTAGGGGTATGGTGCTCTAGAGGCAGGTGTGTGGGGCTCAGATACAGAGGTGTGAGGTTCCAGAAGTAGATGTGTGGGACTGCAGGGGTGTGTGGCTCCAAATGCAGATGTGTGGGGCTCCAGATGCAGGGGTGTGGGGATCCAGATACAAGAGTGTGAGGCTTCAGATGCAGTGTAGGGGCTCCAGATGCAGATGTGTGAGGTTCCAGATGTAGGGGCATGAGGATCCAGATGCAGATGTGTGAAATTCAGATATAAGGGTGTGGGGATCCAGATGCAGGGTGAGGGGCTCCAGATGCAGTGTTGTGGGACTTCAGCTACAGATGTGTAGGGCTCCAATCATAGACAGGGAAGGAAGATTGGGGATGGGCATCCAGGCAGAGGGTACTCATTGGGCAAAAGCAAGTGGGCTGGAGACAGAGTTTGGGAGTCATCGAGTTTGTGAAAATAATTGAAACCATGAGAATGGAAAACCATAGAGAGAGAAGAACCTGACAGTGGCCCATGGAAGCCAGAGAAGGAGTCCCAAGAAGAAGCAGTGCAGAATTTCTGGAGAGGGTTGAGACAGCAGGGCCTGCCTCAGCTCCTCCCCCACAAGCTTGAGATGGGAGATGAGGAGAGTCAGAGTGGACCTGTGTCTCCTCAGAGAGGCTGCCAGAATTCTGGGCCCAGCACCCTGGGTGGGGTGAACCCCTTGGTTTCCTGGCACTCATCAGAGGCAGCCCAGCCAATGACAGTGCCAGTAGCTTCTCCTCCGCCTGGGAGGCCCAGCACACCCCAGCCACTGCCAGGTGGGTAGGCTCTGTCCCAGGAAGCTGCTTCCCCAGAAACCCTCCCTGGTCTGACATGAATTCCAGCTGCCTGCCAATTCCCACTGCAGCTGCCAGGAGTCGGTACCTGGAGAGCCCTGAGGAGTAGCCGATCAGGTAAGGGCATCTGTGTCCAGATGTGGCCTGCCCTCGGCACACCTGGAGGGGAGACTTCTTGGATGGGGAGTGGGGGTGAGGGGGCTGGGCACATCTGCTACCCTGGGTCCAGATGGTGGAGGAATGAAGGGCTCCCCTCTCTCTGCTCTGAGTTCTTCCTGCTATCCCAGCCGGTGAAGGCGAGAGCCAGGGACTGAGGAGAGGGGCGCAGAGGGAGGAAGGAGCCAAGAGGAAAGACAGCTCTGCCTGGGCCTGCACAGCGCCGCCCCACCCCATGTGGGCAGTGCCAAGAGCCCCGGGGGCTGGGGGTCGGGGCCTCCCTTGGGCATACCCTGAGAAGCTGGCACTTGGAACGGTGTTATATATCCCTTAGAGCACATGGCTGGGCAGACAGGCTCCCTGGAGCCCTGGGGTGCACAGCATGGTGAGGCCACTGCACAGGGGCCCCCTGGACCCCTTCAGGTACCAGGCAGTGGAATCCCAGCTGAGAAAGTGGGCACCCCTTGCTCTGCACAGCAGTCATACTCCTTAAATAGAGGTTTAAATCTGCGGAAGTCCCCAGGAGAACTGGCCGGAGCAGCACTTCCCATTTTGCTGTCCTGACAAGGCTGTCCCACAGGATGATAAAGGATGCCTCAGGAGAAGGGCTCTGTGGTAAAGGCGTTTGGGCAGTACCACATATTCCGTCCTTCTTGTGGAGATTCACAATGTGAATTTACAAGCATGGTCAAGTAAATGGACCTATCTCGCTTTGCTGAACCCAGTGTTTGCCTACTTTTCCTGACCATAGAGTCCTTTCACCATTCCTATGACCAGCCTATCAAACACCAGTTTAGGGAACACTGGAACACCAGCCCGCTCTAAAGAGAACTCTTGCTCCTGACTTCATCCCTCAGCTAGTTGCCTCTGGTCTTGTCTCAAGTGAGTTCCCCCGAGCAGGACACTGCCTGGGTATTTACATGAGTCCTAGACCAGATGGGATTTGGGGGACTTTTTTCCAGCCTCCTCTTCAGCCCCAGTCCCCAAGCCAAGTAAAGGCTTAAAGAACTGGTTCCCCTGTGGAGGGGGCTGTCCAAGTGGGAGAGCTGTGCTCACAGAGGGAAGAAGACATTATCCCAAGACTCAGCCTCCTGAGGAGACAGGCCACGGTTGGGGCAGAGGGAAAAGGCAGATCCACCTCCATAAATTGTCACTGTGCAGGACAGCAAGGCCAGCACCCTGGGCCCCGGAAGGACAGGGTGGCTCCCTGGCCCCCCTTGACCCACTTTTATGGCTAAGAGTTGGGTTCTAGATATAAATTATCTGTGCTCAAATCACAACTCAGTGCCTAATAGTTGTGTAACCTTGTATATCCATTCTGAACCTCAGTTTCCTCTTCTGTAAAATGGGGACAAGAATAGAACCTAGATCCTAGGGTGGCTATGAGGGTTAAATATGATGATATAGTCCTATAAAGTGCTCAGAGTGAGCATTCTATAAATGTGTGCAATTCTTATTATCATTTCCCTGTAGTGGCAGCTGACGCTTGGGCCCACCATGAACTGAGGGATCTTCGAGGGGCCCCTGAGTGGGGTCAACAGGTACTCCACAGCCTTTGGGAGCATCTGGCCATCTCTGGTCTTCATCTTCTGCATGCTGGTATACCTGGTGACAGCCAAGCCCGTGTGGAACAACGACCACAAGGATTTCAACTGTTAACATCCGCCAGCCTGGCTGCGCCAACATGTCTGGCAGCCACGAGAGCCCGGGCCCCACAGAAGGGGCATTCCTCAGACTTTGCCACCTCATCCTGCAAGCAAGACGACCTCCTCTTGGGTGACCTCATCTTTCTGGGCTCAGACACTCACCCTCCTCTCTTACCAGACCACCCTCAGGACCACATGAAGAAAACCGTTCTGTGAGGTGCTGCCCGGACTGTGCTGACAGGTCGGGGCTGGAACTGGAAGGTCAGCAGTATCCCTGCCTACAGCGATGGGGCGCCCATCGGTGAATGCGGTGATGGGGTGCAGCCTGGGTGGTACGAGGAGCTGAGCCACGAGTTGGGAGCAGGAGAGAAGGAGAAGTCAGATGCCTAGGATCAAATCCTATTCCTCCACTCCAGCCATTGGCCCCAGCTGTGTAGCCTTGGGCAAATTACTCCTCTGCTCTGCACCTCAGTTTCTTTTCCTGTAAAATGGACATACTGATGCCCACCTCACAGGGCTGTTGTGAGGGACATTTAACAAGAGAACATACATGCAAGTGCCTTCCGTGTGTGGCCCATGGTCAGGGCTTAATAAAAGTCTATTCATTCACTCATTCAAGGTGTCCTTTGGTCCTTTGATATTTGTGACCTTTCTCAGGTCATTGCATCAATTCCTCTGATTCTGCAAAGGGCTGTGCTTGATCCAGCCAGATGAGGAGCCATCCTCTCCTCAAGAAAAGGAGTTCCCAGCACTCCTGGGAACCATGCTACTTGCCCATACTCAAGTCTAGCCCTTCTCCCCAGGTGCAGGTATAGGCCCATGGCTTGTCTCAAAAGAGAATGGAGTTCAGTCCGTGGCGGCTCTGGGCTGCAGGGGAACGCACAGGGTCTTCAGACACCTGATTTCTATCCAAGTTCCACTGGGACTGTAGGAAAGTACTTTCAGCTTCTCTCAAAAAGGAGGTTGATATACCTACCCCAAGGTGTGGTTGTGAGGCCAGGATGAGCTCATGCCTGTGGAAGGGTTTAGCCAGCTGGGAAAGGCCACATAAACGTTAATCACTGGTATTAGGAAGTGCTCAGCCCCTCCCTAGCTGCACATTAACCTTCACTGTCCTGAGGGTGGGACAAGTCCTTGACCCTCTGAGCCCCCATTGGGACACTCTCCTAAGAGCAGCCCAAGCTCAGCAGAAAGCAAAAGTCCTCAAAAATTTCCCCACCAGGGTGGGATGACTTCCTGAGCTGAACCCAAGTTGTCCCTGTCCATAAATGTCAGAACCAGGATTCCAGAGAAAAGCTCTGAAGGAAAAAGAAAGGTCTGGAGGCGTGGCAGGGGAGGGTGTGGGTGGTGATAAGGCAGTGGGAAAGTAGAGGGTGATCCCATTGTTGCTGACCTGGGCCTGGGTGTGAGGATACCAAGCTCCTGCCCCCCTCACTGAGGTCGCACCCATTGTTATGGATTGAATTGTGTCCTCAAAAAATATGTGTTGTAAATCCTAAGTAATCCCATTTGGGAATATGGTTTTCTTTGTTATTTAATGAGACCATATCAGTGTATAGGGTCGCTATTGGTCGCTATGAGTCAGAATTGACTCGACAGCAACGGGTTTGGTTTTTTGTTGGTTATATCAGTGTAGGGTATGTGTTAAGTCAATCACATTTGAAATATATATATATATAAAGCACGTTAGGCACATGGAAGTAAGCAGAAACGTAGGGGAAGATATATGCCACATGAAGATCGCCAAAGAACTGAAGAACAGAAGTTAAAAAGAGAAAAGGAACTTTCCCCAGAGCTGACAGAGAGAGAAAGCCTTCCCCTAGAGTCAGGGTCCTGAATTTGGACTTCTAGCCTCCTAAACTGTCAGAAAATAAATTTCTGTTCATTAAAGCCACCCACTTATAGTATTTCTATTATAGCAACACTAAGAAACTAAGACACCTACACACCTGGTACCCCAGAGAGCCGGGCCCAGCCATGCCCAACCGCCTGGAGGGAAGGTACAGACCAGTAGAGAGGAGCCTCAGGTGTTTCCTCTGAATATGTGTCCGGAAAATCCCACTGCCGAACTGTGATTTTGGAACTGGAAGACCGAGGTTTAAGACCAGCTCCACTACATCCAGCTGTGGGGCCTTGGGCAGGTGCTTTCCCTTCTCTGGGCCTTGGTTTACTCCTCTGTGAAATGGGAATTATGGCAACCCCTACCCCATCAAGTCGTAATAAGTGAGGACACAGCAACACAGTGGCTGTGAAAGGGTTTTGTCAATTGTGCCATCAATAAAGGGTGCCCACTTCCAGGTCCTCCCAGGGCTAGTGGTCCCCAAAATCTGAGTGGGTGGTGCAGAGTATGTATATAGACCCATCAATGTGAGGGCCCAGGGACACTGTCAGCATGAACTGGGCTTTTCTGCAGGGCCTCCTGAGTGGTGATAACATGAACTTCATGGCGCTAGTTCACACCTGGCTATCCGTGGTGATGTTCTTCTGCCTGCTGGTGTACGTGGTAGCTGCCAAGGAAGTATGGTGGGATGAGCAGAAGGACTTTGTCTGCAACACCAAGCAGCCAGGCGGCCCCAGCGTCTGCTATGACAAGTTCTTCCTTATGTCCCACGTGTGCTCTGGGCCCTGTAGTTCATCCTGGTCACATGCAGCTCGCTGCAGGTGGTCATGGGTGTGTTCTACGGCAAGTACCGTGTGAACTCCAAGAACCACAAGGACCTCGAGGCACACCACCACCTGAAGCACAGGTACAATGCCCTTTTCCTGTACGATGCGGGCAAGAAGCTCTGGTGGCCATACTTGCTGAGTCTCATCTTCAAGGCCACCGTCAACTCCAGCTTCCTCTATGTCTTCCATCACCTCTACAAGGATTACGACATGCCCCGTGTGGTGGCCTGCTCTGTGGCACCATGCCCCCACACTGTGGACTGTTACATCTCCTGACCCATAGAGAAGAAGCTCTTCACCTACTTTATGGTGATAGCTGTCACCTGCATCCTGCTTAACCTCAATGAGGTCGCCTACCTGGTGGTCAAGTGATGCCATAAATCTCAGAGTAATTAATCCAACATGTGCCAGAAATATGTCCTCTGTAGGAAGAGCGCCCTCAAGCTGAGAAGGACAAATTGGCCCCACTGGGTACAGGTGGGTACACATAACCCGCAAGGCCAGCATATAGGATGACCAGGTCCCCCCAGCCCGCTCCCAGGCCACCCAAGAAAATGAAGAAAGGGCAGTGGCACCTCTTCTGTAGCAGGGAAGGTCAGGAGGGTAGTTGTGGGGGCCCAGAAAGCTCACCCAGGGGCCAGTGTCTCAGGCAGTTGGGTCCCTGGATCCTGAGCCTTCATGGGAGGGTGTTTGATGGGGATGCAGCTAGCTGGCTGGCTGGGATTTTGTGTATGGTGATATGGTATGTCAAAACCTTTAATAAATAGGATTTTCCCAATACTCTACAGACTACCGTATTTTTCACAAATAACATGCCCACATACATAATGCAACCATACAACACGCATAAGGTGCCTAGGAAAAGAAGGCGCGAGGGGGATACGGGGTTGGCAAAAAACCTATAACATGTGCATTATTTGCATAAAAATACATTAGATGGGAAGTGGGGGGTAGGGAAGCAAGGGGATTCACAATGGAAACCAAGACCACTCGATGGGCGACTGGGCCCCAGAACCTCAGATCTAGGCTCACGATCCCCCCTCTAAGACACAGAATGTGTCCCAGGAAGTGGTGGGGAGGGTCCAAAGGTAGGCGCAGCCTCAGGGGCTCTGGGCTCTGCAAGCAGCTGGCTGAGGTGGAGGAGAGAGACCCCAGGAGCCCCTGGGCCCAGCATGAGTCAGTTCTCAGTGGGTGTCCTCAGATGAATGCCTCTACTGCCCGCTTTCTGGTCTCCCTAACCTGCCCAGCACAGGTCCCAGGAAGGAAAGTCCCCTCTGAGGGTGGGAGGTGAAATCCTGGGGGTGCTGAGAGTCTTTAGGAGGATGTTAGGGTGTGTGGAAGGCACATCCCCACAGGCCAGGGGCTCAATGAGAGTCAGCTACAAGGTTCTTTACGGATCATCAAGTCTGTGGAATTTCCTGTTTTTTTCACCAGATACACACTGCTGAGCAACCTTATCCTCCTCCACTATCACTCATACCCTGACAACGCCCCAAAACAACCCTCCAGCCAGGACCTGCCTCCGAGTCCCAGGGCCCAACACCCAGTGCCCACACATGACAACTCTCGGAAAGCCCCACAGACACCTCAACTCAGCAACACCCAGACTGAACTCACCGTCTTCCCCCAAACCTATTCTCCTCGCAGACTCCCCACCCACCCACCGTGAACAGTACCGTCTTCCACCCAGATGCCCAAGCCAGAAGCTGGCATATCATCCTCGCCCCCTCCTCTCTCTCAACCCTTCACACCCCACATCCCAACACAACACCAAATCCCACTGATTGCCACTTCTCAACCAGCCTCTCCTCCCCAACCCACAGCCTTATCGCCTCTAGCTGGGCCTCTCCCATTTGCCCTCCACTACTGGGCACAGAGTACTCTGTCTATAATCTGACCATACCATTCCTCTTGCTTTAAAATCCCCCTTCATTTCCCTCAACGCAGCCTCTGCTGACCTCCCCAGCCTCACCCTTTGCTTCCTCCCGTCCTTTTAACCCACCAATAACACCAAAGGGCTCATGGTCTCCCAAACGCATCATGCTGTGTTATGCCTGGTGCCTTTGTACATGCTGTTCCCTCTCCCTGGAATGCCCTTCCTCCCTCCTCTGTGTACCTCACTGGACCCTCAAGAACAGCCTCAGCCACCTTCTCCTGTGAGCCACCCCAGCAGTGCCTCTGCCATTTTCAGAATCAGAATGGTTGGTCTCCCCATCAGTCTGAGCCCTTCAAGGTGTTAAAATTAAATAACTTCCAAGAAGGCTGGGGAATGCCCCAGGACTTCAGGGGGTCTTACCATTAAATTGCTGTTGTTGTTGTTATTAGGTGCCGTCGAGTCAGTTCCAACTCATAGCGACCCTATGTACAACAGAACGAAACTCTGCCCAGTCCTACGCCATCCTCACAATCGTTACGTTTGAGCCCATTGTTGTAGCCACTGTATCAATCCATCTCATTGAGGGTCTCCCTCTGCTTCGCGGACCCTCTAGGCCTTAAACCAATCTCATTACTCTCCCAAGAATGTCCCTTTTTGTTTTCCCAGCCCCTTCTTGTTTTCCCAAGGAACTTGCTCACTTTGAAATAACAGATGGTAGATGTTTAGCCTAAAAGTTTCTTTTTCCTAAGACCTATATCTCTAAGATTTTGTGTATTCCATATGACTTTTTCTTCTGCAGTACTGTATAACCTTCAAAGAACCAGCTATACATTCTTTCTTTTATCACGAAGTTGTACATGGCACATAAGCCAAAAAAAAGGAAAACATTTCACAGCAGACGCAGCAGTTTCTCTAGAGCTGACTGTCGGTTTGCAAACATCTCTCTCTCTATCAATGATGGTTGATCTCTTTAACTGTCAAAGTCTTACTTATTGTTTTTTAACAGTTTAGGTATCAAAAGTGGAATCCAAAGTTTCTCCTCCCAAGGATCCCAGTTTGTTCGTTGGTGACAAGCGAGGATCTGACAATCCACTTTCAGCTGTTTCCCCCGATGACATCTGAGGTAAGTAAAAATCTCCCTGGCGAGCTCCACTATCTGGATCTGAGTTCCATGGAGACCAACTATCTACTCTTTGTTTCTCCTGGATTAGGTACAGCATTAGGTTCTTTCTTCCTGACTAGGTTCAGCACTGGGGTCTTTTCCCGGACCGGGTCTAGCATTGAGGTCACTATGACCAGTGGAAGGTAGAACTAAGTTTCACACAGCAGTCTCAATTTTGTGGTTTTTCTTTAGCTGAAATTTGAGTTGCTCAAGATACTGTTAGCTGTTGTTCTTAGGTGCCATCGGGTTGGTTCTGACTCATACCGACCCTATGTACAACAGAAGTAAACACTGCCTGGTCCTGCACTACACTCACAATTTTTATTATGCTTGAGCCCATTGTTGCAGCCACTGTGTCAATCCATCTAGTTAAGGGTCTTCCTCTTTTTCACTGACCCTCTACTTTACCAAGCATAATGTCCTTCTCCAGGGACTGATCCCTCCTGATAACTTGTCCAAAGTATGTGAGATGTAGTCTCGTCATCTTTGCTTCTAAGAAGCATTCTGGTTGTACTTCTTCCAAGACAGATTTTGTTCTTTTGGTAGTCCGTGGTATATTCAACATTCTTTGCCAACACCACAATTCAAAGGCATCAACTCTTCTCTGGTCTTCCTTATTCATTGTCCAGCTTTCACATGCATATGAGGCAACTGAAAACACCATGGCTTGGGTCAGGTGCTCCTTAGGCTTCAAGGTGACATCTTTGCTTTTCAACACTTTAAAGAGGTCTTTTGCAGCAGATTTGCCCAATGCAATGTGTCTTTTGATTTCTTGACTGCTGCTTCCGTGGGTGTTGATGGTGGATCCAAGTAAAATGAAATCCTTGACAACTTCAGTCTTTTCTCCGTTTATCATGATGTTGCTTGTTGGTCCAGTTGTGAGGATTTTTGTTTTCTTTACGTTCAGGTGTAATCCATACTGAAGGCTGTGGTCTTTGATCTTCATCAGAAAGTGCTTCAAGTCCTCTTCACTTTCAGCAAGCAAGTTGTGCCATCTGCATAACGCAGGTTGTTAATGAGTCTTCCTCCAATCCTGATGCTGCGTCCTTCTTCATATAGTCCAGCTTCTCAGATTATTTGCTCAGCATACGGATTGAATAGGCATGGTTAAAGGATACAACCCTGATGAACACCTTCCCTGACTTTAAACCACGAAGTATCCCCTTGTTCTGTTCAAATGACTGCCTCTTGATCTATGTACAGGTTCCTCATGAGCACAATTAAGTGCTCTGGAATTCCCATTCTTTGAAATGTTATCCATAATTTGCTATGATCCACACAGTCGAATGCCTTTGCATAGTCAATAAAACACAGGTAAACGTCTTTCTGGTATTCTCTGCTTTCAGCCAGGATCCATCTGATGTCAGCAATGATATCCCTGGTTCCACATCCGCTTCTGATCCGGCTTGAATTTCTGGCAGTTCCCTGTTGATATACTGCTGCAGCCATTTTTGAATAATCTTCAGCAAAATTTTACTTGCGTGTGATATTAATGATATTATTCAATAATTTCCACAACCGGTTGGATCACCTTTCTTCGGAATAGGCATAAATACAGATCTCTTCCCATCGGTTGACCAGGTAGTTGTCTTCCAAATTTCTTGGCATAGACGAGTGAGCACTTCCAGTGCTGCATCCATTTGTTGAAACACCTCAGTTGGTACTCAGTCAATTCCTGGGGCCTTGTTTTTCACCAATGCATTTAATGCAGCTTGTACTTCTTCCTTCAGTACCATCAGTTCCTGATCATATGCTACCTCCTGAAATGGTTGAACATCGATCAGTTCTTTTTGGTATAGTGACTGCGTATTCCTTCCATTTTCTTTTGATGCATCCTGCATCGTTTAATATTTTCCCCATAGAATCCTTCAATATTGCAACTCCAGGCTTGAATTTTTTCTTCAGTTCTTTCAGCTTGAGAAATATCGAGCGTGTTCTTCCCTTTTGGTTTTCTATCTCCAGGTCTTTGCACATGTCATTATAATACTTTACTTTGTCTTCTCGAGCTGCCCTTTGAAATTTTCTGTTCAGCTCTTTTACTTCATCATTTCTTGCATTTATTTTAGCGTCTTGACATTCAAGCACAAGTTTCAGAGTCTCTTCTGACATCCATTTTGGTCTTTTCTTTCTTTCCTGCCTTTTTAATGACCTCTTGCTGTCTTTATGTATGATGTTCTTGATGTCATTCCACAACTCATCTGGTCTTTGGTCATTAGTGTTCAATGCATCAAATCTATCCTTGAGATGGTCTCTAAATTCAGATGGGATATACTCAAGGTCGTATTTTGGCTCTCATGGACTTGTTCTAATTTTCTTCAGTTTCAGCTTGAACTTGGATGTGAGCAATTGATGGTCTTTCCGAAGTGCTACCCTGGCCTTGTTCTGACTGACGATATTGAGCTTTTCTATTATCTCTTTCCACAGATGTAGTTGATTTGATTCCTGTGTATTCCATCTGGCAAGGTCCACATGTATAGTCGCTGTTTACATTGGTGAAAAAAGGTATTTACAGTGAAGAAGTCGTTGGTGTTGCAAAACTCTATCATGTGATCTCCAGCATCGTTTCTATCACCAAGGCCGTATTTTCCAACTACTGTTCCTTCTTTGTTTCCAACTTTCGCATTCCAATCACCAGCAATTATCACAGCATCCTTTTTGCACATTCAGTGAATTTCAGACTGCGCAAGTTGGTAAAAATCTTCAATTTCTTCATCTTTGGCCTTAGTGGTTGGTGCGCAAATTTGAATAATAGTTGTACTAACTGGTCTTCCTTGTAGGCATATGGATATTATTCTATCGCTGACAGTGTTGTACTTCAGGCTACATCTTGAAATGTTCTTTTGGACGATGAATGCAATGCCATTCCTCTTTAAGCTGACATTCCCGGCAAAGTAGACCACATGACTGTCCAATTTAAAATGGCCAATACCAGCCATTTTAGCTCGCTAATGCCTATGATATCAATGTTTATGCATTCCATTTCATTTTGGACGATTTCCAATTTTCCGAAATTCATACTTCATACATTCTGGGTTCTGACTATTAATGGATGTTTGCAGCTGTTTCTTCTCATTTTGAGTTGTGCCACATCAGCAAATGAAGGTCCTGCAAGCTCGACTCCATCCATGTCATTAAGATCGACTCCACTTTGAGGAGGCAGCTCTTCCCCAGTGGTATTTTGAGTGTCTTCCAACCTAAGGGCCTCATCTTCCAGCGCTGTTTCAGACAATGTTCCACTGCTGTTTGTAAGGTTTTCACTGCCCAATTCCTTTCAGAAGTAGACTACCGGGTCCTTCTTCCTTAGTCTGCAAGCACAGCTGAAACCTGTCTGCCATGGGTGACCCTGCTGGTATTTGAATACCGGTGGCATAGCTTCCAGCATCACAGCAACATGCAAGCCCCCACTGTACAACAAATCGACAGACACATGGGATCCATGAATTCTAAGAACGGGTCACTAGGCATCCCTCCAGCCAGGTTCATGAATAAACATTATGGTCATAGTTGTGCTTTCTTAACCAAATGGGTTGTTCATTGTCCTAGACACAAGAGTTAAGAGCTATCTTCCATCCCCCATTTTCTTGTTTTTGTTTTTGTTTTTTTCAACAGGGACTCTTACAATTACATACTGTCTTCAGATCTGCAGTTTCCTTCAATCTCTGGGCTGCCTTAACTAAGGATAATTGGTAACTGCAACGGCTTCAATAGAGCTTACTCTCTTTAGATAAAATTGTTTATTTATCGGGCAAATTAGGAAAAAAACATAGTACAAAAACTAAACAGCCCCAATGGGAGGCGTATTTTAACTGGTTTTCTGAGGCCACAAACAAATTTAATAAATCTAAAACACCCTCCTTTAAAAAAGAAGAAAAAACTTTCCGCAGAAAGCAAATAAAAAACTGAAACATTAAATAAGGATCCAATCTTGTAAGCAGGAGTAAAAATGACAATGAATCTGTTTGGATTGTGAAAAAGATCACAGCAGGTTTTCTTTGAGCATTCAGGACTCTATTTTTTTTTTTTTCCACGTAGCACTTTAATGAATTTTTAATTAATTCTCATTAGTGGTCATCTGTCAAAATTTTCCAGAAAATAGCAGCTCTTTAGTGAGAAGGCTTATATTTGCCACCTATAGTATCATTAGAATGTTGTAAACATATTGTAATTTTGAAATCCCTTGCATAGTAATTGTAATAGTAAATATAATATTGATGATTTAAAAAAAAAAAACAGAAGAGGAGGAGAATGGGCAGTTATAAGCTTGATATTATTAACATAATGAATAACATGCATCGTAGGGTTTTTTTTTTTTATGCTGGGATACACTGATTCTGTTGTGGAATAAAATTTGTAGTTTACTTAACAAAGCAAAAAGTAATCCAACATGAATTGATAGACTATTGTAAAAAACAATATTCTTTCCAGCTAAAACCTCAAGAAAAATGCATTACCAAAACTGGTATATGCCCAAAACACTAGGATTTAATGGCTCTATATCATTATTGTTTTTGGTTTTTGTGAAAACTGTCAGGACTCTATTTTAAATCATGAAACTAAAAAGGTTTTAACTTCATGTTTTCTTAATGGATTAAGATCTGACATAGCCAGGCCCCTGCATAGCTAAAGCAATTTTGAAGGAGAACAAAGTAGGAGGACTCACACTTCCTGATTTCAAAACAAATTATACAGCTAGAGTAATCAAAACAGCCTAGTACTAGTATAATAATAGACACATAGACCAATGGAATAGAATTAAGAGTCTAGAAATAAACCCACACGTCTATGGTCTACTGATATTTGACAAGTGTGTCAAGTTCACTCAATGGGGTAAGAAGAGTCTCTTCCATAAATGGCACAGGGAGACAAATTAAACAGGATCCATGCCTCACACCATACACAAAAACAAATTCAAAATGAATTAAGTACCTAAATGTGAAAACTAAAACCATAAAATTTTTAGAAGAAAATTCAGGGGTTGGGCTGTTGGGCCTAGCTTTTTAATAATGGATTACCTAATATAATAAGAAAAGCACAAAGAGCAAAAGACAAAGTAAATACACAGCACCTTGTAAAAATTAATAACTTTTGTTCATCAAAAGACTTTACCAAAAAAGTGAAAATACAAGCTACTGACTAGGAGAATATCTTTGAAAACCATATATCCAATAAGAATCTAATAGCCAAAATACATATAAAACTTGGACAACTTAATAACAAAAAGACAAACCCAATAAAAAAAGGGCAAAGGACTTGACTAGACATTTCACAGAAGAGGACATTCAAATGGACACCAAACACATGAAAAGATGCCATCAGAGAGATGCGAATCAAAACCACAGTGAGATACTGTTTCACTTCTACTAGGATGGCTAAGATTAAATAAAAAACAGAAAATAATAAATGTGGGCAAGGATGTGGAGAAATTGGAACCCTTATCCATTGCTGGTGAGAATGCAAAACGGTATAGTCATTGTGGAAGACAGTGGGATGGTGTCTCAAAAAAACTAAAAACAGAACTACAATATGACCCAACAATTCCACTGCTTGGAATATACACAAGCAATTTAAAAGCACTGGCACAAACTGACATATGCACACCAATGTTCACTGCAGCATTATTCACAATAGCCAAAAGGTGGAAACAACCTAAATGCCTACCAACGGATGAATGGATAGACAAAATGTAGTACATACATACAATGGAATACTACTCAGCCAGAAGGAGAAATAAAGTCTTGATACATGCTACAACATGGATGGAGCTTAAAGATATATTGAATGAAACAAGAATCACAATAGGACAAATATTGTATTACCTCACTTACATAAAGAGACAAGAACAAACAACTATATAAAGGCCAAAGTTTATTAGTGGTTACGGGGGGGAGGGGAAAAGGGGGCGTTATTGTTTATGGAGCACTCAGTTTGGGTTTATGGTGATGGAAAAATCACATTTATTAAGGGTAAGGGTTGCACAACTGATTAGTGTAATTACTGTCAATAAGTTGTACACCTGTAAAAAGTTGCATTGGCAAATATTGTGTGATGGATATATTTACAACAAGAACAACAAAAAAGAGCCGCTGCTGAGGCTGCTTATGAACAACCAAACACTTCATGGGATTTGGTTTCTTGGTTTGAATGTTTAGGGTAATGTTTTCATGTGACATCCCAGTTAATAGGCCTAATATCATGTTTATTGCTTCTGTTCTACCTTCTATTTCATTGCATAGTGCCTAGGGTCTTAAAAGTTTGCAAGCAGCCATCCAAGGCACAACAATTGGTCTCTACTCATATGGAGCAACAGAGGAAGGAGAGAATCAGGAATAGGGGGAGGAAATGGAATGTGTGGCTAATTGCCTCCATGAACAGCTGCCTCCTTTTCCATGAGACCAGAAGAACTGGATGGTGCCCAGCTACCATTACTGAACATTTTAATCAAAGATTCTGTAGAAAAATCCTGACCAAAAGGGGGAAAATGTGGGAAAAAATTTAAAATTATCATGTAATCCAGCATCTCAGGAGCCATGGAGGCTGGATGAACCCCTGAAACTATTGGCCTGAGATAATCTTTAAATCTTAAACCCAAAAATTCCCTTAAGTCTTCTTAAAACCAAACTATAGTTTAGCTTAACTAATAAAGAAGGTCTGCCTTGAGCATTGTGCTCTTTTAAGAACTATCTCTATGGGATCAAATTGACAACAGCAACTCAAAAGATTAAATAAGAAATTTATGGGGCAGTGAGTTTATGTTAATTGGGAAGGAACAGTTCAGAAAAGGAGGGTGGGTAGGGCTGCACGACTTGAAGAATGTAATCAATGTCACTGAATTGTACATGTAGAAACTGTTGAATTGGTGTAAGTTCTGCTTTCTATCTATATTTTCAACAACAACAAAATAAATAAAATACATTTTTAAAAAAAGATCTGACATAGTTTATAAAAAGAAAAAGATAAACTTAAGCGGGACGTGCCCCTTTAAAAATACTTCAGCTAGTTAACGTTTTGTGCGAGCCTCAGAAGATAGGGGCAAAAAGAGAGAGACTGGTAAAATTTTTACTGCAAAATGTTACATAAGTGATATATTTTCTGTTAAAATAGCAATTAGATCATAATTTTAAAAGGACAAGGGATAAGATGGACTAAAAGCCCTATGTCATGAACCTGTCTATAATGGTGATCAATTAAATGTTACAAAATGTTACAGAATCTTTTTAACACTCCAAGTCCCACATATAGCTAAATCTTATTAAATCAAAGACAAAAACATTCCTCTACTGGCCATTTAAGGAGCCCTGGTGGTTAAGCGCTCAGCTGCTAACTGTTGATTGGCGGTTGGAACCCACCAGCTGCTCCTCAGGAGAAAAGACCTGACAACTTGCTCCCATAAAGATTACAGCCTAGGAAACCCTATGAGGCAGTTCTACTCTGTCACATGGGGTCACTGTGAGTCGGAATCAACTCGACGATTCAAGGGCACACAACAACTGGCCATTTAATCTCTTATGAGTTGTTGCTTTCTCCATCCCATATTAAGATATAATGTTTTAAACTTTGCCACACTCTTACCAACTCCTATTTTAACTCAGGATTGCGGAATTGCCTCTAAAAAAAAAAATGCTGATAGTTAGGCAGACAGCCAATTTGCCCTCAAGAGAAGACAAATACGTGGCTTTGGGATATTGTGAGAACAGAGAAAAGTTTCTTTTTACTTCAAATGAACGTGTTAATTTTCTGAAAATGAAATGAGAAAGCTAAAGGAGGAATATGAGTAGAACCCGGGGGAGTCTCCTCCAACCCGGCTGATGCATTTGTTTGATGAGAGAGCTTTATAGCCTCTCTTGATTCGGATCGTTGGAAGCTTGAGAATTGTGTTCCAAACTGTTTACAAAACCATGATGGCGCGCTAGATAAAGGCCATAGACACCTGGCTTTATGGCCCTGTTACCACATCAGATGTTGATGATCCCGTTTTATCTCAATGGCACTGGAGGCCTTCATGAGCCTGAGCCCTCCTAATGGAAACCCACACCGACACCTTTGCTGTTTTCTCCTGATAGGACAATGGGAGAGGCAGCGTAGAAACTCCATGGTAACGTCTAACTTTGGAATGGAAACAGCAAGGTAGTATCAGCCATTCCTACTGGCAGAGGCCCAGAAGGACGGAAATCTGGCAACAGAATCCACACTTGAAAGGCCAAAAGGCAGAGACAGGATCGAGACCAACCTACAAAGAGATGTTGTTCTGGTTACTGAAACAAGGGGATTCAAGAGCTGAGGGAGCAATTCCCTAGCCACTGCTCAGGGCCCACAGACAATGGGACCAGAGATGTTTGGAGGGGCTCCAACAAGCTGAGTAACTTTAAGCAGATCCCTAGCACTAAAAAGCACCGTGTGCAAAGCAAGAGTTAAACCTGTAGGGAAAAAAAAGAGTAAAAAGCCCTTCAAGATAGCTTTTTTGAGTGGCCTTGACAAGACCTTAAAGGCACTCCCTGGAATGCTCTGACCACTGCCCCTGCTGAGATAACCAAGTGGCAATATAGTGGCAGCTACGATAGTAAAAGGCATGAAAAATGGGAGGGGTAGCTGTCTCCATGTTGCCCAGCCACCAGCTGGGACCTGTGCTGCTCACACTTGATATGGTAGAGGCGTGGTTCCACAAATTATTGAGGACACAGGCAAAGGTGACGACAACCAACAGAGGAAGAGAAATATGGGAGTGACTGGACAAAAGAGATGTCTGCCCTACGCAGCTGCAGCCTTGCCAGGTGTGGTTCTCTCCTTGTAGCAGCTCAGGCCCTTTTCAAACCTGCCTGCCCTGAGCTACCTGGTTCTCTGTTCCCTTGCCCCAGAAAGCTTGTGGCCAAATCCCAGTGTGCAGCCCTCTCCACGTGGTGCTGGCCCTATAACTGACATAGGTTCTGTTCTGTTCCCTCCATCCCTGTCAATAGACCTAAGAGGGGATAGGAGGGCCCTACCAACTTTTACTCAGACCTTCTGACTTCCAAAAATAAACAGGACTCATGAACCACAGCCTCTTCTAACCTGAGACCAGAAGAACTAGATGCTGCCTGGCTACCACTACCTACCATTCTGACCAGGGACACCATAGAAGGTCCCGGATAGAATAGGAGAAAAATGTAGAACAAAACTCAAATTCCTTAAAAAGGCCAGATCTACTGGACTGACGGAGACTAGAGGAACCCCCAAGACTATCACCCTAAGATACTCTTTGAACTTGGAATTAAAGCTATTTCTGTAGGTCACCTTTCAGCCAAATAATAGATTGGCTTGTAAAATAAACAATATCACCCATGAGTAATGTGCTCCTATAAACAAGTAACTATATAAGGCCAAACGGTCAACATTTACACAAAAGCAAAGATGAGATGGCAAGGTGGGTAAGGGAAGCTAGATCAATGGGAATAGAACAAACAGAATGGAAATAAGGGGAATGCTAACACATTGTAAAAATTGTAACCAGTGGCACAGAACAATTTGTACAAAAATTATTAAAGGGAAACCTAATTTGCTTTGTAAACTTTCACCTAAAACACAATAAAATGGGCCAATGTCCAATAAATGGAGAAGAGACAGTCTTTTTAACAAATGGTGCTGGCAAAACTGGATGTCTGTCTGTAGAAACATGAAACAGGACCCATACTCACACCATACACAAAAACTAACTCAAAATGGATCAAAGACCTAAATATAAAACTTAAAACTATAAAGATCATGGAAGAAAAAATAGAGACAATGCTAGGTACCCTAATATATGGCATAAATAGAATACCAGACATGATGAAAATGTACAAACAGCAGAAGAAGATGAACTAGATAAATGGGATCTCCTAAAAATTAAACACTTAGGCTCCTCAAAAGACTTCTCCAAAAGAGTAAAAAGAGAATCTACAGACTGGGAAAAAAAATTTGGCTATGATATATCAAGGGTCTAATCTCTAAAATTTATTTAAAAAAACAAAAAACTTCAACACCTCAACAACAAAAATGCAAACAATCCAATTTAAAAATGGGCAAAGGATAGGAACAGATGCTTCACCAAAGAAGACATCCAGGCAGCTAACAGACACATAAAGAAATGTTGGAAATCATTAGCCATTAAAGAGATGCAAATCAAAACTACAATGAGATAACATCTCACCCCAACAATAATGGCACTAATCAAAAAAATAGAAAATAACAAATGTTGGTGGGGTTGTGGGGAGATCAGAACTCTTAAACACTGCTGATGGGAATATAAAATGGTACCACCACTATGGAAAATGGTATGCTGCTTCCTTAAAAAGCTAGAAATAGGAATACCACATGATCCAGCAATACCACCCCTAGGTATCTACCCTAAAGAAATAAGAGCCACGACAAAAATAGACATATGCGCAGCCGTGTTCATTGCAGCATTATTCACAATAGCAAAAAGATGGAAACAACCTAAGTGCCCATCAACAGATGAATGGATAAACAAACTGTGGTACATACACCCAATGGAATACTACACAACAATAAAGAAAAACCATGAATCTGTGAAACATCTCACAACACGGATGAATTTAGAGGACATTATGCCGAGTGAAATAAGTCAATCACAAAAGGTCAAAGAACGTATGGGACCACTATCATAAAAAAAAAAAAACAAAGAAAGAAAGAAAAGGTTTACACACAGAAAAAAAATTCTTTGATGGTTACCAAGGATGAGAAGGGGAGGGAGGGAAAATTACTAACTAGATAGAAGACACATGTTAATATTGGTGAAGAGAAAGGCAATACACAAAATGGGGAAGTCAGCACAACATGACCAAGGCAAAGGAAGACACTCAGAGGAACACAAGAATAAAGGGCAACTACAGTAATTACTACAACATGGACAATCCTGCAACAATAGTATTAACAAACAATAATTAACAAAAGGATACGTAGGTAGATAGGTATGCTAAAGAGGTGTGGGAGGGTGCCAGGGGGCATACCCACTAGCAAATATAGGTTTGATTGTGGATATTTCTACATACATAATTGTAAGTGCTGCATGTATACTGATACAGACAATAGAGCACACAAGGGGCAAAGTCATGGAAGCTTCTTATGGAACAGGCTGCATAAGCTCAATTACCACCCTTGCTGAATAATTATTTCCACCATTACTAGCCCCCACTTTGTCTCATGATAGTTCTTCTTTCTCCTTCCTCCTATTCCAGTCCCTATAAAAGTTTAAAATTAACTAAAGTTTCTCCTTGGAGGGTGGCAAAGCAAACTGATAACCCTCAAGGATTGCCAGTAAAAGGATTAACTCATCTGGGACATGACCACCGTGACTAACAGTGCCAGATAACCCTTTAGGATTGTCAGTAAGAGGTTAGCTTATCTGGGACATGACAATCATGACTACCGTGAAGAGAAACTATAATCCTGTCTGTATAAAACCGTCAGCCAGTCTCCAATTTGGGAGACAGGTTTTATGAAGGAGCTCATTCCCCTCTGTCTCCCGTATATCGATACACAATAAAACCTTCTTGCTGCTCACCTCACCCATTTCAGTATTGGCTTTTTGTAGTGGCTCAGATCCACGTTTTGCAGTAACACTTAGACTTAACCAAACACCTTATGGGATGAAATTGCTAGGCTCAAAGGTGAAGGACCATAGACTCGGGGGACATCTATGTCAATTGGCACAATATAGTTCATAAAGACAATGTTCTGCATCCTAGTTTGGTGAGTGGTGTCTGGGGTCTTAAAAGCTTGCAAGCGGCCATCTAAGATACAACGATTAATCTCTGTTTAATGAGAAACTATTTGTTCTGTAAACCTTCACCTAAAGCACAATGGCCCTGTCACCCTTCTGAACTGGAACTACCTTTCAGCCAAACAATAAACAGGCCCATAAAATAAACAATAACACCCAAGAGGAACATATTCCTTAGAACAATCAGTTATATGAGATCAGAAGGGCAACGTGCCCAAACAGCAAAGATAAGAAGCAGGAAGGGGTAGAAAATCCAGACAAAAGGTAACAGGGAACTCAGGGCAGAAGAATGCTGACACATTGTGGGGAGTGCAGCCAACCTCATGAAACATTTTATGTACAAACTGTTGAATGGGAAACTAATTTTCTCTGTAAGCTTTCACCTAAAGCACAATAAAAAAAAAAAAATCTAAAAATAAAACATCATTTTACCCTGCCGTAAGAAATTACACTGATAAGGAGGTTAATTCTTCTAACAAAGCTCTGATAGCTGACTGCCTATTTCTAACACACTGTTGAAGTCTGTTTTGGGGTGTCTGAAGAAAAAGTTCCAAGTATTCACTGGCAAAGAACTATAAACTATATTTTTAAAGTGTTATGGTAGAATAGCACAGAATAATATTTTATATACATTTGAAAATCTGTACTGTTCATTACTGAAGTTTCTCAAGGGCCAGTAGAGGCAAAGACAAGCGCTCTAAACTTTCTGTGGGACATAATTCTCCCAGGAAAAACTAAAAAACTAAAATGTATCTGTGTGTGTAGGGGTGATGTCCTAATTCAAAATATGTAAAGATTTTATTAGCATTCTCTTATGTTCATGCTTGGGGAGGAGAACTGTAAGGTTGTTCAGAAGCTTTACCCTTTCTTGGAACGCATGGGATCCTGGTGTGGGACCCTCTCAGGAACTTCAAAGGTGAGCACAGAGCCTGTACCAGCGTGGCCCACAGGTTTTTAAGCCCTTAAGTATAATAAACAGTAGTTCAGCAAAAAAAAGAAAAAGTAAAAAGAAAACGTCATTTTAATAAATATACAAGACTAAGGATTAAGTAAGGAGCCCTGGTGATACAATGGTTAAGCACTCGACTGCTAACCAACAGGTCAATGGTTCGAACCCATCAGCCACTCTGTGAGAGAAAAGACCTGGCGATCCGCTCCCATAAAGATGACAGCCTAGGAAACCCTATGGGACAGTTCCACTCTCTTATTCAGGGTTGCTATAAGTTGGAATCGGCTGACGGCAGTGGGATGAGCTGGAATCAGCTCGATGACACACAGCAACAACAAGGATTAAGTATATGTCCCTTTGGTGCCAGGAGTGACAAAAGACCCTACGCCAAAATTAAAGTTCAATGAGGAAATGAAAAAGAATTGTATGTCTTGGTTTTTTTAGATATCAGTGCACAGGAATCTAGCACCAAGATGAGGAAAACTTTTGGATCTGAGGTCACCACCACAAGGACCCTTGCCTAAGCCTGACTATGGATAAGTCCTACTGGTGCCCATACAAACCTCTACTGTATGTATTGATGATGTTGATGTATTAATGTACAACTCTGCTAGCTTTTGCCTCCAAGCCCTGATGAAAATTGCTATAGTTAGGGCCATTTTAGTGGGACTCATGGAAACCTGTGACATGGGCTACAGCTAATAGCCTGGCCATTTGATCCAGCCACTGATAAGCCTTGGACTGGCAGGTAAAGCAAGCCCTCTGTGGGGATGAGACCTCTAGATAAAATCAGTTCTGCTCCTGATAAGCTTTCGCTGCCCATGTGAATGGTCACCAGAAAGGCTTCTATGCTGTGAGCAGAAACGTAACCAAAAGCAGACCACACTTGTCAACTAACTGCAGAGGCTGAAGTGTCCTCTGCTCCAGAGCAAACAGATGGGTAACCAATTGCCTCCTGGATCCAGGAGACGGTGGCCCATGAGGATTTAGACACCATCCTGGACTGGGCCAACACACAAGGACACTGTTATCAGAAGACACTGATCAGCATGGAAAAGCTGACCTCCCTATGAGACCCTGGCCAAGGCTAAAAACACTGCCCAGGGACAGATTCTCCCCAACAGGCCAGGGCGTTCTCAGCAGGTAAATTATATCAGGGCCTCTCATCCAATGCAGAAGCTTCCATTGGATCTTGATCACACTGTCTATCGTACGTTTTTTGTCACTTTTGCATACAACTATTCCAGATACAAGATTTAAATAAGAATCAGAGATAATTGGAAAATGATACAAAGTGTTAATTACTGAATGAGACACACTGCTATATAAAAAAATAAACGTGAACCCTGACACCTGGGGAAGCACGGGGGCAGGGGAAACACTAATAATACATGCTCTTTCAAAAATGTGCCTGAAAGCTTTTCCTCCTCCTCCCGAAGAACTCCCAGGGCTGCCTTTCCAAGCTGCTGTGCAGACTGCAAAGCCGATAAAGACAAAAAACAAAACAGGCTTGGCTCGTGCACCGTCCACGCAGAGCCCCTCCAGACACCGCCCACGCTCATGGGACGGATAACCTGATGTCACAGACACATAGAATTATTTGAAACTAACTGCTTCGGGTAGTCCCTCTAAAATAAGGACTAAACTAAATTATTTGGACTAAATTAAAAACTCCAGGGCAAGAAGTCCCACAATAGAGGGCCACATGTGAGCTCTTTTGACCTAACCCTAATATCATAAACTTTGTTCCCAGGAATCCACACACGCCCTTTGAGATTGTACTTATGTGTGTACGCTGACTATGACACTGTCTTGGCCCGCCTCACAAGGGCCACAGCCGATGCAAAACTTGGTTCCAACAGGGGTTCCAAAGTACTGACCTAAGCCTCTTGGCTATTCTCCTTCTCTACCTTGCCTTTGGCTGTGTAGCGTCTGGGGTCTTACCAGTTTGGGAGCAGACATCCAGGGTACATCAGTTGGTCTCTCTTTGACTAGAAGAACAAAAGCAACAAGAAGTTCATGACAACCCTACATGTGTACCTACACATGTGCCCTATCAGCTCACTGATCCAATATACTGAGACCTGAAAAACCAGATGGTGCCTGACCCAGTAACAAGGTTGATCACAGGTCCTAGACAGGGTCATGATCAAAAGGGAGAGATTGTTAAAATTAAATAACTCCCCAGAAGCCTGGGCAATGCTCCAGGACTTCGGAGCATCTAATCATTAAATATACCCTTAAAAGTTTCTTTTTCCCAAAACCTGTATCTCTAAGATTTTGTGTATTCCATGTGACTTGTTCTTCAGCACTACTGTATAACCTTCAAAGAACTAGCTGTACATTCTTTCTTTAATTACCAGATTGTACATGGCATATAAGCAGAAAAAATTTTAAAAAGCTTCACATTGCATCAGTCTCTCCAGAACTGACTGCCTACTTGCAAACTTCTTTCTCTCTCTCAATAAATAGTTCATCTCTTTCATTGTCAAAGTCTTTTTTGTTTTTAACAGAGGGCAGGGACCACTAAGGTTGTGTTTGTTGGTTTTGCCATTGTTTTTACTTAAATCCAACCCAACGGTCTCATGTACAGGTGAGAGGACTTGGGCCTCGAGAGGGGAGGGGACCTTCCAAGGCCACACAGGGAGACTCGACCCAGGTTGGCTGAGTCTGTCCAGGGCTGTGTCCCCTGTGGTCCATGCATAGCCTCCAACCCCACTCCTGATGATGGGACAAGACCAGAGAGCCTCCCCTGTGTGAGATCAGGTTCCCTAGGAGCAGAGACTAGGGCAGGAATGTGATGTGAAGGAAGGAGCAAGGCATGCAAGACAGGCGGAGGGGATGCTGAGCATGGATGTGGACTCAGGTCAAGTTTAGCCTTGGACTGATCCCTGTGGGATGAAGGGGCACTGGATCATAAACCCCACTATAGAGCTGTTTCCTCCTGCAGGCAAAGGCACCAGGCTTTTGAACTCATATATTCACCAGTCATTTGCTTCAGGTCACCCTGAGGGCAGGAGGGGAATGGCAGGAAGGGGTAGGCGGCTCCCACTCAGTCAAGGTCAGTTCTTCTTGGGCAGCTATAAGCCGTGAGCAGCCAATACTCCCAGCAGCTAGAGAATGGGCACACTAGCCCAGTTCAGGCAACCTGGTCAGAGTACCAATAACATCTACTGACTCCAGGAAAACGAGGATAGCTCCCACCTCCAATCCAGACCAGAGCACTGACAACCCAGCCTGGAACAACGGGGTGGTACTCACAACTAACTAGAACCAGATAGTCCCACACTGTTCAGACCAGGGCTTCAAACTGATTCATTTCAGTTCAAACCCCTACTGAGAATTTGCATTTCTAACAAGTTCTGCTAAGAATTTGCATTTCTAATAAGTTCCCAGGTGATGCAGTGGTTCTCAAAATTTATTATACATAAGAATCACCTGGTGATCTTGTTAAAATGTAGATTCTGATTCAGTATATCTGGGGTGGAAATGCAAATTCTCAGCAGGGGTTTGAACCAAAATGAACCCAATTAAAAGCCTTAGTTGAGACCAAGTAGCTCCCAATTCCAGCCCAGGGAACCATCCCTGGTCAACTCTCCCTGAGACTCTAGATCCCCACTGGGTCTACATTATGGTGAGCATGCTCTGGGACCCAACCACTCCCATCCAGACCTCTCTGCCCCCAGGAGGTCTCAAGTCCTGAGCCACCAAGCCAAGCAGAGGCCAAATACGACCTCTATAGGTGGCTGGGACTAATCCTGTAGGAAACCCTTCAGTCATCTACTCCCACAGACTGTCTTATGCTCAGTCCCTGTGCACCCTCTCACCTCCCCCACACTGCTGTCACCACCACTCTCAGACCTTTCCACCTCCACCTTCTTGAAGAATCCCTGATAGATCAGCTTAAACTCCGGCCGCCTTTCTCTTCAACCCTCTGCCCTGCCCCCCATTGCTGCCATCTACTTCTCATTCATTAAAGACTTGAGCATGTGACTCAGGGTCCTCTCCTCCTGGTGTTCTCCTATGACCCAGGATGTTAGTGACCACCTGTGAGTCACCTTGTCTTTTTCATTCCATGACCCCCTCATCTCCTGTGACCTCCTCCATCCATTTTCCTACTCACCCACAGGACTACCTTGTCATCACTCAGAACTGCGCCATCACTAGAATCTCCCATTCAATTCAAGTCGACAAATCCTTATTGTTCACTTATATGTGACAGGCCCCAAGCTTTGTGTTAGGGATTTATCTGGGATGAATCAGACACAGTCCCCGCCCTCATGGAGCTTATGTTCCAGTGAAGAGGCCAGCTATTCAGCCAGTGGCATACTGTGGAAGGACAGGGTGCTGGAGGAGGTAGAAGGTTGATCTGACATCCAGGTATCCAGAAAAGGGTCCCTGAGACTTCTTATACTGGAACCATTCATCACCCCCCTTCACTGTCAATCACCCCCTTCCTGTCCTCCCTTCCCTGCTTATCCAGTTTAGACTCCATGGTCCCTGTCAGGGACAGATTACCCAATAAGCAAGGTAAGCATGTGCTTAGGGCATCAACAAAACAGGGTTACCAGTTGTCCAAAGCAAAGACCCATAAATGCCAATCAGACAGGACACAAGGAAAAGCAAGCACCACAGCAGAAGGGAACTTGCTGCCTCTACTTACTTACTTCTTAAAACTTACTTAGGCAATGATCTAATATTAAAATGTCTTTCTACTACACGTTGGGAAGCACATGCTATAGCAACAAGCACAATCCTGGAATTGTACACTCAGATTCTAGATGCCTTAAAAAATATCGCTGAAGACCAGACACAAAAAGGAAATACCAAAAGAGAAACTTAAAACATCGCCAACAAAATGCAAACGCTAGAGTATGTATTTACATTGGTTATGTGGAATAATACATTGCGGCATTTTCGTCAGAAGAGTCAAGATCTCCAAGATTCAGAAGTAAATTTAAAGACATGCACAGACCTCTGCCAGTCATTAACAGGGTATTTATATAATTTAAGAGAATATTTTGAAATTTTTGAAAATACAACAAAACAAATACTGCCAAATACTGATTATCAAGTAGATCACCATCGCAGAAGCATTAGAAAGAAACAAGTAAATGATGGAAGTGCTCCGAAAGTATTGAGTGCCTGAGATCAATTTCATGTAACCACATACTACACCATCATTGACACAATTGAATATTGCATGAAAAGAAGAGTGAGAGTGTATGAAGTTCTTTCAAATAGATTTTCCTTCTTAAACAATGTGAATATACCTGATGAAGAATGCACGAAGGCATCCAAGAAATTAGTGCAGGCTTATCCCAATGACTTAAATCCAAACCTACAGAGAAGTATGACAGTTTCGTTCTTACATGAGAACTAAGATTACAGATTCAATAAAGGCAAATTTTACTCATGTAGGCATGTATGATTCCATAGTAAAAAATAAAATACAGTGTGTATTTCCCAATGTTGAAACTGCTTTATACATATTCCTTACTTTAATAACCACAAACTGCACAACAGAACACTCATTTTCATCCCTAAAGAGACTCAAAAACCCTCAGCGTACAACAATGATTCAAGAAAGACTTGATTCATTATCCTTATTATGTATGGAAGTAGATATTGTTCAGCAGTTTAATTGTGACAAAATCATTGAAGAATTGATAAGAGCAAAGAATAGAAAAGAAATGTTTTTAATTATAACATGTTAGAGATGAAAGATCTATTTAAAAATAAAATATAGTAATTTGTTATAATACTTGTTTTCTGATCATTAAATTTTTTTTTCATTTGTTCATTTATAATTATAGCATTTATTACAAAACAAGCATCAAAATTGAAGTCTGAGTCATTTAAAGCGAAATTGGTGAAAGTCAATTTTTCGTTGTGGGAGATCAACAGAATTTTACACTGATTGTTGAAACAACTAAGTTACTGACTCATTTTCTTTGTTGTAGAACATGTGGAATATTCTTTTTGTAGAAAATGTGGTATATAGTAAAAATTTTAGTATCCCGCATCCACTAAAAATTTTATAATCCATTTTATCTCATTCTGCTAAAATGGCATCCGCCACTTTTGCATTCAATCACTAATGTTATAGTCGCATTTAAAAAGAAGTTACATCATGGATAGCTAAGACACACACACACATATATATGTACGTATATAACTCACATATCCCCTTCGAATGCATGAGTAAGCAGAGGAGGGAGCACCACAGATTATCAGTGTTTAGGGCCTTCACATGCCTTAATCTGGCCCTGGGCCGCATACAATCACTGACTTGTAGATATCCTTCACTCCCTCGCCTTTCCATAAGTCTATAATGCTCACCTGTTGTTGTTAGCCATTGTTGAGTTAGACCCTGACTCATGGCAGCCCCAGGCACAACAGAATGAAATGTTGCCTGGTCCTATGCCATCCCCATGATTGGTTGTAGATAGGACAATTGTGATCCATAGGGTTTTTTTTAATAATTTATCTTATTTTTTTGTTGTTGTCAAAAATATACATAGCAGAACATACACCCATTCAACAATTACACACACACAATTTGGTGGCATTGAGTATATTCTTCAAGTTGTGCACCCATTCTCGCCCTCCTTTTCTGAATTGTTCCTCCCCCAGTAACATAAACTTACTGTCCCCTAAGTTTCCTATCTAATCTTTGGAGTTGCTGTTGTCAGTTTGATCCCATAGAGATAGTTCTTAAAAGAGCACAATGCTCAAGACAAACCTTCTTTACTAGTTAAGCTAAATTATCATTTGGTTTTAAGAAGACTTAGGGGAATGTTTTTGGTTTAAGGTCTAAAGACTATCTCAGGGCAATAGTTTCAGTGGTTTATCCAGCCTCCATGACTCCAGAAATGCTGGATTCCATGATAATTTGAAATTCTGTTCCACATTTCACTCCTTTTGGCCAGAATTCTTCTATAAAATCTTTGATCAAAACTTTCAGTAATGGTAGCCGGGCACCATCCATTTCTTCTGGTCTCATGGCAAAGGAGGCAGTTGGTCATAGAGACAATTAGCCACACATTCCATTTCCTCCTCCTGTTCCTGACTCTGCTTTCTCTGTTTTTCCAGGTGAATAGAGAACCAATTGAACCTTGGATGGCCACTTGGAAGCTTTAAAGATTCCAGGCACTATACAATGAAACAGGAGAACAGAAGCACTAAACACAATATTTGGCCAATTAACTGGGATATCCCATGAAACCATGATCCTAAACATCCAGACCAAGAAACCAAATCCCAAGAGGTGTTTGGTTGTACTTAGCAGCTCTTTTTGTTGTTATTGTTGCAAATATATCTATCACACAACTTTTCCCAATTCAACTTTTTACAGGTATACAACTTATCGACAGCAATTACATTAATCTACTGTTCAACCCTACTCTTAATCATTGTGATTTTTCCATCACCATAAACCAAAACTCAGTGCTCCATAAACAGTAACTCCCTCTTTTCCTCTCCCTCCAACCTCTGGTAACCACTAATAAACTCTGGCCTCTGTACATCTGCCTGTTCTTACCTTTTTATATAAGTGAGGTCATACAAATTTTGTCCTTTTGTGATTGACTTATTTCATTCAACATAATGTCTTCAAACTTCATCCATGTTGTAGCATGTATCAAGACTTCATTTTTCTTTCTGGCTGAGTAATATTCTATTGTATGTATGTACCACATTTTATTTATCCATTTCTCTGTTGAGAGGCATTTAGGTTGTTTCCACACTTTGGTTATTGTGAATAATGCTGCAATGAACATTGGTGTACATACTTCTGTTCATGTCACTGCTTTCAAGTCACTTAGGTATATTTCAAGCAGTGGAATTGTTGGGTCATGTTGTAATTCTATTTTTAGTTTTTTTGAGGAACGACCACACTGTTTTCTACAATGGCTGTACCACTTTCCATTCCCACCAGCAACGGACAAGGGTTCCAACTTACCACCATATCCTCGCCAATATTTGTGATTTTCTGTTTTTTTTATCTTATCCATCTTAGTAGGAGTGAAATGGCATCTCATTGTGGTTTTAATTTATATCTCTCTGATGGGTAATGACACTGAGCATCTTTTCATGTGTTTGGTGTCTATTTGAATGTCCTCTTTGGTGAAATGTCTATTCAAGTCCTTTGCCCATTTTTTGAATGGGTTATTGTCTTTTTGGTGTGAAGTTGTCAAAGTTTTATGTGTGCGTGTGCGTGTGTGTGTGTGCACGCGTTGGTTATTAGATTCTTTTCAGATATATGGTTTCCAGAGTTATTCTCCCAGCCAGTAGCTTGTCTTTTCACTGTTTTGGTAAAGTCTTTTGATAAATAAAAATTTTCATTTTTATGAGGTCTCACATAACGTTTTCATTGGTTGATTTTCAGAAGTAGATCTCCAGGCCTTTCTTCCTAGTCCATCTTAATCTGGAAGCTCTGCTGAAACCTGTTCAGCATCTTAACAACATGCAAGCCTCCACTGACAGATGGGTGGTGGTTGCGTTTGAGGTGTATCAGCTGAGACTCAAACCCAGGTCTCCTACATGGAAGGCAAGAATTCTACCACTGAATCTCCAAAGTTCTCTGGCTAGACCCTAACTCTGGTTAAGCCCAACTCTCTATGTGGCATCTGTTCCTAGAGAAATCAGAAGATTTTTGCCAAGCAAAGGCGAGCAGGGAGAAAGAGAGGACTCCAGGAAGAAGGCTCAGCATATGTAAAGGCCTAGAAGCAAGAGCAAGCCTGATGGCTTCCTTGAAGAACTGAAAGTAACCCAGGATGGCTTGAGCCAGGTGAGGGGACTAGTAGTAGGAGACTGGGCTAAAGTAGACAGGGGCTGGATCATGCAGGGCTTTCTTTGTAAATCTCTGTTAATGATTTTGGACTTAATCCTAAGGGTAATGAAAAGCCATTGGAGAGACTTAAGCAGAGAAGTGGCATGATCTATTTCATGATTTTATCAGATGTCACTGGTTACAGTGTGGATGGGCCAGGCCAGGGCTTCCCATTTAGAGTCTGAGGCAATAGTCCAAGAGAGAAACAAAAACGGCCTGACCTAGGGTGTGGGCAGTGAGGATGGAAAGAAGTATCTGAATTTAAGAAATGTTTACTTTATAGAATCAAAAAGGTCTGGTGATGTGATTGGGTATGAGGATCCAGTAGAGGAAGGAATCAAAGTGACACCCAGATTTCTGCCTAAAAAATTAGGTGGATGGTGGTATCATTTACTGAAATAGGGAGAGATGCTGGTGACTTCAGTTTCAGACATGTTGAGTTTGAAATACAAATAAGATACCCTGATCCCCCTACCCCTTATTCATAGATGATCTTAGCTCCTGGATCACTATCTTTCTCTCTGCTACTACACTATTATCATTCTTGGTGACTTTAGCATTCAACGCCCTAGTCCCTCACATCCTTGACCTCCTTTTTTCCAACAATCTTTTCTCCATCCATATAACCCACCCATATTCCTGGTCACAGCCTAGGCCTGTCTTTATCAAGAGCCACATCATCTCCTATCAAGCTAGCTTACTCACTCTAGTTTCCCTCCAGCAATTCTTCACCCCGTCTATTGGTCCCACCACTACTTCACTGCCCAAAATCCCCTTCCTGATCTCGCTACCCCCCTTACCCAGCTTGGTCTCCATGGGCCCCACATAATCACCAACTGGTAGATATCCTCCACTCCCTTGCCTTTCTGTGCCTCTATAGTGCTCGCTCACCTGGCAAGAGGCTAACTCTAGTTAGACCCAACTCTCTATGTGGTATCTCTTCCTGAGCACCTGGAGAATAATTCCACCAGAAGGACTGGTCTCAATTTCTGACCACAAAGTTCAAATAGGCACTCAGCACCTCTACGAAATTCTGTATTTTCCTAAAACTTCAATCCCTACTGTTCAAGGTGAGTATGTCATGTCTTCTAATCTTTTCCTCAAACCTCCAGCACCCATTCTCCTAATCATCCATTTTGACTGATAGCCTCGCATCTTATGTCACTGAGAAATAGATTCAATGAACAAGAGCCAGCTCATCTCCCCAACACCAAGTCTGCCAGCCTCCTGGCATCAGTCCCCATTCACTCTGTCTTCTCTCTGTGACGAGGATGAAGTGTCCTTGGTCCTGATTAAGACCCCCTTGTACTTGGGCATCTCACCTACTCAAGGACTCTGCCCCACAATTGTTGCCTCTCTCTCCACCTCACAAATTTCCCTTTCTGCAAATATACTATGATATTTTCATCTCTCTTTTTTAATCCTCTCTTAACACCACATCCCTCTTCAGCTACTAACCTATTTCTTTATTCCCGTTTACAAAAATTAAAAACTCCTCTAACCGTTGTCTATTCTCACTGTCTCCACTTTCTCATCACTTTAACCCTGTCCAGGCAGGCTCTCATCCTCATCACTCCCCTGAAACTGCTCTTGTCAAGGTCACCAATGGTCTTCAAGTTGCCAAACCCAAAGGTCAGGTCTTCATCCTCACCCTACTTAAACTTCAGCAACACTTGGCCATTGACAAGCCCGTTGCCATCGAGTTGATTCCAACTCATGGTGACCCCATGTGTTACAGAGTAGAACTGAGCTCCATAGGGTTTTCTTGGCTGTAATCTTTATGAAAGCAGACTGCCAGGCCTTTATCCTATGGTGCCATTGGGTGGGTTCAAATTTCCAACCTTTTGGTTAGTAGACAAGTGCAAACTATTTGTACCACCCAGGGACCTGGGCCATTGACCACTCCCTCTTAAACACTATCTTCTCTTGGCTTCCAGGCAGCACCCTCGCCTGGCTGATGATCTCTTCATCTCCACTGATAACCTCTTCTTCTTCTTCCTCATCTCTAAATGCAGGGTGCCCCATGGCCCAGTTCTCTATCCTCTTTTCTCCTCTATATACATTTTTCCTTCTAAAAACCACCTATAAACTGATGACTCCCACATTTATATGTTCAGACATGACCACTCCCAAGAGTGAAGACTCATATATCACTTCCCATTGGTCATCCAAAATAGAACCCCTGATCCCCCCTAAAGCTCTTCTCTCTCAGTCTTCCCCACCTTGGAAGATGGCACTCCCATCCACTCAGCTTCTCAATTCAAAATCCTAGGAGACTCAAGGAGCCCTGGTGGTACAACAGTTAAGTGCTTGGCTGTTACTCAAAAGGTTGGTGGTTCAAACTCACCCAGAGGTTCCATGGGAGAAAGACCTGGCACTCTGCTCCCATAAAGATCACAGCCCAGAAAATCCTATGGGGCAGTTCTGCTCTGTCACACAGGCTTGTTGAGTAGCAATCAACTTGACAGCACAACAACAACATACTTAAAAGAAATAAAATCCCCAAACAGATTTGTACCCAAAAGGGCAAATGTAAAAAAAAAAAAAAAAGACACCTAGGGGTCTCTTTACTTCATACCCACAACCACACCATCAGCAAGTCATATTGGCTATAATTCCAAAATCACTTCTTATCATCTCCAAGTGCATCAATCCCAGTCCAAGCTACCAACTCTTGGACACCTGCAGCAGCTGGTCTCCCTGCCTCCACTCCTCCTTTGCAATTCCTCTTCCACATGGCAACCTGAGAGATCTTTCCAATGTGTAAATCAGGTCAGTCATGTCACTCCCTGGCTTAAAACCCTCCAAGTAGCTTCCCATAAAAAGAAAAAGAAATGAAACTCTTTATCATGGCCTACAAGGCCCTACATGATTAGCCCCTGATTAACCTCTCCAAGGAGCCCCTGGGTGGTGTGAATGGCTAACCTGCTTGGCTGCTAACCAAAAGGTTGGTGGTTTGAATCCACCCAGAGATGCCTCAGAAGAAAAGCCTGGCAATCTATTTCCAAAACACAGCTATTGAAAACCATATGGAGCACAGTTCTACTCTGACACACAAGGGGTTGCCAGAGTTGGAATCAACTCAACAGCAACTGCTTTCAACCTCTCCAAACTCACTACTCTCCCCTTCTCACTATTCTCCATCCACACTGGCCTTCTTTATGATCCCTGAACACACTATGTTCCCATCTCAGGGTCTGAGCACTTAGCTTCTGTAGGTCACTCTTTTCCTCCAGAAGAAATAGCACAAGTGGTTGGCTTTAACAAAGAGAAATTTATTCTCTCAGTGTAGGAGGCTAGAAGTCTGAATTCAGGGTGCCAGCTCCAGAGGAAGGTTTTCTCTTTCTGTTGGCTCTGGAGGAAGGTCCTTGTCATCAATCTTCCCCAGCTGAAGAGCTTCTCCGCAGGAATCCAGGATCCAAAGGATGCGCTCTTGTTTCTTGGTGGTATGAGGTCTCTCTGCTCGCTTGTCTCTTTTATATTGAAAAAGAGATTGACTTAAAACACAACCTAATCTTGTAGATTGAGTCCTGCCTCATTAACATAACTGCTGCTAATCCCACCTCATTAGCATCATAGAGGTAGGATTTACAACACTTAGGAAAATCACATCAGATGACGAAATGGTAGACAATCACACAATACTGGGAATCATGACCAGCCAAGTTGATACACAGTTTTTGGGGGGACACAATTCAATCCATAACACCAGCTCAACTCAAGCAACCCCTCCTCCAGGAGGCCCTTTCTAACCAACCACCACCCCCCCACACACACCGCCTGATGATACATACCCACACGCAGTCACTCTGGAGGTCCCCAGGAGAGCCAGAGGGGATGGGATCCAGAGCCCAGGCGAAGACTCAGTCTTAGAGAAGGACAGGGTGGCTGTTGTGACAGGAGAGAAGGAGGAAACAGTGGGACAGCTGCAGGTCATCCCACTCTCTGACCACATCTCCACCACTCTTCTCTTTCCTGAGCCCAGACCCTGCATCTATCTGCCTCTGATCATCTATACACAGATACCGCAGGGATTGCAGCCCCAGCCACAGCAGGGCAGTTGGATGCAGAGGACAACTGGGCTGTGTGAAAACAGCCAGTCCTAAGCCACACCCCAGCCCTTGACTCAGGGGTGGGCTAAGTGTTGAGGACTAGGTGAGGCTCAGGAGTGTTGTGTGGGATGGAATGAAACTATCTGTCGTGCACTTGCATCGTAATCCAAAAGGGTTTGTAAAGGCCATGTCAAAATGTCCCAGTGGCCTTGTCATAATGGCTGCATCAGAATATAGTTTAAAAATATGCATATCATTTAGCAAACTCTGTACATCTGAAACTAACCCCATTGCTTTCTTCTGCCCCTCCCAACCTGCTCCTCTTCTTATGCTCCCCAGCTCAGTTAATGGCAAACCATCTACTCAGTTGCCTAAGTCAGGACCTCTCAAATTTGTGGGGACAGTGAGTCCAGGAACCAAAGCCCTGCTGCCAGACCCGGCCTAGGCTCGATTCCCGGATGCCCCGTGGCCATCACCTCAGCAGCCCAGGACCAAGGCTCCCGAAGCTCCCGCACTGCGGGTGCCAGGCTCATTTCAGGCATATTACATACACCTCACCTGGGTTGACTTTCCCAGTCGAGCCTGATACCCCACACCCTCACAGCTCGAGGGACAGCCAAGCAAAGAGCCTCCTCCCATCCAGAAGAAGAGTAGAGGCTGAATGAGGACAGACAGACAGACTCCAGACAGACAGACAGCTCAACTGACCCTTGAACACCAGGGGCTTGGCCTGATAGCAGGAGGGAGGGGAGAGAAATGAGGCTCTATCAGTACAGGCTTCCTGGAGGAGGGCAGGTGGTCAGGGGGGAACTTCTGGAGGGAACAAGGGTAAGGGTAGTAAGCTAGAAGAGAATTGCTGCTAGGTGCTGGCTGGAATCCCTGGGTGGTACAGCTAACATGCTCGGTGGCTAACCAAAAGGTTGGAGGTGTGAATCCACCCAGAGGCACCTCAGAAGAAAGGCCTGGCAATCTGCTTCCAAAAAATCAGCCATTGAAAATCCTGTGGAGCACAGTTCTACTGTGACACACATGGGGTTGCCATGAGTTGGAACTGACTCAACAGCAACTGGTTAGTTCTGTGCTAGGCTGGGCCACAAGCTCACTGTGGTGTGTGGGTTTCATTCACTCATCTGACGAATAATTTTTTGTCTACTACAACATGCCAGGCACTGTTTTAGGCTATGGGAATATAGCAGTGGGCAAAATAGACAAAAACTGCTGTCTTTGTAGATTCTAGCGAGGAGGGAGACAATAAACAAGAAAAATAAGCAAAATATAGAATATGTTATGAGTGCTAAGGAGAAAAACAAAGCAGGAAGGGGATTAGGGGGTGCTGGGAAGGGAACTGTAGTTTTAGACGGGGAGACCAGAAAAGGTGAGAGAGCGAGCCAGACAGAGATCTGGGAAAAGTGGTCCAGGCAAAAGGAACAGCAGGTGCACTGGCGCTAGGCTGGGGAAGACCCAGGTGTGCACCAGGGACAGCAAGGAAGCCGTGAGGCCACAGGGCAGTGAGTGAGTTGAGCAACATGGAAAATCAGGCTGGAGTGTTCGGATGAGGCCTGAGAGGGGCTGGGTCACAGAGGGCTCACAGGCGTCCTGATGCCTTCGGCCGTCACTCTGAGTGAGTCGAGAAGCCAGTGGAGCATTTTGAACAGAAATGGGCACAATCCCTCTGCCAGCTGTGCTAACAAGAGAATAAATGGGGGGGGGGGGCGGAGCAAGAGTCAAAGCAGAGAGACCAGTTATAAGGCTATTGCAATAATCCAAGAAACAAGTGATTTGTGGTTTTAATGTTACCAGGATAACATTAATGGAGTCAGCAAGAAGTGGTCAGATTCTGAGATACTTTGGAAGTAGTGCCAAAATGATTCACTGACATTGAATGTGGGATATGAGACAGAGTCAACAGTGACTAAAGTCTGGAGCCTAGAAAAGCAGATGAGTAAGATTGTCATTTGCTGGAAGAGTTTAAGGGAGAAGACTAGGTTTAGAGAGAAACATAATGAGTAGGTTGCCAGATAAAATACAAGCTAGTTTAAAAACCAGTTGTCCGTTGATTCTACTCCAGCTCATGGCAACCCCATGTGTGTCAGAGTAGAACTGTGCTCCACAGGGTTTTCTGATTTTTCAGAAGTGGATCGCTAGGCCTTTCTTCCAAGGCACTTCTGGGTGAATTGAACCACCATCCTTTCAGTTAGCAGCCAAGCATATTAACCATTTGCACCATAAACTACAGGACACCCAGTTAAAATTGAATTTCAGACAAACAACAAATAATTTTTTAATGTAAGTATGTCCCATGCAATATCTGAAATTCAAATTTAACTGGGCGTCCTGTTTTTTGTCTGCTTATGGTTTGTGTGTATGTGTGTGTGCGTGTGTGTATTTGTTTGTTGCTAACTCTGACAACCTTAATAAGTGAGGCTCTTAGTTTAGGACATAATAAGCCTGAGATACCTATAGATGTCCACAGAAGAGGTCAAGTAGCAGGTGGCTACGTGAGTCCTGAGCTCAGGTAAAAGATCAGGGCTGGAGATACATATTTGGGAGTTAACAGCCTATCCTTGATATTTAAAACCCTGAGACTGAATAGGTAAATGTATAGAGACCAAAGTGGGAGGGAGGGGGAGTCACTGTTTAGGAAGAACTGAGTTTCTGTTTATGGTGATGGAAAATTTGGCAATTATTATGGGTGACAGTTGCACATGATTAATGTAATTGATATCACTAAATTGTACACCTGAAAGATGCTGAACTGGCAAATGTGTTATATACATTTTTACAATAATAAAAGAATGGGGGGGGGCACATTAAAATAAATAAATAAGTAAAACCCTGAGATTGGATGGGACTGCTTAAAGAGTGAATGAGGGCAAAGAGGAGAAGGGGTCCAAGAACTGAACCCTGGAGTACGCCAATACTTGGAAGTGGAAGAGATCTGGAAGATCTGAGACTGAACTGAGAAAGAGAGGCCAGAAAGGAAGGAGAAAAGTCCAGAGAGTGTGGTGTCCCAGAGGCCAAACGAACAAAATATTTCAAGAAGAGAGGGATCAGCTTCATCCAATGCTGCTGAGAGGGCAGGAAATATTAGGGGTTGGCCGTGGAATTTAGCTACGGGGAAGACCATGGGGGCCTTGGCAAGAGCAGTCTTGGTGGAGAAGGGAAAGCAAAAGCCTGATTAGTGTGAGTTCAAGAGGGAACACAAGAGAAAAATTGGAGACAATGGACAATGTCAATTCTTTTGAGCAGTTTTATGGTAAAGGGATGGAAAGAAATGAAGCAGGTGCTAGAAGGAGAAGTGGGGCCAAGGGAGGTGTTATTTTTTTTTAAAGAAGGAGAAATATCAGAATGTTTATCATGACGGGAAAGAGTCCAGTAAAGAGCAAAAGGTTGATAATGGAGGAGAGAGTGAGGAAGTGGGGTGGGATCCTTGGGGAGGTGAGAAGGGATGGGACCCAGTGCACATGTAGATGGTTGAGTCTTGACAGCAATTCAGCAAGTCATGTATTACCTCCACCTGAGGATAAAGTCATGCAGACAGAATTCCAAGTCCAGCCTCGGAGCCACAGCTCTTTCTGTCCTGAAAGGAAAGCAGCACCTCCACCTGGATCTGGGACATCTCTTTCTCCCTATCCCCAGCCCTGGACATGCACAAACAGAGCTGGAAAGCTCCCATCCCCTCTGCCTGACTTGCTTCCCAGGGCCTTCTGCCTGCCCCACCTCCCCACTCAAGGAAGGACACGGTCTTCGGGCTCAGGGAAGACCCAGGCCCCTGCCACACACACACATACACACACAAGGGAAGTCCCAGCCTGAGAGGGAAGCCTGCCCCATCCCAGGAAGCTCCTGCCTAAGGCCTGGGAAGAGTACAGATGGTGGACAGCCTGGGAACAAGACTAGCCTGGGCTGAAACCTGGGCTGAAAGAGGTGCAGTGGCAGGGACAGGACCTGCCACCCCCAAACAGCAGGTGTAGGCCCTGAGGGATGAGGGGGTGGCCTGAGCAGCTGCCGAGGGCTGGTACAACACAGCCTTGCCCTGAGGCAGGGGGATGGCCTAGATGGCCTCCCACAGGTTCCCCTCCTCAGGGAGCAGAAACTTAGGGTGGGACAGAAAGGCCTTAAGGTTCTCAGAGCCTCTCTCTAGAATAGGGAATCTTCCAGCCCACCCAGAAAAAGCAAAGGCCAGTTGTTGGGGACACTGCCTGATGCCCAGAGTGAGCGGCATCTGACAGGGTCAGAATGACAGGACCTAAGCAACAAAATCATCCGGTCACCAGAGCTGAGTAACTGAACTGCATACAGACAGCACTACACACAAACACCACACACATCACCTCAAAACCATACCAGCCACCTCCACAATCATACACATTTACAACCACACACATCAAAACATACATACACACTCCCCACACAACCCCCGTTAACATACAACTACCCAATCCTACACACAAATGGACAATTCTTACACATAACCTTACATGTGCCCAACATTTACCTCACAAAGAGTAACTGGACTTCAGCTACCTTCTGGGCCGTGGAGATGCAGCAGGAACGTGGCTGGGACTGCCAAGCTCCCTGCTCTCCCCTGGAGATAATTTCAGAGAATGTTACACAGTGGCTGCTGAGGAAGTGAGGTGAGGTAACTTCAGATAGGGTGACCAGGGAAGGTGAGACCTGAATAAAGAAGACCCTACCAGGTGAAGAGTCAGGAAAGAGCAGTCCAGGCACAGGACACAGTAAATGCACTGGCCTGAAGCCAATGTAAATGGAGAATAGTGGCTGAAAGTGAGGCAGGACTAGATCACCAGGGCCTTGTAGGCCATGGTCAGGAGAGCTGGTGTTAGTCTAAACATAATGGTAAGTCATTGGAGGGTGTTAATAGGGGGGTGATGTGCTTGCCCCTGTATCATTAAAACATTACCTTAACTAGAAAAAGGGGAGGGAGGCAGTAGTGGTTCAGTGGTCGAATTCTCCCTTTCCACGTGGGAGACCTGAGTTCGATTCCCAGCAATGCACCTCATGCTAGTCACCACCCATCTGTCAGTGGAGGCTTGCTATGATGCTGAACAGGTTATAGTGGAGCTTCCAGACTAAGACAGAGTAGGTAGAAAGGCCTGGCGATCCAGTTCTGAAAATCCACCAATGGATCACAACAGTCTGACCCCCAACCGCTCATGGGGATGGTGCAGGACAAGACAGCATTTCATTCTGTCGTACATGGGGTCGCCATGAGTCAGTGGCTATTTCGACCACAACTAGAAAAAACTATGGGAGGAGAGAAAAGTATTTTCAATTATCAGAGTGGGGAAGGCATTTCTAATCATGACCAAACTCAGAGGCCGTAAAAGATTGATACATCTGACTACATAAAAACTGTTTAACTCTGCATGACAAAACATCTACATTCAAAGTCAAAAGACAGTGACAAACTAGGAAAAAATCCTTTCTGTTTGTATTACAAAGGGCTCATTTCCTTAATATGTGAAATCAATAATAATGAAAAGGGTAACCACCCAATAAATAATGGGCAATGGCAAAGGACAGTTCACAAAGAAACACAAATGGCTCTTAAAAATATGAAAAGATGCTCAATCTCATTCATAATAAAAGAAACACAAAATAAAAGTATAATGAGATACCACCAGCAACCATCATAAGGTTTGATTAAGACTCTATATTGGTTAAGAATGTTGAGGAAACAAGCACTCTTACATCTCGTGGGTATATGAACTTGATACAGCCTCTATGGAGAGGAGTTTGACAATAATTATCAAAATTTTAAATTGTTAAAAAGCAAGATGTCACTTTATAGACTAAGGAGCACACGACCCAAGCCATGGTGTTTTCAATCGCCTCATATGCATGCGAAAGCTGGCCAATGAATAAGGAAGACCAAAGAAGAAGTGACGCCTTTGAATTAGGGTGTTGGTGAAAAATACTGAATATACCATGGACTGCCAGAAGAATGAACAAATCTGTCTTGGAAGAAGTACAACCAGAATGCTCCTTAGAAGCAAGGATAGTGAGACTTCGTCTCACATTCTTTGGACATGTTATCAGGAGGGACCAGTCCCTGGGGAAGGACATCATGCTTGGTAAAGAAGAGGGTCAGCAAAGAAGAGGAAGACCCTCAACGAAATGGATTGACACAGTGGCTGCAACAATAGGCTCAAGCACAATGATTATGAGGATGGCACAGGACCTGGCGGTGTTTTGTTCTGTGGTACATAGGATGGCTAAGGGTCGCAACTGACTTGACAACACCTAACAACAACAACCTACACCTTTAATCCAAAAATTCCACTTCTAGGCATATATTCTATAGACATAATAAAAAATGTATTAAATGATGCCATTCAGTGATATTCATTGCAATCGTGTTTGTAATACAAACAAATAAATAAAAGATTGGAAACAGCCTTGATTTTCATCAATGTGAGATTGATTTAATATATTATAGTACAGATACTATTCAGCTGTTTGAAAAAAAGAATAAGACATTTCTACATCTACTGATTGGGGGAAATGAAATACTATTTAGCTGAGTTTTTCGTTTTGTTTTTTTTTAAGAAAAGAATACGATAGCTCTACATCTACTAATAGGAGTCCCTGGGTGGTGCAAACAGTTAACACGCTCGGCTGCTAATCGAAAGGTTGGAAGTTGGAGTTTGGTGTCCACCCAGAAAGGTATCTAGAAAGAAAGGCCTGGCAATCTACTTCTGAAAGATCAGCCATTGAAAACCCTATGGAGCACAGTTCTACTCTGACGCATTTAGGGTCACCATGAGTCAGAACTGACTCAACAACAACGGGTGATGATTCATCTGCTGACAGGGGGAAATGTCCAATATTTTGTTACATGAAAAAAGCAGAATACAGAAGTATACCCTTCCATTTGTATAAATGTAAAAAGAAGAATATCTATATAGTTGAGTGCACAGATGATCTTAGGAAGGGTAAACAAGAAATGGGTAACCCTGGCTGTCAGGGGCAGGCTGGTGTTCAGGGAAAAGGCAGGACTGGAGCTAGAGAAGTGGGACTCATCAGGGAACGAATGATATTTAAAGACCCAAGACTGGATGAGATCACCCTGGGAGAGAAGAAGGCTGAGGACTGAGCCCCAGGACATGCCCACATGAGACACTGAGATACTAATGAAGCCTCTCAGGCATAAGGAAAGTAGGAGTGTGGTTTCCAGGAAGACAAGGGGAGAAAGTGCTTTGAGAAGGAAGGAGTGTCGGGTGCTTCTGAAGGTCAAGACGGATGGGAGGAGACATGACTATTGGATTTAGCGTCCTGGAGATCCTTGGTGACCTTGATAGGGCTGTTTTCAGTGGCACGCTTGTTGTTGTTTTTAGCTGCCATTGAGTCAGCCTTCAATTCATGGCAACCCCACAAGTAACAGGATGGGACCATTGTGATGCATAGGGTTTTCACTGCCTGATTTTTTGGAAGTAGATAGCCAGGCCTTTCTATCCAGTCTGTCTTAGGCTGGAAGTTTCACTGAAACCTATCCAGCATCATAGCAACATGCAAGCCTCCACTGACAGCCGGTTGCCTTCTACCACTGAACCACCACTGCCCTCTGTAGCGGCACGGTAACCAACTGCTATCGAGTCGATTCTGACTCATAGTGACCCTATAGGACAGAGTAGAACTGCCCCATAGGGTTTCCAAGGCTGTAAGTCTTTATGGAAGCAGACTGCCACATCTTTCTCCCAAGGAGCAGCTGGTGGGTTCGAACCACCCACCTTTTGGTTAGCAGCCAAGTGTTTTAACCACCATACCACCAGGGCTCCTTAATGGCGTGGTAGGGACCAAAATATTGTTTGAATGGGTTGAAAAGTGAATAAGAGGTGAGGAAGGGGATAGCAAGTTTTGCTCTGAAAGGGAGCAGAACAACAGGTGGTAGGTGGCATGTGTGGCAGTCATGGACCCACCCCCAGGACACCATCATACTCACACGCATCCCCACACTGACACATGGACAGAACCACCGGGACACGGACACACAGCACCATTAGATCTCAGCGAAGTTTTTCCTGGGCCATGCCCTTCGTGAGTAGAAGTGGCCTCTGCCCTGTGCCTTTGCCCTACCTAGACACACAACATCGCTGAGGCCTCCAGGGTCACCTAATCTCTCTGTGCCTCGGTTTTCTCATTCATAAAACCAGGAGGAATAATGCCTTCCTCCCTGGAAGCTGTGAGGAGGAAATAAAGCACAAAGATGGCACAAGATGTCTCCGGGCTCCCAATGCAGTGGTAAGTCTCTACCACAATGAGCAGTAGGTAGGGAGACCAGGTGATTGACCTTCTTAACTGGGGCACTTTCAAGGGTAAAAGAGGTGCTGTTAATTCCGCCGGGACCACAGGGACAAACCCATACCGTCCGAAGCAAACCTGTACAGTCCAGCACAAACCACGTTGTATAGTCACTCTTCAGCTAGGGAGTCATCTCTGTGCAGACAGTGAGGGTTCAGGCCCGACGGGGTTCAACGGTGACCAACATCCTGGGACACCCAGGGAGGCCGGAAGCCCTGGGGTTTTCCAGCGGAAGCCAGATCGCCAGGGGCTATCATTAGGTTCCTAGTCACCGCACAGTAGTAAATGCGACAAAGCGTCCTTGTCCCCAGAGCCCAGCCCAGCAGCACCCAAGCCGCACACCCGCTTCCCTCGGCAGAGGGTCTACCCTGCCTTCTCCAAGCCCGGGTCCGACCCTCTCCCCGGGGCCACAAGATCTGCCCCTTGCAGTAACTCCAAGCAACGACCTCCCCTATCCTGTCCCCTCTCCCGGGCTTAGAACACCTCCCTCCAGGGCGCGCACCTCATCTCCTTTCCAGGCACAGGATCTGTCCCCACCCCAGTTAACCAAAGTCCACATGCCTCATTCGAGGATGCAGAGCCTGAGCCAGGCAGGGCCGTCAAGGACCCGTCGCTCCCTGGGGCGGGGAAGGCAGTCCTCAGGAGTGCCCCCAACGCAGGGTCGAGGACGTGCCAGGCGGCAAAGGTGACTGGTAGGCGTGGGCGAGTCAGGATTGCAATCCATGCCGCAGCCACGGCACTTCAAAGTTTAGAATGCTTCCCGCCCCTAATCTCATTGGCGCCTTGGTAAGAGCCCTGCCCATGGGCACAGATTCCCCCACTTCGCAGATGAGAAACCAAGGCTCAGAGGAACGAGGAACCCCGCCGAAGGCTGCTCCGGGAACGGGTGGCTGCGCCGGGACTAGAACCCCAGCAGATCGCCACCAGGGCCGCTCCGTCGGCCCCTCCCCCGACCCTCCCTCTTCCACGCCGCCCCAGGCTTGCGGGCCGCAGCGCGCCCTGCAGCCACATCGAGCCTGGGCTCGGGTCTCCCTCGCCTCTGCACGGGCCTCGTGGACGCGGGGTCTGGGCCCCACGGCGGCCGCGGCGTTGCGGGTAAGCGCGGGTGGGGACGAGCCCCCGGAAGCGTGGCGTTCCGCAGCAGCGACCCCCAGCGGCGGGGCTGGGGCTTTATCATGCTTGCGCTGCGGGGCTGGGGCTGCGGGGAAGGCAAGCGGTGGGGAGACACAACTACCCTCCCCGATGGCCTTCTCGCCCCTCAACTCTGGGCAGGGTGGGGGCTGCAGCTGCTGGAAGATTCCCGCACCACCATGTACACGTTACGGCCCCCAAGTGGTCTAGGATAGAGGGGAACTGAGGGGGGTAGTTCTAGCCAGGTCCAGGGCCTGGGAACAGAGGATGCTCTGGGAGCTGGCCTTGGGGGACACAGGGGAGAAGCCAGAACCGGCTCCGCAAGTCCCCAGCCTGAGCTCGGGAGGGAAATTCTGTTAGTGTGTTGCATCCATTGGGTGTGTCTTGCGGGACTGGGCAGACAGCCCCAGAGGTGGAAGGAGGGGGCCCAGGAGGGGGCTGCACCAGGGTGGTCCGCCGTGGAGGGCTCAAGTCGGCACCAGCACGTCTGGGTCCCTCTCCTTGCGTGCTGGCAGACACCAGAGAGGTCTGAAACTTCAACTAACTGAGGTCAAGGAGGGAATGACCTCTTTGATTTTTATTAGCGGTAAGGAAATAAGTCCATGGGACTAGAGAATCTTGAAAGTAGCCCAGGTAAAGTGACAGAGCTGAGGTTTGAATCCAGGTGTGATCTCATGTTCAAAGTATACTCCACTGCCCCTCCCAAAATCCCAGGGCTTAGAAGGAGCAGAGTGGGAGAGAAGAAGGGTTCTTCAGGGAGGGGGTCTTCCCAAGTCACCCCATCCTGTCCCTTGGCATCTCGATGCTCCTGCCCACACCTCACACCCCCACCTCCAAGCTGCCTCTCTGAGAAAGCAGCATCATTCATTCATCCTTTCAGCATTTATTGAGTACCTACTATGTGCCAAGCACTAGGCACTAAATATAAAGCAGTGAGCAAGACAGACAGCCCCTGCCCTCACAGAGCTGACATTCTAGTTGGGGAGACAGACAATAAATAATAATAAACATTTGAGCAGAGTGACTTGGAGGACAAGGCGTGCTCTCCTATGGGGTGATCTGAGGAGGCCTCCGAGGATATGGAGTTTGAGCAGAGGCCTCAGTGATGAGAAGGATCCAGCCATGTGAGGTTCTAGAAGAAAAGCATTCCAGGCAAAAGGAAGAAAGCTCTGGAGGGCCTCAGTGTGGCAGGAGCAGAGAGAGGCAGGAGAGAGGGGCAAGAATGCAGAATCTGGGGTTTAATTCCAAGCATAATGAGACACCTAGTAGAGACTTTTAAACAAGAAGATGACATGATCCAATTTAATGCATTCTAGAGGCCCTGGTGGCACAGTGGTTAAGAGCTACAGCTGCTAACCAAAAGGTCAGCAGTTCGATTCCACCAGCCACTCCTTGGAAACCCTATGGGGCAGTTCTACTCTGTCCTATAGGGTTGCTACAAATTGGAATTGACTCGACAGGAACGGGTTTGGTTTTTTGTTTTTTTTTTTAAATGGGTGTAGGGGGAGTCCCTGGATGGTAGAGAAGGTTAACACACTCGGCTGCTAACTGAAAGGTTGGAGGTTCAAGTCCACCCAGAGTCACCTCGGAAGAAAAGCCTGATGATCTACTTCTGAAAAATTAGCCATTGAAAACCCTATAAGCACAGTTCTACTGTGACACACATGGGGTCGCCATGAGTAGAGCAGACTCAGCAGCAACTAGTAGGGTACGAGGGGCACAGGAGCAGAAGCCGACAGGCCAGTGAGGAAGCTGTGGCAGTACTATGGGCAAGAGTGTTGGTGGCAGTGGAGGAGCGAAGCAGTCATGCAGGGTGGGCACACAGGCATCGTACATGCAGAGTCCCAAGTCCAGCTGTCAGAAAGCACGCACATTCACTCACACCCGGGCAGACAGAGCCAGGCATGCACGCACACTCACATGTGGGGAGACTTGTGCTTTCACGCACTACACACACAGCTGCATGCAGAAGCTATGTGCACTCAGGCGGCCCGCCCGTCCACACCCGCTGAGTCACTCAGGGACTGGGGAAGAAATGTGAGGTTTAGGGGCATGGACAATGCCTGTCTCCCACCACAAAGCCCTGGCAGCCGGCAAGGGCTGGGGCTGGCTGGGGCTCCCCAGGCCCTGGCACAGGGAAGGGGGCTGTCTCAAGATATTCCCTGGATCTAGTGTCCTCCCAAGACGCAGACCATACTGCCCCCCATGCACCCGCAAATTGAGTTCCTCTCCCATCTTTACCACCTACTGGCTGTGGGTTATTCCCCTACTCTGAGCTTCAGTTTCCTCTCTGCAGAATGGTAGAGAGTAGAATGGTAATAAGGCACCAACAAGACCCCGGTCTGGAGCAGGTGCCTGAGGAGAAGGGGAGGGGAGGTGGTGGAATGCATAGGCCCTGGCACCCGACAGCCTGCCTTAATCCAACTCTAGTTTTAAAGAGGGACTTGACTTCTCTAGACTTCACAGTAATGAGTGGTCTGCATTTATTGAGCATTTACTATGTACTTAATGCTTTGCCATCATTCTCATTTGATGATCAGTTTCTTCATCTGTAAAAGGGGAGCATAATAATATCTATCTCATGGGGGTCTTTATAAGGACTAAGTGAGATCTTGCACATAGAGTGTTTAGCTTGGTGCCTGGCTCATACTAAATGCTCAACAGGTGATAATTGTTATCAGCAAATGCATGTTCCTCTCCTTCTGCATACTAGCTCTCTGACTTGGGTATGTTACTTAACCTGTCTGTGCCCCAGTTTCCTATCAGTAGCTTGGGAAGAATAATAGTAGCAATCTCATAGGGTCCATCGAACAAGTCCATTCATGTAAAGAACTCAGAACAGTGCCTGGTACATAGTAAATGCTCAATAAATGTCACCTGTTAATTACTATAGGGAGACATTTGTGGTTCAGTGGTAGAATTCTCACCTTCCATGCAAGAGACCCAGATTTGAGTCCCACCCAATGCACCTCATGTATAGCCACCACCCATCCATCGGTGGAGGCTTGTGTGTTGCTATGATGCTCAACAAGTTTCAGTGGGGCTTCCAGATTAAGATAGAGTAGGAAGAAAGGCCTGGCAATCTATTTCTGAAAATCAGCTAATGAAAACCCTATGGCCCATCAATGGATAAATGGATAAACAAACTGTGGTACATAAACACAGTGGAATACTATGCAACATTAAAGAATAATGACAAATCCCTGAAATATCTCACAACATGGATGAACCTGGAAGACATTATGCCGAGTGAAATAAGTCAGTCACAAAAGGACAAACATTGTATGAGACCACTATTATTAAGAGTCAAGAAAAGATTTTTACACAGATAGAAACATTCTTTGATGGTTACCAGGGAGGGAGGGAGGGAGGAGGGAAAACCACTAACTAGATAGTAGACACATACTAACTTTCGTGAAGGGAGAGATAATACACAATATGGGGGTAGTCAGTACAACATAATCAAGGTAAAGGAAGACACTGAAAGGTACATGAGAGTAAAAACCAGCAAGAACAAATACTAATATATATACAATCCTGCAACAACAGTAATAAACAATAATGTACACGTGCATACATAAGTAGATATGTAAGCTGAACAGGGGTGGGAGGGCATATGGAAGTACATCCACGTACATATATATGTGTACATGCTACAAATATACCCATGTATGCAGTAGTGCACACAGGGGACACGGTCAGGAAAACTTCTTAGCCATAACCATATGCCTCCTGGGACTAAGATACTGGGCTTGAAGGCTAGGGACCATAGTCTCAGGGGATATCAAGGTCAATTGGCATATCATAATCCATTTAGACAATGTTCTACATCCTACCTTGGTGAGTAGCAACTGAAGTCTTAAAAGCCATCTAAGATAGAACAATTGATCTTTTCCCACCCAGAGCAAAGAAGAGTGAAGAAAACCAAAGACTCAAGGAAACTAGTTCAAAGGACTAATGGACCACATAAACCACGGCCTCCTCTAGCCTGAGACCAGAAGAGCTAGATGGTGCCCAGCTACCACTACTGACCTCTCTGACCAGGATCACAATAGTAGGTCATGGACAGAGTGGGAGAGAAATGTAGAACAAAATTCAAACTCATTTTAAGACCAGACTTACTGGTCTGATAGAGACTGGTGGAACCCCCAAGACTACAGCCCTTTGACTGGCTTCAAACTTGGAACTGAAGCCACTCCTGTAGACCACATTATAGCCAATAAATAGGCCTATAAAATGAATGATTATACCAATGAGGAATGTACACCTCAGAACAATCAACTGTATGAGACCTAAAGGGCAGCATGTTCAGAAGGAAGGTAGGGACAGGAAAGCTGGGCGAATGGACACAGGGAACCCAGAGAAGATGGGGGAGAGGGCTGACACATTCAGGGGTTTGCAACCAATGTCACGAAACAAGCTGTGTATAAATTGTTAATTGGAAAATTAATTTGCTCTGTAAACTTTCACCTAAACCACAATAAAATGTTCAGAAAACAAGAAAACCCTGTGATCACAATGGTCAGATCTGCATCCGATCATGGGGATGGTGCAGGACCCGGCAGCATTTCATTCTGTTGTGTGTGGAGTTGCCATGAGTCAGAGGCCAACTGGACAGCAGCTAACAACATTAATCAATATTATGGTTTTTTCCATTGTTCTCTCAGGTAGGCATAGCTCCGGGCCCCCACAGCAGGCGCCATGGACTGGAAGACCCTCCAGAGCCTACTGAGCGGCGTGAACAAGTACTCCACAGCGTTCGGGCGCATCTGGCTGTCAGTGGTGTTCGTCTTCCGGGTGCTGGTGTACGTGGTGGCTGCGGAGCGCGTGTGGGGGGACGAACAGAAGGAATTTGACTGTAACACCAAGCAGCCAGGCTGCACCAACGTCTGCTACGATAACTTTTTCCCCATCTCCAACATCCGCCTCTGGGCCCTGCAGCTTATCTTCGTCACCTGCCCCTCACTGCTGGTCATACTGCACGTGGCCTACCGCGAGGAGCGCGAGCGGCGGCACCGCCGGAAGCATGGAGAGCACTGCGCCAAGCTGTACGACGATACGGGCAAGAAGCACGGTGGCCTGTGGTGGACCTACCTGCTCAGCCTTATCTTCAAGCTCATCATCGAGTTCCTCTTCCTCTACCTGCTGCACACTCTCTGGTATGGCTTCAGCATGCCGCGCCTGGTACAGTGCAGCAATGTGGCCCCGTGCCCCAACACCGTGGACTGCTACATCGCCCGGCCCACGGAGAAGAAGATCTTCACCTACTTCATGGTGGGCGCCTCGGCCATCTGCATTGTGCTCACCGTCTGCGAGATCTGCTACCTCATCATCCACAGGATATTTCAGGGCCTGCATAAGGACAAGGTCCCCCGGGGCCGCAGCCACCCATCCTCCGCCAGCCAGGCCTCCACCTTCGGCTGCCACCACAAGCTGGTAGAGGCTGCAGAGCCGGGCCCCAGCCTAGGTGATGACAAGCTGCAGGCTTCAGCACCCAGCCTGACCCCCATCTGACCACGGGCTGGGGGTGAGATGGGGGCTGCCAGTGCAGAGAGGCAGGGAGGTATCACAAGGGGTCCTACAGATGCTGGGTGTCCCCACTGAGCTAAGCTAACCTATCCAAGTTCATGCCTTGACTTTTTTTTTTTTTTTTTTTTTTTTTTTGAGTGCTGGGCTCCCTACTATCTACCTGGGTATAGGTAACACCATAGGCCCTGTGGCAGCCCTCAGGGAGACAGACATTTAAACAAACAAGTTAACTCCATACATGCAAAGGGAGACTTAGGGGGCTCATAGCAGGGACTTAGAGTTCGGCTGCTAACCACAAGGTCGGCAGTTCAAATCGACCAGCTGCTCCTTGGAAACCCTATGGGGCAGTTCTACTCTGTCCTGTAGGGTTGCTATGACTCAACAGCAACTGTTTTTTTTTGTTGTTGTTGTTGTTGTTAGCAGGGACTTCTGCCTAACCCAGAAGGAGAGCGGGCAAGGCTCCTCTGAGGAAATAATGTTTAAGAGGAGAGAAGTGTTTCCAAGCAGAGAGAACAGCCTGGAGGCCACAAAAAGTGAAATGCTTGCCTTGGAATGTGCCAGTCCAAAGGAAGTCTTCACTCCCTCAGGAGAAGTAGCCCAGATTCCCGGGGTGGAGAGGCGGTATTATCCCAGCTGCAGAGGGTCTGGGAAGAGGAGGAGGCTCTGCTGAGGCCAATCCATGCTCAAGACACCCAGGGATCCCCTGGGCCATCACTGCCCTCAGGGGAAGCCTCCCCCTGCCCCAGAACCCCTTTTCTCCAGCTTCAGGTAGCTTTCTGCCCATCTTCCTCATTGCAGATGTGCTAAGCATTGCAGATGTGCTAAGTCTGGTGCTAACCGTTCAGATCCTTGCTCCTAGCTGATAGGAACATCCCCCAAGGCAGTTGTTTCCTTGAAATCTGTAAAGGCTGTGTTTTATAAAGGTTGGCTCTTTCTTCTGTTCTCCCATACTCACACCTGCAGGGCCCTGAAGGCAGGGAGTAGCCCTCAGAAGGGGAAAGATCTCCACGGCTGGGGGTGAAGCTAGGCTGGAACTGGGGTTGACTGAGGTGGGAGCTGGGGCTGGGTTAGATGTTGGCAGAGGCTAGGGTAGAACCTGATATTCATGTTGTGGTTCTAGCTGTGGCCACAAGAGGGCACCATGCTCCCTCTACAACAGACCCTGCCCTGAGTACACAAAATCACTGTCATTGTAGACAAATCACACTCCTGCCTCCTTTGTAACCCAATGACGCTTATCCACTAACCACATCCCCACCCTGTGTACACATAATCCCAGTTATTCATACTCTCACTCCTTAAGTACACACAAGAGGCCATGTGGCTATTCTAAAGGTATGCAGACCCAGCCTCACCCAAGCATTTTATTCAGCTCATTCCACTTTCCCTGAGCATTTTCTCTATACCAGGGCCCTGCTAGGAAGCTGGGACTGCATAGGGGAGTAGGACTAGTCCCTTCCAAATTGCTCAGAGCCTGGAGGAGACAGAAACACGGATCATCTACCTTACCAACCCCTGGAATGGCTCACAGCCCCACACTCAGGACTGTGTGGTGACCTGAAGTTTAGGGAACACCAACATCCAAGGGCAGCCAAGGCCAGACCCAAATGGGAAGCAAAAGGGAGTGTAGTGCAAGGTTATACTAAAGCAGGGACTTTTTTTTTCTGTTCCTGTCAAGTCGATTCCAACTCATAGCGACCTCATGCGTTACATCTTTATGGAAGCAGATGGCCAGGTCTTTCTCCTGCAGAGCTGTTGGGTGGGTTCGAACCACCATCTTTTTGGTTAGCAGCTGGGCGCTTAATTGTTACACCACCAGGGCTCCTTCCGTAAGGATTACAGCCAAAAAAACCCTATGGAGCAGTTCTTCTCTGTTACATGGAGGTACCATGAGTCAGAACTGACTCAACAGCACCTAACAACAACAGTCTTTATGGAAGCAGATCACAAGGCCTTTCTTTCCTGGCGCTGCTGGGTGGGTTCAAACTGCCAACCTTTGGGTTAGTAGTCAAACACAAACCATTTGCACCACCCAGGGACTGTCAGAAAGACATTTAGTGACTATCAAAGCCAAGGCCAGGAGCCAGAAATCTAGAAGCCAATGAGCCAAGAGCCAGTGGAAGCAGGGAGAGGTCAGATCATTATATACACAGCACAGGCCATGGTTCACGTTTGTTCTGACATGTGGCCATTAGGAGGTAGATAAGCCAGCCAAGTTCAAAGGATCCAGGGCTGGGCTGACACCACCTGCCCAGTCCCAAGCCCGCTGGGTTTGAATCATAGCTTGACCACTTCACGATCACAGCCTCACAACTCTGCACCTTAGGCAAGCTTTCGGAGCCTCAGTTTTGTCATTAATACAATGGGAATTGTATCAATCCAGGTCCCTGGCAGTAAACAGGTGCCACATGCAAACTGAGTAACTGAAAGAGATTTTCCTAGAGGGAAAGGCATGATTAAGGAAATCTACAAGGGATACTGCAGGAGCCTGGGGCTAGTACCAGGTAGCAACAGACAGAGGACACAGCAGCTGTGGGATGTAGCCAACGAAAGCAAGTAAATAAATACCCGAGCTTCACTCTCCTCCCATCTCCTGTTCACCTCCAGTGGCTCCCACTGAACCCAGCTCAACCGGAAGCCAGAGGGCAAGGGGGTCCATGGAGGCAATTGGTATGGGTGAGCCTCCCAGGGCAAAAAGCAGGGTGGAAGAGGGTGGGGAGTGGGCCTGAGGGGCACAGGAATCTATCCAGCACAGCTCTCAAGACAGTAGCTACCTTGTAGAACTGGTGTGGGGATAAAATGAGACACTGCAGGTAAAGCCAGGCACCTAATAAAGGCTCAGTAAGTACTCAGCTGGAGTCCCTGAGTGGTGCAGAGGGTTAACACATTTGGCTGCTAACTGAAAGGTTGGCGGTTTGAGTCCATCCAGAGGTGCCTTGGAAGAAAGGCCTAGTGATCTACTTCTGAAAGGTCACAGCCTTGAAAATCCTATGGGGCACAGTTCTACTTTGCAACACATGGAGTCAGAACTGACCCGACGGCAACTGGTTTGTTTAATATTCAGGTACAACCATGCTTTGGAAAGTCTCTGCCTGCTGCTCCGACCCCTTTGTCGTGTCAGCCACAGTTTGAGCTGATGGCTATAAACGCCTCAGAGAGAGGTGATCTCCACCTACTTGCCACAGGTCATTCCAGCATCTTCCTGGGTTCCAGGTGCCTGGCTGAGGGTGGTTTGGAGGTCAGAGCACCCAGAGAGCATCATCCAGCCCTCCCAGTAGGAACTGGCCCCACTTCTCCAGGCTGCCAGGCCCAGGACCATGGGTGAGGGGACATTCCAGCCCTGAGCCTCCCACCTTTGTCTTGAGGGCTGTCCTGAGCAGTACAGCTTGCTGTTCTTACTGTGTGCTGGGTTATTGTTTACCACTCAAGAGTCCCCAGGCCACATCATTGTCACCCCTATACTGGCCACTCAGAAGGAAGGTGGCTGTCATGTCCCTTTGGCTTTCTCAGGGTGCACACCTCTCCCTTCTCCTCCCCGTCACATGAAGATTCACTGCAAGCTTCCTTCTATTGTGCATATGATAGGTTTAGATTTCAAATACACAAGCCCTCAAGTCCACATCAACTGCATAAAGCAAAGCCATGCTGCAGCCCAAGGTAAACAGGAGCTAGTTTGTATTCAGCCCTTATCACCTCTCACCTGGATTATTGCAGCAACCTCTCCACTTCTGCTTTTGCCCCCTGCCCCTGGGAAGCACACTGAGGAGGAGTTAGGAGTGCAGAGGGTATTTGGGAATAACACCTGCAAACGGAAAAGGTGAGGAAGCAAGGTCAAGCAACAAGACCCATCATGGGAGCTCTGGAGCAAAGACTGCCCTTTAGAGGAGCCCCTTCCTTGTAGGGTGGAAATGGCCAGGCCCTTGTAACACCTGTGGGCTCTAGCACTGCCTGGTGGGGGCATCCTGAGAAGGTGTGGCCTCTCCTGGAAAGCTGAGCAGATGCAGAAATGCTATCAGCTGAGGCTGCCAGCAGACCAGAGTCCACATGAACAGCTGGGTGGCCAGTCTTTTCTTGAAGGGGTGTCCACCACCCCCTCCCCCACAATTTAGTCCCAGCTCAGCAGCCAGGGTGATCTTGTCTTAGAAAAACATAAGTCAGATCATGTCGTTCCTCTGCCTAAAACCTCACATAGGCATCTCACACAGGCGTTTGGTCGGCCACTGCTCCTGTCTGGCCCCACAGCACCTCGCCATCACCATCTCTTCTCCTAGGCCACCTTACTCCAATCACACTGACCTCCTGCTGATCCTTAAGCAGGAGACACAAGGCTCCTGCCTCTGGGCCTTTGCACCTGTTGTTTCTGCTACCTGCAATACTCTCCCCCACCCAGCCACAGGCCTCCCTCCCTCCTTCAGAGCTTGCATCAAATGTCAGCTTAGTGAGAATGTCTCTGACTCTTCAAAATTGAAAATTGCTCCATCCACCAACCCCCAACTCTCCATCCACCTTTCCTATTTATCTTCCCCATGGCATTTATCACCACCTAACATGTTTATTCCTCCACTGGAGCCCTGGTGGCATAGTGGTTAAGAGCTCAGGCTGCTAACCAAAATGTTGGCAGTTCGAATCCACCAGCCGGTCCTTGGAAACCCTATGGGGCAGTTGTACCCCTGTCCTA
>NW_004443951.1:22586953-22625907 GCF_000243295.1 Trichechus manatus latirostris | reverse complement strand
AGAAGACTAGAAGTCACTTTATCCCATCCCGCAGGGGCCACCATCCCTGAAGTTCTGAGGTCTGAGCTGCCCCAGACAATCCTTCTCCTGGGGCTAAGGGCAGAACCCTCGGGGCCCCAGCCCTGGGCCTGAGAGTCAAGAATTGAATCCTGCTATGGAGAAACAGGGGCCTTCCTGCCACCCAGCCCCAGGCCTCCACCTCTACCTTCCCTTTCCTTAGCTGCCCGCACCCCACCACCACCACCACCACTACTCAGTACCCTGAGCTCCTCCCTCAGCCCCTTCTACAACCCACAGACCTTTCTTGTTATAAAAGTTTTGTCACAACTTTTTTTAGCCACCTTGCTTGAAAATGTTCTATGTACCAATAATATGTATCAACAAACCTTCTAAAACCCCTCTCGAGCTCCATTCCCTCTGTGCTTTAGATTAGCCCATTGAATCTTCCCCTAACCCTGCAAAGCAAGTACTATGACTATCCCCATTCTATAGAGGAAGAAACTGAGGTGCAGGGGTTTAAGCAACTTGCCTAAGAACACAGGGGGTCAACAGCCAAGTCTCAACTTTTTGGCTCTGCCGCCTCCATGGCCAGGAAATTCTGAGATCCTGGGGGCAGTGGCCAAGACCGCATAAGCCCAGGTCCTTGGGCCTTTGTTCATGCTGTTCCTCTGCCTACTATGCTCTTCCCGCTTCACCGGGCTGACTCAGTCTCCAGGAAATGTTCCTAATCATGTCCCCTGTGAGTCTCCCTGTACTTCTCAGAAGAATGTTCCACATTTATAATTGTCCTGTTATCCAAGAACAAAGGTGCTCGATGTCTGCTTCCTGTACCAGCCTGTGAGAGCTGGAGGCCAGAGACCATCCCGGCTGGTTTATGGTTGTCTCCAGCTCCACGCACAATACCTGCAGCACTGCAGACCCCTCTTAGTGTTCACCCACGGGGTGATGCCAGAATGAATGATGGCTGGCTCTCCTCCACCCCCCAACCTAGAGACAAGAATGGGATCCATTTTTCTATCAAGGAGCCCATGAAAGTTACTTAGTGACCTCTGATGGTGTAGCCTGCCCAGGAAGGAGGATATTTAGGACATTGCCTCCCGAGGCAGAATTCTAGAAGAATACAGACTGGGTTGGGACCCCAGCCCCACCATGCACTCTATGAAGTGCAATCATAACCTCCCTTTCCCAGTGGGGTTCTCTGAGTCCTAATGAGCTTCATTGCTGAGGTCCTAGCACAGTGCCTGGCACACTCTGGCCACCTACTAAAGGAGTAGTCTACTTTCCTCTCACCAAGGGCAACAGGTCCCCTGGGTCAAGGGAGGGCCCTACCCTACATACCCTCTACATCTTCATCCCCTCCCCACCGCATCCGTCACTTGCCAGGATCAGCAAGCTCCCCGCTGTAATCCTTCCGAAAACACCTCTTCACAGAGTTGGGACCGTGAGACTTTACAGTCTGGAATGTCGGCTGGTGATGTGAGAGCAAGGAAAGGGAATTACCAGGCCCCTCAACTCACACAGCGCCGTCTCCAGAGCCCCTTGCTTTAGAGCTGATTCAGGGAACCTGCCCCTCCCCACCCCTGCCCCCGCCCCCTCCCCGGATCTTTTTCCAGCGCCCCGCCGCCCTCCCTGGCCCATTTCCTGCCCCCACCCCGCCCCTCCGCGCTATTTAAGGCGCCCCCGCCGCCTGGCGCCGTCCAGCAGGGCTCCCTCGGGCGCCGCGGCGGCGATCGTGCGTCCCCACCTGGCTTAGCCCGGCAGGCAGGCGGTGAGTTGGCGGGCCTGAGAGCCACCTGTAAGCAGGGGTCGGGCGGGGACAAGAGTCCCGCCACCTGCCGGGGCTGAGGGGAGCTGCGGGGCGCGCGGTGAGGGGAAGCACAGCCAACACGCTCACCAGCCTGAGGTGGGACAGGTTTTGTGCTAAGCGCGTTTCCTACAGCCTTTCCTTGAATCCTTACAAGAATCCTAACAAGTAGGAATACTATTATTTCCGCTTTACAGGAGACTGAGGCTCTGAGAGGTTGTCACTTATCCAAGCCTCCGGTTGGTAAGGGTGAGGCAGGATTTGAACCAAGGTCTGGTTCTAAAGCTGGGGTCTAAACCGCTTTGTCCGGGAAGAGGCACCTCCCTCCTCCCATTCCCCTACCTCCCTCCCCACCCCATCCTCCCAGACATGCTGGGAACTCGGTGGCCTGTGCCTCCGCCTGCAATGACAGTTCCTCCCAAGAGTCTAGAATTTAGCAGCGACAGCTTGCGGGGTGGGGATGAGTGGAGGAGAAGGCAGGACCAAGTGTCCATACTTAAGTCACAGGTGGTCATTATTGCTGACAGGTGGAACTGATGGAGGACATTACCTTCTAAACTTTTGAAAACCTCTCCTCCCTCCATCCCCAAGCTTAGGGTAGAGTGAGGCCAACTAGGTGAGACATGAGAGGGAGGGGAGCAGGGCCCCTGGGAAGCTAAAGAGAGCATCCCCGCCCCCCAACTGTCTGGGGGTAGCCAGCCTTGGGCAGAAGGGAGAAGGGCACAGCACAGCTGTGTGAACTTGGATAAGTTCCTCAAATTCTCTGTTCCCATAGGCTCCGGAGCCTCAACTTGATCCTGGTCTCTTTGGGCTGTGGTCATCCTGGGGCTCTGACTGGGGGAAGAGGGACACAGAGGTATGACTAGGCAGGTATCTCTACCGTACCCCTGCCATTCAGAGAAGCAGAATGAGAGGATGCACAGAGCTTAGCATCCATCACCCAAAAATCTGCTTTGGGTCCTGTCTGCACTGCTGGCTGTGAGCTGAAGCCCAGTCCCTTCCCCTCCCCGAGCCTCAGTTTCCCTGTCTGTAAAATGGGATGGCAGACCTCCCTGCAGGCTAGTTTCTTGGTCCTGTTGATGTTGCTCTCTGTCTCCCCACAGACAGAGGCCCGGGAGCGATGGGCGACTGGGGCTTCCTCGAAAAGCTGCTGGACCAGGTCCAGGAACACTCGACTGTGGTAGGCAAGATCTGGCTGACAGTGCTGTTCATCTTCCGGATCCTCATCCTGGGCCTGGCTGGCGAGTCGGTATGGGGCGACGAGCAGTCGGACTTCGAGTGTAACACGGCCCAGCCAGGATGCACCAATGTCTGCTACGACCAGGCCTTCCCCATCTCCCACATCCGCTACTGGGTGCTGCAGTTCCTCTTTGTCAGCACTCCCACCCTGGTCTACCTGGGCCATGTCATTTACCTGTCCCGGCGTGAGGAGCGGCTGCGGCAGAAGGAGGGGGAGCTACGTGCTCTGCCCGCCAAGGACCCCCAGGTGGAGCGGGCCCTGGCGGCCGTAGAGCGTCAGATGGCCAAGATCTCGGTGGCGGAGGACGGGCGCCTGCGGATCCGCGGGGCGCTCATGGGCACCTACTTGGCCAGCGTGCTGTGCAAGAGCGTGCTAGAGGCAGGCTTCCTCTACGGCCAGTGGCGCCTCTACGGCTGGACCATGGAGCCCGTGTTCGTGTGCCAGCGTGCACCCTGCCCTTACCTCGTGGACTGCTTTGTCTCCCGCCCCACGGAGAAGACCATCTTCATCATCTTCATGCTGGTGGTCGGACTTATCTCCCTGGTGCTCAACCTGCTGGAGCTGGTGCACCTGCTGTGCCGCTGCCTCAGCCGGGGGATGAGGGCTAGGCGGGGCCAGGAGGCACCCCCAGCTCAGGGCTCTTCCTCGGACGCTTACACTGACCAGGTCTTCTTCTACCTCCCCATGGGCGAGGGGCCCTCGTCCCCACCATGCCCCACCTACAATGGGCTGTCATCCAGTGAGCAGAACTGGGCCAACCTGAACACAGAGGAGAGACTGGCTTCTTCCAGGCCCCCCCTCTTCTTGGACCCACCCCCTCAGAGTGGCCGAAAACTCCCCAGCCGCCCCAGCAGCTCTGCTTCCAAGAAACAGTATGTGTAGGAGCCTGGGGCTTATGTCATCCAACAGAGGGGCCTTGGCAAGTCTGCTGCCTTGGATGTTCCCTCCCTTAAGACTCTGAGATGGCTAGGGCTGGGGCCTCGTTGCAGGTTGTTTTGAACACCTGGGTACCTTCCTGGAACCAGAGGATACCATGCCTTCCCCTCTAGAACATGGCTTTGTCCCAGACACAGACAAAGCTAGCTTAGGGTGGTCCTGGCCAAAGATGTTGGGGGCCCTCTGGCCTTTTTCACCCGGTCCAGAGGATTCCAGAGTCCACTAGCCCCATTCCCACCGTCATGGAAGATTCACCTCAGCCCAGGTGGTCCTCACACCCTCTCCTCACAGGAAAAGGCTGATCAAGGCTGCTGGGTCGGCCTTGATCACCCAGGTAGACAGCGCCTGTGCTGGTGGGTGGTGGGGGGATGGGGGAAGACTATGGGTCTGGAGCTGACCCTGTCAAGAGGACTGGGGCCTTGTTCTCATCACTCCTTCCCAGTTCCGCTGTTTATGCTTCTAAAATAAACAGGACTTGATCACAAGCTGGGTGTGTATTAATGCTGTCGGGATATGCCTCGGGGGGCAGTGGGGGGGAGGCAGTTATTTTGCCCAGGCTTCCTTTTCTTTTTGGTCCTGCATAATCTCTTTGGCCTCTGCAACCCCAAATCCAGCCAGCACCTTCAACCCTCAAACTCTTAACATTCTGCCTCTCTGCAGTCCTGAGTCCTAAACACTCTGCCTTTTGGAGGGCTTCAGGCACCAGTCACTTCTCTCCATCCCCGCTGCCCGAGCCCCAGTGGCCTGCCCGTTCATCAACAGCCAGAGCAGCACTTTCCCCATCCTGCCCCATGCCTGTCTGGTTCCCAAGCCATTCTGCACCTTGCAGTGTGTTTACTCTCACTGGACACTTTGCTCTCCAAGCACACGTGCCAGCTAAATCCTTCACAGTCCAGCTTAAATGGACCCTGCTCCCCTATCCCACCTCATCCTGGACCTCTTGGTGTTTAGGGAGAGGGCATTTAGGTCACTGTCCCTTCCTACCTTGGCACTTTCTAGTCTACCCACCAGAAAAAGCAACTCAAAGGCCTGCACTGTACCTCCTTGCCATACACTCAGAACTCGGTGAAAACGATGGCCCCTGGGTGGTGCAAACAGTTAATGTGCTCAGTTGCTAACCAGAAGGTTGGTGGTTCAAGTTCACCCAGAGGCACCTCAGAAGAAAGGCCTGGCAATTGACTGCTGAAAAATCAACCACTGAAAAGCCGATGAGCACATTTCTACTCTGACGCACATGGGGTCACCATGAGTTGAAATCAACTGAAGAGCAACTGGTTTATAGAGAGGTGGAGGAGTCTAGTGGTGGGACTGAATCTTGCCTCTGAGTCATGAAGCCTGCAGAGAAAAATTCACACTTGAACTGGATCTTGAAAGGGGAGTAGGAATCCGCCCGGGAGGGAGGAGGACGCTGAGGATCTGGGCACAGAAAACTGCAAAGGCCTGGAGGGAGGGAGTGGCCAGGGCTAAGGGATGTTCAGGGTCTGAAGGGCCATCTAGGATACAGGAGAATGAGCCCAGTGTGGACCGAGCTGGTCTTCCACACGGAAGAGTGACCCAGGTAGGGAAGAGCACTCAAGTAGTGGCGCTCGGAGGCAAGCTGGTTGTTCTCCCCACCCCAGGAAGATCCGGGGTCTGAGCTGGAGGAGGGAATGGGTGCCCATCTCCTGTGACTGCATGCTTTTCCTGAGAGCCACGATGTCACTGCAGCAGGTTGGCAACTTGGCCCTCCCCCACCAGGATAGGCCTCCAAAGAGCCAGCTCTGTATCCCCCACCCCACACTAACTCACTCACTCACTGCTTCCCCATCAAGTCTGAAGGCTCAGCCTGAGAAGTTACAGGCTCCCGTTGTTCCCTCTGAGTCCCTAAGACCCAACCAGGCAGCCTCCTCACTGCTCCCCAAACTCACCCTTTGCCAGCCTGGAGTACCCCACACACACTTCCAAACGCCACCAGTCCTTAAACACTATGTACTCTGGAAAAGGCAGAAGAAAGAGTAAGATGAGCTTTGGCATCAGAGGGTCCTGAATTTAAATGCTGCCTCCAACCTAAACAAGCCGAGTGCTCTGAAACCAATCATTCCTTCTCTGAGTCTCAGTTTCCTCATCTGTAAAATAATATCACTTGCCTCACAAGTGGCAAGAAATAAAATTTTTAAAAAGTATATGAATGTGTCTGGTTCATAGTAATCGTGCAATAAAATTCAGTTTTTGTTTTATTAACTTAGGTCCTTCCTCCTCCAGGAAGCCCTCCCTGACTCCCCCAGGCACCTCCCCAGCAATCACCTCTACCTCTCAGGAATCTGGACCACTGCTTAGTACTTGCGTAGCTCATCTCCCCATATAAGTCCCTAGGTATTGCCAGGGAGACATTTTTATTCCCCCATGGGCCTAGCCCAGCATTCGCTTTGGTTATGAAATGAGCGAGGGAGTCAGACTGGGCAGAAAAGAGGCTGTTGACGTGTTGGGGGAGCATGACTTCAGGAGGCTTCTCCCCTAGCCAGGGTGAGAGGGAGGGCTGTGGGTCAGAGGTTGCTCTCTCAGAGTCTGCCCCACCTGAGGGCCCTGGGAGCCTATGTTTCTGGTGTTCTCTATCTGTCCTAGTTTGCCAAGGTAGGTGAAGAAAGTTTGAAGTGAGTGAGGAGGCCATCCTTCCCCTCCCATAAAACTAACCAGCTCTGAGCTCAGTGTTGGGGCTGGGGTCAGGCTGGGGCTCAGGGACTTGGACCTTCAACAAGGCTGAACTTGGGCCCTAGACTGGTGGCCACACAAACACAACGGCAATTGGGCTAGGGGTGGAGGGTTAAGGTTGGTGTAGTGGGGACAGGCCATATAGGTTGGGGTGGGAGCGGTGCAGTGGGGTGAAGACTACTGCAACGCAGAGTGGCTATAACCTTCACCCACCCACTGGGCACACCTCCCCTCCAAGCACTGGTGCTGGACGGCTGAAGTTATTAAGCATTTCCTTGTTGATGTGGCCTGGATGGAACACCGCAGATTCACCTCTCATTTTCTTCCTTTGCTTCTGCTTCCCACCAGCCCATCCCTCACCACCACCAAAATCCAAGTTGACAACAGGCAGCTCTCGGTCACAGAAAGAGCCATAGTCTGGAGTTAGGAGGCTGGTCTCCCGCCTCCCACCTTGGCCACACTCACATGACTATGGCTCTTCCCCTGCTCTGGGCCTTAGTTTCCCCATTGTCAAATGAAGGGTTGGATTAGAAACAGGTAGGTGGCAATCAGGCGTGAGGAACGTTGCACAGGATGATTTGTCACAGATCATTGGCCTGAACCTCATGAGTGATGTACTATTTCTCATAAATCAGAGGAGATTCAAGGCTATTTCTATTATAAGATCAATTCCCATCATCTGAACTCACATTGCCTTCCTCCATAGGAAAGAAAAGGATGGGGTTATGTACAAGGCACTGGGAATTTTGCATCACATAAGGTCATCTTATCTGTAACCCATGAGAGCATATAAACGTCATGGACTGCACATAAACAAAGCAGGGGTGACAGGCTGGGTGCTGTCAAGCTTCATCCCAGTCCAACTTGCTGGCTTGCTGACCTCTGGGCTGCTGACCTCACGGTTCCACTGCTGACCTCCAGTGCCTTGACTGGGGGTCCTTCACTTCCTTTCCATGCCAATCTCAGCGTGACCATTGACGTTTGCAGGAAGAGGTATGCATCACAGAATTGTTGGAACGTTGTTCTCCATCTTATAGCTTCTCCCACCGGCCCTGGCTCTGACCCCAAGGGCCGCACAGGCTCAGCTGCTCTGTCCTTCGCATACAAGCGCTGCAGCCACATGCAGGAAGCCACCAGACCCATCCTAAGCTCCTCTCCCATGCCTCCAGCTGACCCTGATTTCCAGAGGTCTCTAGCCAGCCTACAGTTTGTCTACTTTCCTTAACATACTCCCCCCCACACACACAAACCAAGTGCTCGACATGATGCTCCAGGTGATCAGAATCCAAATTATCACCTCTCTTACCCCAAAACATAGAGGGCCAGCGAGGGTAAGGGAGACCCTCGGTGAGATGGATTGGCACAAAAGCCTCAACAATGGACACAAACATGCTGGCAATCATGAGGATGACACAGGTCTGGGCAGCGTTTCGTTCTGTAGCACATAAGGTCATCACTAGTCAAAGTCAACTCGAGGGCAGCTATCTATCTACTCCAAAACTTATACCTCTACTAATACAACCTAGGATGACATTAATTTTTTTATTTCCTTCACTTGTAGTATATTAAAACTTTTTTTTCAGATTACAAAGGTTATACATGATCATTATAGACCCACCATACAAAAGTAACAACTATTAATATTCAGAAGTAGTTCCTTCCAGCCTTCTTTCATACATGCTTTTTAAATAAAATCGTAGTAAAGGTGTACCTACACAGCCTGTGTGGTACAAGTGTTTTGCAATGGCTCTGCGAAAGAAAGGCCTGCCAAATTTCTTCCATAAAGATTATAGCCAAGAAAACCCCATGAAGCAGTTCTACTCTGTAACACATAGGGTCACCACGAGATGGGAGCCAACTCGACAACAGCTAACAACAACAACAAAGGTGCACCTCCAGTTTTGTATTCTGCTTTTTTTATTTTACATTAAATCATAAGCCTTTTCCTCCATGTCATTAAGTATCTTTGGAAACCCCAGTAAATGGCTTTATCATTATCAACTTAACCGTGACTCTGTTAATGATTTTTAGATTGTTTGCAACTAATTATCCTTTATTATAATTGCACTGTGGTGTAGACGCCTGTGCATAAATGTTTTCCAAATTTCTGTTTCCTTTAGAAAGAAAATACCAAGAAGGGAAATTACTGGGTCAAAAGATACGAAGTTTAAATAAAAATGTAGCGTTTTCTTTTCTGGTTATGCAAGTAATTCATTGTAGATGATGTCAGAGAAACCAAAAAGCACAAGCAAAATACAAGAAGTGAAGGCACCAACTACCTCTGGGAGTGGGTGTGAAGGTGGAGCTAAAAACTGGAGACCTGACCATGGCTCCCCTCCTCTATTCTGAGCAGCTAGGTGCTCCCTTATCCCCCAACTCTGCAGAAGAATGGCAGTTTATTCTCTCGAGAGGACAGAACAGAGTCTCTCGATGGGAGTATACTGCATAGTTAGAGGGTTGGAGTACCATAATGAAAACCGAGGAATTAAGTGGAAGTTTACATACTACATGGTGGGACCCTCAGTCTCTCCCCTCACTTGGCTCCCAGAATGCTGGTTGAGAGACAAGGCTATACACAGGGGTTCCACTCTAGCCTGGAGGTCATGGAAGGTTTCATGGAGTAGGTGACCTTTAATGATGAAAGATGAGAAGGAATGATGGAGAGAAGAGATGGGGAAGAGCATTGCAGGTAGAGGGAACAGCATATTTTAAGCCACCGAAGAAGAAGCAAGCGGTTCAATATATTCATTGCTCAGGGTTGTTTTTGATATGTACTGCCAAATTGCTTTCCAGAAAAAACTACTTATATATTCGACAGCGTTGTATGGAAGTGCCCACTGCAAGGCACTCACACTGGTATTACGATTTTTTAATTCCTTTGCTTATTACGTAGGCAAAAAAAAAAAGGGTATCACTTTCAATGGGTTAGCTTTGATTACGAGTGAGTGTCAGCATTTTAACACATACCTCTTCAGCATTTATGTTTCTTCTATAAATTTCTTTTTGCCCATTTTTCTATCAGGTTTGATCAGTTTATATAAGCTCTTTATATAGAGAGGATATCAGTGCTTCATCTGGCATATTTGTTGTAAATAATTTTCTCAGCTTGTTATTTTGCCTTTTAATCTATAAAGTTTTTAGTTTCGATGTAGTCAAATTTATCAATTTTTCCCATTCCAATGGTTTTATGCTTACAGTTACCTCCATTCTAAGATTATTTTTAATTTTATATAATAATTTAACCCATCTTGAACACAATAGGAGACAAATAAATGTCAAATAAAATAAAAGAAGGAACAAATAAATTAATTTTAGCATGTAATGGAAGGTGAAGCATTAACCAATGGTTCCAGCAAATAACCAATGGTTCCAACAGCACTTATTGAATAATCCTTCCTACACTAATTTGTGATATCAGCTTTACCATATACTACATTTTTATATGTAACATGGTCATATTTCTGGACTACCTATCAGTCTCTTTCATTGATATGTCACTACCACTCTTCATTACTGTAGCTTTGTTGTTATTGTTCCATGCCGTCGAATCGATTCTGACTCATAATGACCTTGTATTACAGAGTTGAAGAGCCCTATAGAGTTTCCCAGACTGTAATCTTTACAGGAGCAGATCATCAGGTCTTTTCTCCTGAGGAGCAGCTGGTGGGTTTGAACTGCTGTCAGTCTGCCCACCTTTCAGTTAGCAGCTGAGTGCTTAACCATTGCACCACCAGGGTTCCTTGGTAGCGTTGTAACACATTTTTATATCTGGTGGGATACGTCTCCCTTTATTACTTTTACTTTTGTTCAGAATCCTGGAAGCCAGGTATAGGCCTCGGTGGGTGTTTGGAAGTCTTCTTGGAGGAATCTGGCATACCCAAAAGAAAAGACTTAAAGGTATTGGCACTGGGGGTTCCCCCAATGAAATAGCCAGCTAGATCACTGTGCAATGAAGATTCCAGTCGGTAAGCTCCGCTCATTCATTCAGAGTGCCGAGATTTTTTAGTAAACCTCTCTTAAATATGAGCACACAGCCAAGGAGCCCAGGTATTTAAGGAAAGCATTGTTTTTGAAAGAGTCTCCCCAAAAAAAACCCAGAATAAAGATTTCTAGAGGAAACAGGGATCATGCATATGGAAGAAAGCATTCTGAAAAAACTATCACTGCATTCTTCAGAAAAACATGCAGAGAACAATAAAACCAAGTTCTTGGAAATTATAAAACATTATTGCTGTTGTTATTGTTAGATGCCATTGAGTTGGTTCCGACTCATAGCGGCCCCATGCACAACAGCAGGAAACACTGACCAGTCCTGCGCCATCCTCACAATTGTTGTTATGCTTCAGCTCATTGTTGCAGCCACTGTGTCAATCCATCTCGTAGAGGGTCTTCCTCTTTTTCGATGACCTTCTACTTTACCAAGCATGATGTCCTTCTCCAGGGACTGATCCCTCCTAATAACACGTTCAACATATGTAAGACATAGTCTCATCATCCTTGCTTCTAAGGAGCATTCTTGCTGTACTTCTAAGATAGATTTGTTCGTTCTTTTGGTAGTCCACGGTATATTCAATATTCTTTGTCAACACCATAATTCAAATGCATCAGTTCTTCTTTGGTCTTCCTTATTCATCGTTCAGCTTTCACATGCATATGAGGCGATTGAAAACATCAGGGCGCGGGTCAGGCGCACCTTAGTCTCCAAAGTGACATCTTTGCTTTTCAACACTTTAGAGAGATCTTTTGCAGCAGATCTGCCCAGTGCAATGTGTCGCTTGATTTCTTGACTGCTGCTTCCATGGATGTTGACTGTAGGCCTAAGTAACAAGAAATCCTTGACAACTTCAATCTTTCCTCTGTTTATCATGATGTTGCTTATTGGTCCAGTGGTGAGAATTTTTGTTTTCTTTATACTGAGGTGCAATCCATACTGAAGGCTATGGTCTTTGATCTTCATCAGTAAGTGCTGCAAGTCCTCTTCACTTTCAGTAAGCAAGGTTGTGTCATCTGCATAACGCAGGTTGTTAATGAGTTTTCCTCCAATCCTGATGCCCCGTTCTTCTTTATACAGTTCAGCTTCTCGGATTATTTTTTTCAGCATACAGACTGAATAAGTATGGTGAAAGGATACAACCCTGACGCACACCTTCCTTTCATGACTCTAAACCACGCAATATCCCCTTGTTCTGTTCTAACGACTGCCTCTTGATCTATGTACAGGTTTCTCACGAGCACAATTAAGTGTTTTGGAATTCCCATCTTTGCAATGTTATCCATAATTTGTTATGATCTACATATTTGAATGCCTTTGCATTTTTTATAAAACATGATAACAGAATTTAAAAATTCAACAGACAGGGCGGTGGGAGATAGTTAAGCAAATGCCCTGCCCCCGAAAGTAGAATAAAAAGACAAGGATATGTACTTTAGAAAAGATTTTAAAAAATGAATTAGAAAACCAGCCCAGGAGGTCAACTAACAGGAGTTCCAAAAAAGGAAACAGAAAAAAATATGAGTAGAAGAAATCAGAGAAAATTCAAAAATTTCTAGATTGAAAGAACCACTGGGTGCCCAATCCAATGGATGAATATAGGTCTACACTATGAGGAATTCTTAGAACACTGAAGACAAAGACATGAGCCTACAAGTTTCCATAGAGACAACACAGCTCACACATAGGCTCAAGAATCAGAATAGCATCAGATTTTGCAATAGTACTGGAAGCTAGAAGACAATGGTGCAACACCTTCAAAATTCTGAGGAATGTGATTTTCACCCTGGAATTCTATAGCCAGACCAACAACCAATTAAAGTGTGAGGGTAGACCCTATGCCCTGCGTTATGGATTGAATCGTGCCTCCTCCCCCACCCCACCCCCAAATATGTGTTGAATTCCTGCGGATGTGATCCTCTTTGGAAATAGGACTTTTCTTTTTTTTTTTGTTAGTAAGGTCATGCTGGCGTAGGGTGGATCTTAAGCTTAATCATTTCTGAGTTACAAAAAGACCAGAATAGACAGAGACACAGACTGTGGTAAACAGACACCATCTGAGAATCGGCTACAAGCCAAGGAACCAAGGAACACCAGGGACTACCAACAAGGAAGGAATCGACAGGGCCAAGATCCTGATTTGGACTTTCAGCCTGCAGAACTGTGAGAAAATAAATTTCTGTTCTTAAAGCTACCCACTTGTGGTATTTGTATGACAGCAGCACTAGTAGCTAAGACATTCTGCAATCATTTTAGTAGCATGATTCCTTGAAAGTTTGAATGAACTTGCCTGTAAATACAGCTGGACTCAGCACCTTTTTTATATGTCATTCTTCTAACACTTTTTCACTGTCTTCAGCAATTATTTGTATATTCATATATTCTTCATTGTGATTCTATTCTAGTAATTTATAGTTCTACACATGCACAAGAAAAATGCCTATTTGATGTAAGTTTTCTGGCAACCTCATCTCATCACACCCTGTATTCTCATTTTTCTTACACGTCAACTAAATCCCTAAGAAAATTATTCCATAGTTTCTTTGTGTGCCATGTGGAGATGTTTTGCTATCAGGGCTATGCAAGTTTGGTAAAAATAATTGGAAAACTTTCCAGCAAAAACCCCCTAAGCACGTGGGCTGCCACTAAACCATTACCTCTCCCAGTATGAGCTTACATAATTGGGAATTTGGGCAATAAAAGTGACAAATTTAGCCTTTGTGCCAGTTAAATGCCATCATGTCCACTTCAGCCCATTACTCCATCTCACAAGATCCATCCTCTTAAATCTAGATTCTATTATGCAGAGTATTAGCCACCCCTAGCTTTGATAAACTGGATTTATCCTTCATCTGATAAATCTGAGAAGCTTAACGCAATTAAATGATCTTTCCTGGTGGAGATGTTTATTCCTGGGCCTGTGTGTTTGAGGCCTTCTTAAGTGCAAAGCACTATTTTGAAAAGGCCAAATTCCTTGCTCCACCCCACCCCATGGGAGGGGAGGCAACAGAGCAAAGTATTATGGAGAACCTGAGGGCATGGCCGGGACTTGATCACCTAGACCAGGAAGGGCAAGGCCATTCACTGAGCTTGGGGAATCACCATCAGTCCGGCTTGGCTGTGACCCAGAGAGATCTCTAAAACTAGAAATAGGAGCTCATTGGTGGAGGGAGGGTGGGTCCCATGAGGGGAAGTAAAGGGCAGACACAGAAGGTCAAGCCAAGCGTAGGACCCATTTAGCTTCCCGAGAGGAGATGTCCAGATGTTAGGTTAGGGTCACTGGTGTAAAAGTGAATCTTTAACCAAGGGAAGAACCAACCTCAGTCTTACCTGGTCAGTCCCTTCCAAGGACAGAACACAGTAAGCCAGAGATCCCAGGACAGCTCTTCAGGACTGGCTCTAGAGAGGCCTCCAGAAGGACTGAGATGACAACACAATGTATCAGAGCCAGACAAAACTAGAGTAGAGATGATGAGGAGACAGGCTAAGACCAAGAACTCTGTCAACCCAGCAGCAACATCAATGGGACTTTTGACACTATCTTCAAATGCAGTTAGATGTACTATTGCATTTTAAAAGCATTCCAATATATTAAACATACCATAATTTTTAACTCTGTTTATACAATTCTTTATCATTTAATATACCAAGGACCTTAACAAATGAAAATGGCCAAGGCTTCTCAATATTTGAAAGGCTCTAAAAAGGCAGAAACCTGGACCAAGTATTTTGATAGTCTAAGTCTTTAGGTCTCCCTCACTAGACCACGATTTCCCTGAGGGCCTGAACAATGTCTCCCCAATGACCAGAATCAGAGAAGTTCTACAAGGAGTAGGACCAGGAAAATAAATTCATAAGGTTTGTAGAGTGAAATTTAATTGAACTGAATTAAAAGGAACTCTGAGAGATTATGACAGGGCTCATCAGAGAACCCTTTCAAAAGAGTAAAGTTCATGAACTTATTTGGGGAACATAAGGAAGTAAAGAGCAAGGGAGATCTACACTACCTACAGCCAATTTAAGAGAAGAGAACTCCAAAATATTGCATGGAAGACAGGTAAGAGTCACAAAAAGAAAAGAAAGTAGGCTGCGTCTGAGGATCTGTAGGAAGAAAAAAAAAAAATGGAGCAAACAGGGACTCAGCCCAGATTAGAGAAGTATCTTCTCTGAGGTTAGCAGCTGTCTTTGAACAGGCATCTGAGCCCCCTCCTACTGGGGAGGGAGTCCTAAGACAAATTGAAGGCAGGGTTTACCTCTCATTATGGAAACTGAACTGGGGAGATAGTATCTTTTCCCTGAAACCTAGCAACCAGGCCTTGGGTCCATGACCTGAGTTCAGCCAATCAGATGCTCCCACTCAGGACTCTCCAGGAAGTGCTACAAAGACATAGGACAGTTAGAGATGAGCCCAGTGGTAGGGTGGTAAGCATACAGGGGCTTCAGAGTCCAAGGAGGAAATGTCCAGTGACGACATTACCAGCTGAGGAGTCCTAACCAAACCATTTCCATGATGGGATCTTGGCTGGGCTTTGCCTTCCTTGGATCCTATTAAAACCCAGTTCTCCAGTCTTCTGTTCAATTCTATGAGGTTTTCATAGCTATACCTTTCCAGTTAAATTCCTTTTCTGCTAATTAGAAATAGATTGTGTTAATCAGAGTTCATATCTATTGTTTTCAACCAAGAGTCCTAACTGGTGTTTAAAAAAACAAAAGCTATATAATTCTATGTCACAGTCCATAAGTATACAAATGTCATCATCCAATCATTGATTAAAATGTTGAACAGAACAGAGGCTTGGACAGAGTCCTAGAGACCTTCCCTCACTGATATTTCTCAAGTTTCTAGAAACTATATCCTACTCTCATTAGCATAGTATCACGTACACAACTTTAATGGCACATGGTATTTCCAAATATCATGACTATTCATTCAACAAATATTTATTGAGGGTCTACTATATTCTGTGTATTGTACTGATCATTAGAGATCTGTAGAAAACAAAATAGACCTGGTCTCTATCTACAAAAATCTCATAGTCTAATGGAAGAGATAGAAGTTAAATAAAGCGTGCTAACTGAAAAAAGCCAAACACAAAAGGCAACATACTATATGATGCCATTTATATGGAAGTTTAGAAAATGGAAAACTCTAATGCTAGAAAGCAAATCAGTGATTGCCAGGAACTGATGCTGGAGGTAGGGGCAGAAGGGAACTCTGTGGTGTGGTGAAATCTTTTATATCTTGATTGTGACGGTGGTTACGTAACTATTTACATTTGTCAAAACTCATTAAACTCTACACTTAAAATCAGTGAATTTTATTGACTGTAACATCTACCTCAATAAAGCTGATTAAAGAAAACTGATGTATGAGTTAAATACCAGGTTATGCACAGCTGAAGAGAAAATCAGTGAACTGCAAGATAAATTTGAAGAAATTACTCAGAATGTAGCACAGAGACAATGACATACATAATATAAAAGAGGCTAAAAGAGAGGTTAGAATGAAAAAGCCAAACATACATGTAAAAGGAGTTCTATAATGAGACACGGGATAGGGGAAAGCAGAAATATTTGAAGATATAATAGCTGAAAATTTTTCCAGAATTTATTAAAGACATAAATTCTCAGAATTAGAAAGCAGTAAAAGTAAAACAAAATCAGGAAAACAACAGTGAACAAACAGGTAAGGTCTGCCCCAGAGGAGCTTTTATTCTAGTAGGGAGGGGAAGGAAATATATTTGTGATATATCAGGTGAGGCTAAGTACTAAAAAAACTAAAAAAGGTTGCAGGGCTAGACGATGATTAGACATGTTCTATTATAAGTAGATGCTTACAGATTGTCTCTCTAATGTCAAGTCTAATAAATAGTAATAGCAAGAAAAAAAGAGTAAAACAAAATCAACATCTAGACATGATAGCTAAACTGCAGAACACCAAAAAAAAAAAAAAAAAAAAAAAAAACAGAAAAGCAATCAAAGAAAAGAGATTCCCTTCAAAGGATCGACAATAAGACTAAGAGAAGACTACTTAATAGCAAACAAAAAAAGCAGAAGACAATGGATTCAAAGTGTTGAGAAAAATAACCACCAGTGTGGAATTTTACACCTAGCTAAACAGTCATTCAGGAATGAGGAAATTGAGGCTGAGGCCATGGTGCAGGAGGAAAGATGGAGGATTACCAGGCTGCCGAAGAGACCACGTTTGTTGTTGATGAAATTAGATACATTGTAAAAGAGGCTATAACCAAACCAAACTCTGTGCCATCGAATGGATTCCGACTCATAGCGACCCTATAGGACAGAGTAGAACTGCCCCATTGGGTTTCCAAGGAGCGGCTAGTGGATTCGAGCTGCCAGTCTTTTGCTTAGCAGCCTGGGCTCTTAACCACTGCACCACCAGGGCTCCTAAAAGAGGCTATAGAAAGTGCAATTGGTGGTAATGCCTACCAACACAGCAAGGTGACTCAGTGGACCACGAACATAGCTGAGCAAACTCTAAGACAACTCACCAAGCCAAGCTGGGAAAGCCATTTAAATACAATATGACCTGTGTCATTATGCAGAAGAATGACCTGGACTGTATATGACTAACTCTTGCTTCCGGGACAGCTCCACTGAAGGGTGCTGCGCTGGGCAGTGGGAGAGCAAGACCACGTACTGCATTGTCAGTGCCTTCGACCTGTCGATTTAATGCCCACCCGCCTGTCCGGGTGTTCTTTTGTTTCAAAATTTCTGTTCCATCTTCTACCACCAACCGTGAATTCAGTGAACACCTTTCTTGGTTTTTGTTTTGTTTTGTTTTTTTAAGTGTTTTTTGTGGCACTCTCAAAATGTAGAGAAAAAAGACAAAATGACTGCATTGCTTTGTGAACTGCACACGGAAGTTGGCAGGAGCATTCCCCTGCGGTAGTCAGAAGCCGTGTTGCCGTGTGTCATAACTCTGAATATTTCTTTTCAAAGGTGCTAAAACTGAAATCTGCTAGTGAAACTTCCTCTACTCTCTGGCATGATTCAAATACACTAATTTTCCATACTTTGTAGTTTCGTTGGGATAATAAATTATTCCAATTGAAAAAAAAGAATAAGGATATTGAAAAATGGTCTGGCAGTTCTTCAAAAGGTTAAACAAAATAACCATATGCCCGAGCAATTCTACTTCTGGTTATATACCCAAGAGAAATGAGAACATGCGTCTACAAGTACATGAATGTTCATAGCAGCATTATTCAAAATAGCCAAAAAATGAAAAGAACTCAATTGTCCATCAACTGATAAAATGTGGTATATCCAAGAAACAATAGAATATTATTTAGCAATAAAAAGGAACAAAGTACTGATATACGCTACAACAAGGATGAATGTTGAAAACATTATACCAAGTGAAAGAAGCCAGTCACAAAAGACCACATATTGCTTGGTTCCATTTATATCAAATGTCCAGAAAAAGAAAATCCATAGAAACAGAAAGTGATTAGTGTTTGCCTAGAACTGGGAGAGGTGGAAGAAGAGGGGAGTGACTGCTAATGGGTACAGGGTTTCTTTTTGGGGTGACAAAAATGTTCTAAAATTGATTGTTGTGATGGTTTCACATCTCATTAAATATACTAAAAAAATAAAAACATTAAATTGTACACTTTAAATGGATGAATTGCATGTATGTGAATTGTATCTCAATAAAGCTGTTTTAAAAAAGAATGAAGGTAAACTAAAGACATTTTTGAGACAAACAAAAACCAAATAGCCAGTAACTGACCCTCACTGAATGAACTTCTCATGGATATACTCCAAAAACAAAATAAATTAATCCCAGAAGTAAAGCCTGGGATGCAAGTCATTATGGTGAACAAAATAATTGATAAGAATATGGGTAAATCTAAAAGAGCATTGACACATAAAGCAATTTTTGTAATGGAGGGAGGAAACAAGATTGATTTAAAATATTGGATAATAATATCTATAACTTGAGAGTGGATTGGAGTTAAAACATTCTAATGTACTTGTTTTGTTCAGGTAGGTAGATTCTGGTTAACTTTAGACTTTGTTAAATAAAATACATACATAATATTTAAAACTTCAAGAGTAAACACTAAAAGAATAGAAATAATAAGAAGAAACATTTATATAGCATTTACTGTGTGCAAGACAGCATTCTAAGCCTTAACAAACATTAATTCATTTAATCTTCACAGTAACCTAGTGAGTTAGGTACTGATATTATTTCATTTTACAGATTAAGAAACTGAGGCACAGAGAAGTTAAATATCTTTCCTTAGCTCACACAGCTAATGAGGAATGAAGCCAGTATACTAATTCATATAATATACAGCTTCCAAACCAATAGACCTGGGGTCAGCAAACTACAGCCCACAGGCCAAATATGGCCTGCAGCCTATTTTTGTACAGCCAACAAGCTAAGAATAGATTTTCCATTTTTAAAGGGTTGTAAAAAAAAAAAGAAGAATGTACAACAGTGAATATATGTGGCCTGCAAAGCCTAAACTATTAACCATATGGCTCTCTACAAAAAAAGTTTGACATCCCTTACAATAGACAAGGAGGAGAAAGAGGGGGGAGGAGGGAGGAGAAGAAGAACCAGGAGATTCTATTAAGAGTTTAAAAGTAAAGAGCTTGGTATCTTCAAGGAACTAATAGAGTGCCAGGGTGGCTGGAATCAATTGAGTGATGGCAATAGTCGCCTGAAAGGATACTAAAAATCAGACAGTCACTGAACAATTTGTGTAAAAAATTTTCAAATGGGAACCTAATTTACTGTACAAACTTTCACCAAAACACAATAAAATATTATTTTAAAAAAAAAAGCAGACAAGAGGCAGATATATCAAGGTCTTCCAAGCCCTGGTAAGGGATTGGATTTTATCTTAAAACGAATGGGAAGCTATTGAAAGACTGCAATCAGGGTAACAACATGATTAAATTTATGTTTTAGGAAGACATCTTTGGCTGTTGTGTGAAGAATGTACTAGAAGGAGGCAAGAATGAGAGCGGGAGGATCAGTTAGCAGGTGGTTGAAGTAAGAGAAGATAACGTTCTAGACTAGAATGGTGGTCGTGAAATGGAGAAAGGGAGAAAGAAAGTAGGCAAAACGCTGCTTTCTTTTTAAACTATATACCCTCGCTTCATGGCAGATTTTGATAAGCCTTCCTGGGGGAGAGTGCCCCTCCATATACCTCCTTCACCCTCAGCAAAATAAGTTGATATCAGTCAGCACCCACTTCATCTGAAAGCCAGCCATGTCTCACCATCTTGTTTACAAAGACTTCATGAAATACTATCCAGTTTCTTACTAGAACCCAGTCACTCCCATGATTAGTCCACAAACAAAATGGTCTGCCAAGACTCATCAGAGAACCTGAACTGGCCCCTGGTGACCACCTCCTCCCTCTCTAAGTACTCACAAACTGTCTCTTGAGAACTTCTTGTAGAATCTGGCCCTGGGTTGACATCAAGCACACCAAGATATAGTTTATAGCAGCTACTCCCTTCCTCCTCTAAAAAAGCAGGTCTCTATATGTTCAGGGAATTCCTGGTGGAGCAAATGGTTAAGTGCAGGCTACTAACCAAAAGGTTTGTGGTTCAAACCCACCCAGAGGCACCTTAAAAGAAAGATCTGGAGATCTGCTTCCAAAAGGTCACAACCATGAAAACTCGATGGAGTAGTTCTACTCTGCACACATGGGGTCACCATGAGTCGGAATCAACTTGACGGCAACTGGTTTGTTTTTGTTTGTTTGGTACATGTTCAACTCCAGTCTCTATAATCCCTCAAATGTCACTGGCAGGTTATTTAGCCTTGTCTTAGGCTGGGTTCTCTAGAGGAGCAAAACCAGTGAAGCCTATATATATATATAGAGAGAGAGAGAGAGAGAGAGATTTAGTTTAAGGAAATGGCTCATGCAAGTCCCAAATCCATGGTCAGATGTCAGGCTGGAGGCTTCTCCTGGCTCACGTGGTTGCAGGGACTGACGAACCCAAAATCTGCAGGTCAGGCAGCAAGCTGCTGGCTCATGTCCCAAGAAGCGGAGGTCAGAGGATGACAAGTTAGGTGCAGGATCCAGAGAGGGTAAGCTTTGCCAGAACATTCATATATATTGGATGCAGGGCACACCCCCAAGGAAACTCCCCTTTCAACTGATTGGCTGCTCACATCGGATCACAAAATGGAGGATGATTACATAATATCTGCCAAACCACTGAGAATCATGGCCTAGCCAAGTTGGCACATAACCTTAACCATCACAAGCAGTCTCACCAGCTGAGGGGAAATTCTTCTGGGTCTGGACGCTGGCTGCACTTAGAGCTTTCAGGTGCCTCCAGTCACCGTGCCCACTTTAGGTTTGAATGCCCTGAGGGCCATGCATGGGTTTTTCTTCACAGTCCAGCAGGGCGGATGAAAGTACAGACTCTGAAGGCCAACTGTTGAAATTGAATCCTGGCTCTACCACTTTTCTACCTGTGGAAACCTTGGGCATGTGATTTTACCTCTCTGAGCACGAGCTTCTTTATCTGTAAAGTGAGGAGTCATCTCCATCAGCACCTAGCTCACAGGGTTGTTGGGAGGATTAAATAACAATTAAATGAGATAACCTCTATAGAGCACTTAGCACAGTTACCTTACACACAGAAAAAGTTCAATGATTGTTAGCTATATTTGTTTAATCGTTGTTATTATGTGGCAGAGACTGCTAGGGCTCATCCATATCATGTTGTCCCATTGCTGGACCATACTGCTGGACCACCTTCCCTAGCCTCCCTGCATAAAGGTAGGACCGGGCAACCAGTTCTTACCAATAGAATGTGGATGAAGGTGATGTGTGTTATCTCTGGGCAAGGCAGTTAAGAGCAGGTTGCCAGCTCTATGTTCCCTCTTTGTTTGCTGGAGGATGCAGAGGATGCAATGGAGGATTGAGACCCTAGAAGATGATGGAACCACAATATAGAAGGAACATGGGTGCCTAAATGCTTGTATGGAGCAGAGCTCCCCCAACTTCACTGGATTGTGACATAAGCAAAAAATAAATCTTCACCGTGTTAAGCCATGGAAAGCTGGTTTTTGTTGTTGCCGTTGTGACAGCATTAGCCCACCTGACTAACTGTAGGTAGTTTGTATATTTATGGCTGTTGTTAGCTGCCATCAAGTCAACCCTCAGCTTGTGACTACCCCATGCACAACAGGATCAGACCATTGTGAGCCACGGGATTTTCATTGGCTGATTTTTTAAAGGAGATCACCAGGTCTTTCTTCCTAGTCTGTCTTAGTCTGGAAGCTCAGCTGAAATCTGTTCCATTAGCATCATAACAGCACACAAGCCTCCACTGACAGACAGGTGATGGCTGCGCTTGAGGCACATTGGCCAGGAATCAAACCCGGGTCTCCCGCATGGAAAGTGAGAATACTACCACTAAACCATTATGTCTATTTATATCTATCATCCATCCATTACAGTACTGCTCTGTACACAACTCCTTAAAAGCCCTAATTCATGCTGGTCTCAGCCCTCTCTCCAGTTTCCATCCCTGGCTTTCTGCTAAAACCTCCATCTTTAGTTTCTGTTACAATCCTGAGTCCAAAGTTATCAATGGACCAAATCCCCCTGACTGTACAATCCAAGGTTTTAAGTATACATCTTTATCTCTAGGCAGTGAATCACAATAGAATGAATGTAGGTTGGAGTTTTAAAGACCTGGATTCAGATGCCCACTCTACGAAGTACCAGCCATGTAACCCTGGCCAGCAACTCCATCTCTCTGAGCCTCAGAGTGCCCATCTTATAAATGATCTCTGTGAAGATAATATCTTCTTCACAGGATTGCTATCAAGATTAAACCAGGTGATGTATGTGTAAGGGCCCAGCATAGCCTCTGGCACAAACAAGTCCCTCCGTTAGACTGAAAACTCTACTTCCCTCATCCCCCAAGAGCTACCAAGACCCTGGGGGTGCTGACCAGGCCAGCAGGAGACAGCCTGCAATGACAAGGGCTGTCGAATGGTGGGGAGAGGTGCTTCTGGCCCCAGTTGGAATGGTATCCTCTCAGCCTCCCTTTCTGTACCAATGGAAACAAACCTGTGGATCTCTTATTGGGAGTATCACAGCAGTCTCCTCTGAATCACACACTGACATCACCACCAATGACAACAATCGTATACCAATAATAGTTACAATTGACTATGTTTATCGTGTCTTATACCACCCAGGAGAAAATCAGAATGCTAGAAGCACATTTAATTTTCACAACTCCATGAGATGTGTATTCTACAGATAAAGAAATAAGGTTCAGAGGGGTTAAGTAACCTGCTGAAGGTCACACAGCCAGTGGGTAGCAGAGCTAGAAATTAAACTCATTCATATGTTCTATCTTTCACTGATTTACTCCACAAATTGTTCCTGCCATCTGTTCTGTGTCAAGCTCTGTGTTGGGCCTGAAGATACAAAGATGCAGGGAGACAGTCCTCTAGGTGCTCAGAGTCCAACAGGGGAATCAGATCCATGATTCATTAGCTATAGTCCCAGGGAGAATGGAGTCTGTGTTGTCCAGGTCCCTTCACCACCCCAGCCCCCAGCTCTGCTGCCTCCCAGAGCTGAAGAACGAAAGCAACAGCCCAGGGCCGCTTCCTGAAGCCGCTGTTTTCCTTGGCCCCCAGGGTGGGAGACAGTGTGCCCAGCAAGGTGGAAAACAAGGTGGGGAGTGGGGGGTGCAGCCCCTGCCAGGCCCAGCAATCTGTCCCTGTCGCTGGTGGGAGCAGGGAGCAAAAGGGGCTGCCCTTCCACCGTCCACCCGCCTGTCCAGGCCATTGTTCCCTTGTTGTGACAGGGGATTCGGCTGGGACCCGCGGACCGGGGCTTCCTCCCCAGCCTGTCGTGCTTGGACAGCTGGAGGAAATAGGCGGCTGGAGGGCCAGCTCTCTGCTCCAACAACAACAGGCCGTCTGCCCACTGGCGGCCTCGCTAAGGGGTCGCCCAGGAGCCAGAGAGGCCACCCCACTCCACCTCACCACTGGCAAAACATGTTTTCTTGTTTTCTGAGGGGGAGGAGGCAGCCAGTACCCATCCTGAGCAAACACAGGCGCTGATAAGCATGGACAGGCCTGGCTGCCAGCTGGGGCCGCAGAGGCAGAGCCAGGGCCAGGCTGACCCCTGGAGGTCACTCAGGCCAGCCTGCCAGGTTCAGAATCAGAGAGCAGTCAGTGAGCTCCTGGCTACTCCAGGCATAAAGCACGCAACACCAAGTCTGCCTTCGCAGAAAGAGAAGATCCCAGGGGCTGCCAGGCCAGAGATACAACGGCCGACTTCGAAAGTATGGCAGCAAACACACCAAAAAAGGACGTTTTTGGTAAATGCTAGAACATATACAATTTTGCAGCAACAACCAGAAAATATATGTTGTGGTTACATATATATGTATGTATGCATATATGTGTATAGTTACGTAGGTGTGTGCATATATAAACATATCTACATTATATCTATATTACCCTGGTGGCGTAGTGGTTAAGTGCTACAGCTGCTAACCAAAAGGTCAGCAGTTCAAATCCACCAGGCGCTCCTTGGAAACCCTATGGGGCAGTTCTACTCTAACGTATAAGGTCGCTATGAGCCGGATCAACTCGACAGCAAAGGGTTTGGTTTGGTTTTATATGTAAATACAAGTATGTGTGTGTCTTGGTCATCTAGTGCTGCTATAATAGAAATACCACAAGTGGATGGCTTTAACAAAGAGAAGTTTATTCTCTCACAGTCCAGTAGGCTAGAAGTCTTAATTCAGGGTGCTGGCTCCAGGGGAAGGCTTTCTGTCTCTGTCAGCCCTGGAGGAATGTCCTTGTTATTGGTCTTCCCTTGGTCTAGGAGCATCTCAGTGCAGGAACCTCAGGTCCAAGGGACGTGCTTTGCTCCTAGCGCTGCTTTCTTGGTAGTATGATGTTCCCCTGTCTCTCTGCTCGCTTCTCTCCTTTATATCTCAGAAGAGATTGGCTTAAGACACTATCTAATCTTGTATACCTCATCAACGTAACTGCTGTTAATCCATTTTATGACATCACAGTGACAGGATTTACAACCCATAGGGAAATCACGTCAGATGACAAAATGGTAGACAATCATACAATACTGGGAATCATGACCCAGCCAAGCTGACAGATATTTTTGGGGGACACAATTCAATCCATGACAGTGTGCATGCATATATATTCATAGATATAATGAAGCATATGGGGGCACAGTCACAGATACTTCTTAGACATAACCAAACATCTCACAGGATTGGTTTTCTGAGTTTGAAGCCTTAGGACCATAGTCTCATGGGGCAACTCCGTCAATTGGCATAATGTAGTACATAAAGTTTATGTTCTACATCTTAGTTTGATGAGTAGCATCTGAGGTCTTAAAAGCTTGTGAGCTGCCATCTAAGATACAACTATCCGTCTCTTCTCATCTGATGCAAAAGAGAAAGAAGGAAACCAAAGACTGAGAGAAGAAAGCAGTCTACAGGACAAATAGTCTACATGAACCACGGCCTCATCTACCCCGTGACTGGAAGAAATAGATAGTACCCGGCTACCGCTAATGACGGTTTTGATCAGGGACACAACAGATGGATCCTGACAGAATGTGAGAAAAATGTGGAACAGAACTCAAATTCTTAAAAAGTCCAGACTTACTGGACTGGTTGCAACTAGTGGACTCCCTGAGACTATCACCCTGAGATACTCCATAAACCTCATACAGAAACTACCCTGAGGTCACCTTTTAGTTAAATAACAAATTGGCTCATAAAATAAAGAATATTGCCAGTGAGTACTGTGAACCTTTTAAAAACCATCTATATGAGACCAAATGGTCAACAATTACTCTAAAGCAAAGATGAAAGTGTAAGAGGACAGGGAAATCAGATTACTGGAAACAAAACATCCAGAATGGAATTAATGAGAATGTTTACACATTGTGAAAAATATAACCAATGTCACTGAACAATTTGTGTAGTAATTGTTAAACAGGAACTTAATTTGTTGTGTAAACTTTCACTGAAAACATAATAAAATATTATTAAAAATAAAAAGCATGGCAGCAAACCCTTGAGACCAGGAGTGCACCCACCTTGGGTGCCAGTCGCCGTACAACACCACCATCTCTGGGCTCAGAGAGACGGGGAGGAGTAAGGATTGCCGCCCATCACCACTTTCAGATGAGGACACTGAGGCTCAGAGGGGCTAAGTGATCTGCCTGAGGTCACACAGAGATTGGTGGCACATTTGGAATGTAAGTATATATCTGCCTGACCACGAAGTTCATGTTTTTCATCATGCCCTAGCCACCCCATATCCCTCATCTTTATAGGACTATTTACTTTACAAGGAGTCCCTGGGTAGTGCAAACAGTTAACGCACTTGGCTGCTAACTGAAAGTTTGGAGGTTCGAGTCCACTCAGACGCACCTCGAAAGAAAGGCCTGGTGACCTACTTCTGAAAAGTCAGCCATTGAAAACCCTGTGGAACATAGTTCTAATCTGAAACACATGGGGTTGCCAAGAGCTGGAGTTAACTCAATGGCAACTGGACTGGATTAGTTTACAGAGCACTTACTAGGCTACTGTATTAGTTTCCTGGGGCCACTGTAACAAGTTACCACAAACCTGGTGGTTTAAGGCAACAGAAATTTATTCTCTAACAGTCCCGGAGGCCACAAGTCTAATGAATATTGAGGTGTCGGGAGGGTCACTCTCACTCCAGAGGCTGTGAGGGAGACACTCTGGTGGCTGTTGGCATTTCATGATGCTCCTTGGCTTATGGCCACGTCATTCCAATCTCCGCCTCTGTCATCACGTGGCATTCTCCCTGTGTGTGTCCTCTTCTGTCTGTCTTTAATGAGCACACTTGTGGTTGGATTTAGGACCCACCAGGATAATAATTTAGGATAATCTCCCCACTAAAGAGCCTTAACTTAATCACATCTGCAAAGACCCTTTTTCCAACTAGGGTATCATTAACAGGCTCTGTGGGTTAGGGACATATGTTTTGGTAGCTACCACAGCTACCTCTCATTTTTTATCAGGAAACTTATACATAACAGGCCATTAAGGTTAATGTCTCAGTTTGGGTTCCCCCAAAAGCAGATCCTAAGGTAAGGATCTCAGTTCAAAGCAGTTTATTTGGGAGGTGATCCCAGGAAACTCCCATAGGGGTAAGTGATAGGGAAGGGAGGAAACCAATATAGGGTGCATCAGCGAGCAGGGACTCCTTTGGGCAACTGGGGCTCAGCCCCACCAGGGACCTCTGGGAGAGAGCATAGAACAGAGCGTCCCACCAGAGATACGAGGAGAGTGGCACAATGGTTAAGCCCTCGGCTGCTAACCGAAAGGTCAGCGGTTCAAACCCACCAGCAGTTCCACAGGAGGAAAGACCTAGTGATTTACTCCCGTAAAGATTTCAGCCTAGGAAACCCTACGGGACAGTTCTACTCTGTCCTACAGGATCGTTATGAGTCAGGATCAACTCAGCGGCACACAACAACAACCCACCTATCATTGGTTGAGGGCTGCTGCCAATCGCCTTAGCTCTCCAGGCTTCCAGACTGCCCTGTGAGTAAGCTGAGCATGGCCTGCAGCCAGAGAAAGTCATCAGGCAGAAAACTGCAAGTCAACAGCATGTGCAGGAATGGTCAGTGCCAAGGGGATGCGGGTGGGGCACTGACAGCACTTGCTACAGTTAGTAAAACATTATCCCCGTTTTGTAGATGTAACCCTTATTCCCCAGGCCACACCAGCCCAATATCCTGTGCGTACTGGGACTCTGACCCCACAGGCCCCTCTTCCAAAAATTGTTGCCATCCAATTGACTCTGACTCATGGCAAACTCATGTGTGCCTGAGTAGAACTGTGGTCCATAGGGTTTTCAGTGGCTGTTTTTTCAGAAGTAGATTGCCAGACCTTTCTTCCCAGACACATCTGGGTGGACTCAAACTGCCAACCTTTTGGTTAGTAGCCAAGTGCACTAAACATTTGCGCCACCCAGGGACTTCAGGCCCCTCTTCAGCTCTAAGTAAAAGGGTAACCACTGTAATCAACTCCCCATGGTGTGAGCCCACCAAGAGATCACAGGTCTTATCATCCTCAACCATTTTGACTCTGTCCAGAGACAGTCTATGTCTTGATTCTTCCTCACTTCCACCTCTGCCTTCCATTCTCATCCAAGACCTCCCTCATCCAAAAGGTTGGGGCAGTATTTCTTTCTCTCCTTTTTGGGGAAGGTCTTAATATTACTGTATAATCAATCCCCAAATGCTCTTCACCATTTCTCTCATTAGGCTCAGGGACTCTTGTGCAAAAGGGACCCCTCGTGGCCTGCCTGCTCAATTTCAGGGTTCCCAATGCAGGTATACAAATTAGGCCACCCCGGGTACAACACTGTGCAGGTGAAGAAAAGCTCTAAAAATCAAATAACTGACTTCAATGCAGGGAACTATCTTCTGACTCCAGGTCTTTAAAGGAAGGAGTGTGCATCCTTGCCTCAGGGGGTTATAACAGGTGCTAGAAAGGGGTGCTCTGGTTTGCTTTCCTCTTACCAGTTGCATATGGTGCAGGGGTGAACCAAAGTGGTAGTGGTGGGAGTGATCCACCCCAGCAATGCATTGTCCGTAGCAAATTTTAAAATAATTAAACTGACCAAAACTCAGCCTACTTTTACTTATCACTATGCACTTGGCTTTCGGCTAAGTGATAAAATGCTCCTCCCACACAGATGAACTGCTTACCACACCCCTGCCCCTTGGTGCACTGCTGCATTGTGCTACTCTTCCCCCATTCTGTGACCATGGCACCCCGTACCTGCTGCCTCGAGTCGATTCCGACTCCTAGTGACCCTATAGGACAGAGTAGAATTGCCCCATAGGGTTTCCAGGGAGCAACTGGTGGATTCCAACTGCCGACGTTTTTTGGTTAGCAGCCATCGTTCTTAACCACTGTGCCACCAGGGCTCCGTAACCATAGCAGACATTATCAATCAATCTGCTCTCTCTCTCTCTCCCACTGAAGTGGGATACTGCCTACTGTCCGAAAATCCGTCATTTATACATTACTGTAAGCAACCACTACTGACAGTTCTGAGCGGGCATCAGAATTGACCTCTGATCCAAATTTTCCTGGGACCTAAGTAAGAGCCCTGGTGGCACAGTGGTTAAGTGCTCAGCTGCTAACTGAATGGTCAGCAGTTCCAGCCCACCAGCCGCTCTGCAAGAGAAAAATTTACAGCCTTGGAAACTCGGTGAGGCAGTTCTACTCTGTCTTACAGGGTCACTGTGAGTCGGAATTGACTCGACAGCAATGGGTTTTCAGGGTCTTAGGGCTCCCTGGGTGGCTCAAATGGTTAAGCGCTTGACTACTAGCCGAAAGGTTGGCGGTTCAAACCCACTCAAAGGCACTTCGGAAACCAGGCCTGTTGATCTGCTTCCAAAAGGTCACAGCCTTGAAAACCCTCTGGAGCAGTTCTACTCTGCACACATGGGGTCACCATGAGTCAGAGTCAACTCGAGGGCAACCTACAACAACAACAAAGGGCCTTATCCCAGGCCCCGTGCAAGTCAGAGTCCTCCACAGGCTGTTCTCTGGGATGCAGGTCTAGCTGGGACCCATTCCTCTCAAACCCAATCCCCTACCACTCCTGTTTGATTTCACAATCCTCACTAATCTTCCCCTGCTGTCCTCAGCTCTATTTTCACTGTCCTTATCCAACTACACACCTGCTTCCTGCCCCGGGGGTACCTGGGGCCCAGGCCTGAGAATTCAATCCAAAAAGGCTTGGCCTCTTGCCCGCCCACCTCTCGGCCATGATCTCCCAACAGTCAGGCAGCACGGACTCACAGAGAGCTCTGGAAGGTGACTTCTCACTTGAGCATTGTATGATCAATCCAACCTTGAATCCTCTGGGAAATCCCCATAAGGGAGATACACCCTTTAGTTCTCATCACTGTCTGAAATTATATTATGGATTGACTTATCAGTTTAGTGTCTATCTCCCTCTACTGGGAAGTGAGTTTCAAAAGGGCAGAAATCTGGCCCTTCTTGTTTCCTGCAGTATTCCCAGTACCTATAGCAGCGTCTGAAGGACAGTAAGCACTCAGTACAACATATTGAATGAATATGAGCTTGAATGAATGAGCTTTTCTCAGTCCATGCCTTAGCTCTGCAGGCCCAGGCCCACTTGGGGTAGCCTCAACACTCAGGATGGCTCTGCTTTCAGGATCTCTAACTCTGACCTCCTCTGAGCACACCTGCCCTTCACCCTACAGAGGACCTCAAGCTCTTCTGCCACCACACCCTCTGTCCATCAGCCACTGCTGTGCCTCCTGCCTCCTCCCTGCTCTGGGTTCTGTGTTATCACCATCCCTCTGGCTCCCTGGGATCTATGTCTTTCCTTTGTTGTTGTTAGCTGCCGTCAAGTGGGCCCCCAACTCTCAGTGACCCCATGCACAATGGAAAAAAAGGCTGCCCCATCCTGCAGCATCCCCATGATGGACCATTGTGATCCATTAAGTTTTCATTGGCTGATTTTCTAAAGTAGATCGCCAGGCCTTTCTTCCTAGTCTATCTTAGGCTGGAAGTTCCATGGAAACCTGTTCAGCATCATAGCAACAAGCAAGGCTCCACTGACAGAGGGGTGGTGGCTGCACGTGAGGTGTCCTGGCCAGGAATCAAACCCGGGTCTCCCACTTAGAAGGCAAGAATTCTACCACTGAATCATCTGTGCCCACTATTGTATTCCCTAGTACCTGTCAAGTCAATCAGCAGCCCCAGGATGGGAAAGATCAGAGCATCTGAGAGCGAGGACTCTGAAACTAGACAGGCCAAACGTGCCGTGAGACTGTGGGCTGGTCACTTAACCTGTCTAAGGTTGAGTTTCTTTTCAGCAACAAAATGGCAACAGTAATAATACCCATCTCATGAGGTCCTTATTGGAATTAAACAGGGAGCTAAAATATGCCAGGTGTGTAGTGAGCACTCAGTAGTGTTTACCATGGTTAATATTAAGTTAAAAGGCTTTTATAAATGTCCAGAGGAGAGATTCCAACCTATTCAGCCTTCCTGAGCCCTAGAGGGATCCTTGTGGAAATTCTCCAAAACTTAGGTTTTCACAGAACCCAGTGTGAAAACCATTGGCCTAGCCACCTGTTTTGCACTGCATTGATGACTCCAATTCTTGGTCCCTCCTTGAATCTATAGCCTTTGTCATATGACTTTGCAGTTTTTCTCACTGAAAAGGTGGAATCTCTTTCTCCACACATTGTATTTGGGCTCACCATGAGTCAGAGTCAACTTGATGGCAACTGGTACTAAATCTGGACTGGCCTTGTGACCTCCTCTGACCCACAGACTGCATAACAGTGACATCGTGTGAGTCCCGAGCCCAGGCCTCCAGAGGCCTTGCATGCTTCCATCTGCTCTCTTGTAACAAGAGAACATGCCTGGGCTAACTAGCTAGAGGATGAAAGACATGTGGAGCAGAGGAGAGCCACCCCAGTCACCCCAGCCAAGGCAGTGTAGATCAGTCAACAACTAACCAACTGCCAGACATGTGATTAAGCCCAGCCAAAATCAGCAGAGCTGCCTAGCTAACCCCCAGCTAACTCTAGCCTGACCGTAGCAATCAATATGTGCTTACTGTTATAAGCCACTGAGGCTTTATGGTCATTATGCAGCAAAAGCTGACTGATAAAAACCCAATCAGGTAGTGGATTGTGTTATACTCTAGCCTCCCTACCAGTGACTGATCAGCCTTTGCTCACATACCTCCAACAACAGGGGTCTGATTACCTTCAGAGGCAGCCTAGTCCAAAATCTTTCTATATTTTGAGCTAAGTTCTCTCTCCATGTACTTCCACCCTTGGGACAAACTCCTAGATCCACACAAAAGCAGCCCAATCTCTCTCCGAGGCCCATCTACATGTTCTTCTGGATTCTGCAAGCACTTCAAACTCTGCATATCCAAAATAGAAAGCTTCATTTTCCTCTCTGTTTGCATAGGGCAAGAACCTCTTGGTCTCTGAAGCCTCACTGTTCCTCATCGCCTACCTTGAAACAGTCGTCAAGTCATAAAGATTCTATTTCCTCAGAGTCACACCTCACTGTCCCAGTGTTGGCGTCCTATCTCTGGCCTGGATCCCTGCAACAGTTGCTCCCCAGCCAACAGTCTCATCCCTTCATTCCTTCCTCCACACCAGCTACAGTATTCCATCCATCCATCTTTCAATCAGAGGATGCTACCTAGTATCTACTCTGCTCCAGGAACTGTGCTTAGGATACTGAGATAAAAGGTACAGTCCTTATCTGCAAGCAGTTCAGCTAGTAAAGCGGCTCAGAGTCCATCTTTCTAGCACAGGGATCTGATGATGATAATATTACCCTTTTACCAGTTGCCTTTGAGTCAACTCCGACTCATGACAACCTCATCAGTGTCAGAGTAGAACTGTGCTCCACAGTGTTTTCAATGGCTGATTTTGCAGAAGTAGATCACCAAGACTTTCTTCCGAGGCACCTCTGGATGGACTCCAACCTCCAAACTTTTGAGCATGTTAACCATTTGCACCACCGAGGAGAGGGGAAAAATAATTGGTGGGATAGAGTAGCAATGGGAAGACTTAAGAATGAGGCTCAGAGAAAAACCAGGGTCAGCAGCAGTTGCTCCAGGTGAGGTGACATGAGCAGAGAAGCCATGCAGAATGCTGCGTAGGTGCCCATCCCTGCTGCCCCTAGGCATGGCCTCCAAGAATGGACCCTCTGCTGTCCCTTTAGCCCTGGGTCACTCTCTCTGGATTCAAAGTCCCGAGCCTCGATCACGTGCCCCCATCCAAGCTGCCAGAAATCGGGAGGAGGCAGTATCTTGCTCCCTGTGTCCTTCGTAGTGAGAGATGGAGCTCTGCTTTCCTCCAAGACTGATTTTATAGGAGAGTCCCTCAAAAGAAGGAAGGGGCTTGGGATGCTGGGCAGCCAAAAATATCTGATATCAACAATAATCCTAACCTCAAGGAACTTACATGTTGGAGGTAGGATGAGGGACCTCAGAGATCATCTATTTCAACATTTCCGCAAGTGTTACCAGTGGAATACTATGAGGACAGGAGTACTGAGAAAGGTTCTGTGGTCAAATGAGCAGTTTGAGAACCATTGCATAACATGGATTCCTTTACTTCAGGACTTTTCAGAGCCTTCAGTATGCCAGTGTGCACTGTGAAGGTCCAGGGGGGAAGAGATCATGCAGCTTTTCCCTGGCTTATTTGACCCTGTAATCCTTTCCTTGAAGAGTATCCTGTAGGACTAACATTTGGCAGACCTCACCTAGGGAACCCCAATCTAATTCAACCCTCTCATTTTCAGACAGGGAAACCGAGGGACTTTCCTGGCCTCACCAGGCCCCTGCCCTCCTGGATCTCAGTTCAGGAATCAGAGGGGCCAGCTTCCAGGGAGAAAAAGCAAGGACAGAGGTAGGGGCCTGGGCCAGGTGAATGGCCAGACTCTACCCGGTGCTGCCTTCCCTTGTCTGTCTGCTGATATGAGCTCACCCTCCAGGTGCAAATGAACAATGCACACCTCCTAGGCCTTGAGGCGTCACTTCCACCTGCAGGAAACCCTGTCCAGGGACGACGGGAGAACAATCATGGGCAGCACTAGGCAACTCGGGCCCAGCTCCCAGCTGCCTCTGCGACCAGAGGGAGGGGACAGGACACCCAAGCAACTCGCAGAGCTCAGGGCCTGGCTGTGAAGGAGGGACGCTGGAGTCAGTCCTGATTCTGCCCCATGGCTGTGTGGCCTTGGGAAAAACAACTGCTTCATTCTCTGAGCCTCAGCTTCTTCAGCTACAAAAATGACGAACTGAAATACTTCAAATGAAAATGTTCAGCAAATTTGAAGGATTCTTCAGGTGTGATAAGCTCTTGTTATAGCAGAGGTCAGATATGGGGGAACAAAAAACTTTCCTCTTATTCCTAATGTTGTTGTTAGCTGCCACTGAGTTAGCCCCCAACTTATGGCAACCCCACACACAATGGAACAAAACGCTGCCCAGCCCTGTGCTAGCCCCACGATTGGTGGCCAACCAGACCATTGTGATCTATATAGGGTTTTCCTTGGCTGATTTTCAGAAGTAGGTCGCCAGGACTTTCTTCCTAGTCTTAGTCTGGAAGCTCTGCTGAAACTTATTCATTATCATAACAACACGCACACCTCCACCAACAAACAGGTGGTGGTTACACATGAAGTGCATTAGCCGGAAATCGAACCCTAGTCTCCTGCATTGAAGGTGAGAATTCTACCACTGAATCACCAATGCCCCATATTCTTAATGAGATACCCTGAAAAAGACTTCTCAGGTAAGTCATAATTACGCACGCACACACACACACACACACAAACACACACACACATTCTGGCTTCCGTCTTCATCTCCTTGTCCTTTTTCTGACAATCCAGACTGCCTAAAATACCCTTCCCCTTCTTTACCTCGTGAATTTATATTCATCCTTCAAAACTCAGATGAGGTATCACCTCCTCAGGGAAGGCTTCCCAGCCTCTCCTCCCTCCAGGCTAAGTTGGGTGTCTCCTCTGTGCTCCAACTGTGCAGATCTTCATCATGACCTTCCTATCAGAGAGTGAGTCTCACCTGTTTGTATTCCTGTCTCCTCTAATAGATTGTGAATGACTTGAGAGCAGGTACATGTAGGTTGAGACATGAACGGATAACCCAACTTTCAGCTACCTCTGCTGTGGGGAGCTTCAAGTTTTGCCTGGTGTCAACCAGGGGCAGATTAACCAGGAAGCAAGGTATCCACGGGCTTACTTGTGCTTACTTACTTATCTGTAGTACACACTCACACCTGTTTTTCACCACATCAAAGATTATTGGGTAATCCGTCCCTGGTGTCAACCCTTAAAGATTCCACATGTCTTCACATCTCCCCAAAAGAAAATACATTCCAAAGCATCTGAGCACTATAGATTCAGGGAGCAATAAAGATTTTGTAAGGAAGACAAAGGAGATACACATCCCACGGCAAGATCCCCAAAATACTCATCCGACATGTTTATTCCCCAGCCTCCTTTCCTCCACCAGTAGTCCTCTGTGGTAGGCAGAATAATGGACCACCAAAGATGTCCACATCCTCATCCCCAGAACCCGTGAATATGACAGGTCACATGGCAAAGGGGAATTCAGATTGCAGATGTAATTAGATGGCTAAACAGTTTACATTAGGACAGGGAGATTCTCCTGGATTACCTGGGTGGGCCCATCGTAATCAGAGTTTTTATAAATGGAAGACGGCGGCAGACAGGAGGTCAGAGTGAGGAGATGTGAGGACTCGATCTCCCATTGCTGCCTTTGAAGATGGAGGAAGGGAGCTGTGAGCCAAGAAATTCACCAGCCTCCAGAAAAAGCTAGAAAAGGCAAGGAAATGGGTTCTCCCCTAGAGCCTCCAGAAAGGAACAAAGCCCTGCAGATACCGATTTTGGCCCAATGAGACCTGTTTCAGACTTTGAACCTCCAGAACTGTAAGATAATAAATGCGTGCTGTTTTACACTACTACATTTGCGTTAATATGTAAGAGCAGCACAAAGAAACTAATATATCCTCCTCCTTGCCCTTGCCCCATACTTTGCCCAGACTCTCCTGTCTCAAACAATTTTGTTCTGGCCCAAAATTTGTACACCTCACCCAGCTAAACAAAGCCTGTAGTTACCCAAACCCACCCTCCTTAGAAGGCTTTTGAGCAGTTATCACTCAAGGATATATATCTCTTGGCAAGAGGGTTCACACCCTAGCAAATGATCAAAGTATTCCTCCCAAACATACACAGCATCGTCCCTGAGGGAAGTACTGGCAAATGCAATTTTCTCCACTTTATTATGGGTAAAATAATAATATAGCTAACAGTTGGGAGTACTTACTATGGGCCAGGCACCATTCTTGCTGCTTTACGTGTGTTAACTCACCACCTCAATGAAGGAGGTACTAGTATCATCAACATTTTACAGTAGGGGGAATGAGACACAAAGAGTGTCAGTAACTTGCCCCAAGTCACGCAGCTGAGATTATAGTTCAGACAGTCCGACTCCAGAGTCTAGCCTCTGAACCACTACAGTATACTGTCTCCTATATAGGAATGAATGAGGTATACATGGATGCATGTGTGTGTGTGCAGGTGCTGAGGAACAGTCCTTAAGACAGGCACCTGCCCTCAAGTTTCTCACTGTCTGACAGAGAGGCAGAGACATAGCTCATACACAACATCCCAGAGCTCTGAGAGTATCCCACCTGCAAAGGGAAGGGAATCTAAATTGGACCAGAGGGGTCAGGGAAAGCTTTCTGGAAGAGGCAGCCCTGAGCTGCATTTTGAAGGGTGTGTAGTCGATTGTCAAGTGAAAGGTGGCAAAGAGCATTGGTCAAAAATACCTTGAGGCCTGAAAGAGAAATCTGGAGGCAGGACAGAGGCACCGAGAAACAGAGAAACACTGACTGTAAATTGCAGAGGCAGAGAAAAAGCCCCAGAGAAAGAGGCAGAAAACAGCTGACCGTCATGACCCGCTGCTCCCGGCCCAACCTCCCTCCAGTCCTGGGACAGAAAATAGCCTGGCTGACCCGCAGTGTGCAAAGCATTTCCTGTGCAGCCCTGGGGACCCCTAAGTTGTACTTTCTCAGGGGTGGGGCTGGCCGGGGGGAGGGGAGGGCAGAGAAGGAGGGGACAAGCAGTCCTGGGCCTGGATGCCTTCTCCAGATGAGAGTGGCTGAAGATGGGAAGGACGTGGTGTGTGCACATCAGGGCCCATGTGTGTGCATGGGTGTGGGCGTACGTGCCCTGTGTGTGCTCATGGGGGTAACTGTGCCTCGTGTGCACATGGCTAATCTTGGTTTCTATGTGTTTGTTCTTGGAAAATGATGGCTGGATGGACATACAGTAGGTCATGCTGGCCACCTCCCTATCTTAGATCCAGGGCAAAGGGCAGCTCTGCACAGCCTTCTTTGGGTATACAGCCATCTTCTGGAAAGCCACCAGCTTCAATGTTCCTGGAGCAGCTTCCAGTTGACTCTTTATCCTGCCTAGTCCCCAAGAACACCACCTCTGTGTGCTGCCTTCACAGGTCAATGACCTAGTCCCAACTTACACTGGGGACTGAGTGATCCAGCCAGAATCTTCTCTGAGGGCCTTTCCCAGGGAAGAGGGGGGTTAGAAGACAGTTAGGCCTGGCTCCTAGAGCCAAGCACATCTAATTGGGGAAGGATGCCCTCCTCTCAGGGAGATGTCAAACATTCTCCGGTGACTTCGGAGGGCTTTCTCCATGCCTTTAGCCCAGCCCCTTCCTCCCATTCCCCTTCTTGTGTCCCGTCTCCACCATCCCCAAGGTTGCTTTTTAGATTAACTACCATGAAACCATGGGGCAGTGGTGGTGTGGTAGAATCCTCGCCTTCCATGCAGACCTGATTTCAATTCCTGGCCAATGCACCTCATGCACAGCCCACCACTTGGAGGCTTGTGTGTCGCTATAATGCTTTACAGGTTTCAGCAGAGCTTCCAGACTAAGAAGGACTAGGGAAAAAGGCCTGGTGATCTACTTCTGAAAATCAACCAATAAAAACCCTCTGGATTACAGTGACCAACCATGGGGATGGAGCAGGACCAGAGAGCATCTTGTTCCATTGTGCGTGAGGTCACCAAGAGTCGGGAACTGACTTGACGGCAATTAACAACGACCTTTAAAATAGCTCTCCTCATCCTGTCCTTATGCAGTTTATTATTCTGTTAGATTTTCATCCTTCCAACATATGAAGATGTCTTCAAATCCAGCACATGAGTTTTTGCTACTGCAGCTGCTTTCAGAAGCATTCTAGCAGAGGCTGAAAGGTCATCTGCCAGCTGCCAGAGAAGGCCGGACGCCGAGGGGACTTCTGCCGGGAGGGAGGCTGGGCTGTCATTTTCAGCTGGGTAGACACACACAGTGCAGGGAGGAGGCTAGGTGAAACATGGGTTCTCAGGACTCTCAGAGTCTACCTTCCCTCACTCTCCTCCTAAATGTGAGGTCTCCTGCCCACATCTCAGCCAGAATTACTTCTTCATGCCCTTTTGCTCAAACCCTGACACACCTAGCCACCAGCCAGGAGCTTAGATTCCACCACACTGGGACCTGTGGAGCTCTCCCCAGAGGACCACAGAGGAGCTGCTGGGCCAGAAGAATACCAGCGGCATCTGGCCAAGGCACCAGGCCCTCCTGGCCTTCAGTGGGGTCTGCTCCCCTGGCTCCCAAACAGCCACACAAATAGAGGTAGCTATGGTCCCCCAACTTCCTGTCCCTGGGTGGCACAAATGGTTCAGCACTCGGCTACCAACCGAAAGGTTGCAAGTTCAAATCCACCCAGAGGCACCTCAGAAGAAAGGCCTGCTGATATACTTCTAAAAGGTTACAACACATAGGGTCTCCATGAGTAGGAATCAACTCAATGAAACTGGTTTTTTGTTGTTGTTGTTGTTTGTTTGTTTCCCCAAAGGAGAAGACTGATGAACTCCTACATTCAGGAAACCAAAACCAAACCAATTGCCATCGAGTCAATTTTGACTCATGGCAACCCCATGTGTGTCAGAATAGAACTGTGCTCCATAGAGATTTCATTGACTGTGAATCGCTATTCTGGTAAAGCAGGGTTTTCCAGATGTGCCTAAATTGGGATTCAGAGTCTGGTTATTTCTGACACATTGAAAGGACACCGCTTCTCCCCCAGCATCTATTCACAAGCAGAGGGTCCAACATGGATGGAGTATGCAGGAGGGTAGGCTTCTGGGGAAAAGGAGGCCAGAGCAAGATGCCCTTTCCCTGACCCAGCTCCCTGGACTGGGTCAGAACCCCAGGAAGAGAGAAGAGCTGCTGGCAGAGGCAAAGGCACTTTCTTTCCTAGGGGGTAATGGGGGTGGGGGTTAACAAGAGAAGGCCCACAAGCCACACTGCTTTCAGGCCCAGTGACAAAGTATTATTAGGTTTGGGAAAGGGACCTTCTCACCACCTTCTCATGGAACTCCAGTGGCTCCAGTTCAGTGAGGACTGAAGGAAACACGGTGCCCCCGAGCACCCAAACAGCCTGCAGGTTTGAAGGCACAGGGAGGTCACTGGGCATGGACTGAGGGCTCTTTCAGGGGCATTGTAGCCTCTCTGTGGCTTGCAGGCCAGGGCTGATCCGTTTCCGTGAGATACCCTGGGAACTCTCCAAGTAGGTAAAAGACCAGGGTCCTACAGATGGCGGGGGCGGGGG
>NW_004443951.1:22564122-22586853 GCF_000243295.1 Trichechus manatus latirostris | reverse complement strand
GCGGGGGCGGTTTATGACACAGAAAAGGTGGATCATTAAGGCGAATGTGATTTCATTTGTACCCACAGGTTGGTGAGGCCAGGGAAATTCACACTGCAAGCTCTTTTAGAGATGGGGAACTAGCTCAGAAAGGCTAAGTCACTTGCAGAGGTGGTGGCACCCATGCCAAGTCTGGCTCTCTCTGGGTCCACAGACACAATTCTGAGTATACAGAATACGCCATTTGACCTGGGCCACCTTTAAGGCCCATATCAATGCCTTCAAAGACTCTAGGAAACCTCTTAGCCATCCTCTCCCCAGTTCCATTTCCAAGGCCAATGCACTTCTGCTGAGAAACCAACACAGCAGAGAGGGCTGAGCCTACCACCACAAGCCCCTGCCCTGCCCAAGAGGCATGGTCACACGTGGTCCCTCTTGTAATGCCATCGAAGAAACCATCTGCCTTTCGGGAACTGTGGCCCCACTCACTGCAGTAGCTGCCGTGTTCTTACCTGACACTTCTTCCCCAGCCACTACTCATTACTTGGGTCAATGTGCCCCTTCTCTGGGATTTTTGGACATGAAAAACCAGGGATCAAAGTCAGACCCTCTCCTGTGGCAGAGCCTGTAATATATAAGCCCATCAGTCGTCTTGTCTTCCAGCACATGGAAGAAACAAGTCAGCAGTGAGAGGTTGTAGCCACCTTAGAGAGAGATGCCGAGGTGACAGGCAGAAAGAGAGGGTGTCCTGGTGACTCTCACAGCTGTCATCAAACCCATTCTGAGAACTACTACTAGGGTCTCTTTTTGACTGAACAAGCGTAAGTTGGATTTTGGTCACTTGCCTAAGGCCCCATCCAGCCCCCACATGCCCTTCCCATCCTTCCCCAGATAGGAAGCACAAAGAGCAACAGCGCCAGGGAAAAGAAAACTTGGAATGGGGTGGGGGGGGGGCACCAGTTGGGCTGTCCCCTGGGCTCTTGCCGACAATGGCATGGGCAGCAACATTGTTTGCTTCTGGGATGGAGACACATTCCCGGATGCCCCCACCCCGAAGCTGGCAGTCAATAAAGCAGAGTCAGGAATGGGTGGTGGGGGTAGTCGCTAGTGTCTTTGGAGACCTTCTGATGCCCTGGGGACTTCCTCTCCGACCTGCTTCACAAGGGCAGGGAGGTAAGGAGGGAGGAGTCAGATGGGGGACCAGAGAACAGCTGGTCCTGTGCTGGGGAAAGGGGCCAGGCTTGAACAGAGAAAGGGGCTGGGAGTCCTCTGACCAACAGCAGCAAGATGGATGCTTGATCTCCACTCAGATCCCCCCAGGGTGGCCTCGAGTCACTCACTGCTCTTTTCTTTGCCCCAGGATCCCCAACTGTAAAACAAGCAGTGGAAGTAGAACATACTCTGGACTAGAGAAGTCCTATCTCTCCCAAATTTGGGGATGATTTGACCTCAAGTATGACCCCAGACCCCCTCCCAACCTCAGCACCTGCCAAGTGCCTCTGAACTGTAACTGTTGTGATGGTCTGTGTACCTGCCCAAGGTGGGCAAACCCGTGGGGTCTTCCTAAATCTGTCAAACACAACGGCCTCAGTTGCTAGGCATGCTGAGACTTCACCACGGGTACAAACTAATAGGAAAAGAATGGAATCTAAGACTTAGGCAGAGAGGACTAACTATTCCAAAGGCACAATCCAGCCCAAAGCTAATGTCTTTGAGTCAGTAGATGTTCAGAGCAGGAAAATTTCAGAACTGGGGTTTCAGGAGGTGGGTAAGTCCAAAGCATGACCCCAGTCCTCCTGGTAGGACAGGCGGGTCCTAGCTAAGCTAGTTGGGGTGTTCAAGCCTGATCAGGAAGGAAAGCAGGGCTTAAAGACTGAATAACTGGGAAAATGTAGCTGAGGTTAGACGGCTAAGGCCCAGGGATGCCCAAGACTCACGTATACTAGGCTGTTGTCAACAAAGCTCACCCCAGAGCCCAGCAGCTGGCCATGGCAAAGTCAGGCTCAGGGACCAGGCTGAGCTAAGTGAGCTCAATGGCAGGGGATCAGCACCTGCAGCTAACTGTGGTAAGGAGACACTGAGAGTCACATGCAAGGACTGCAATCAACTCTTTGGGGGTGAGTTGTGTCACTGAAGTCAGGGCAAGGCCATGGGAATGGCTATGGTTTCTACCCCCAAGAATGGGAGACAAAGGGGGAAGAGTGTTTAGAGCAGCAGTCTTTGAGATAAAGAGTCTTATGGTGGTTGTGGCTTCCCCAGGCCTGCTGTTATTGTTAGCTGCTATTGAGTCGGCCCCCAGCTCATGGCAAACCCAATGCACAATGGAACAAAACACGGCCCGGTTGTATGCCATCTTCATGATCAGTTGTGGCTCGGACCTCCCCAGGCCTAAGCACTCACAATTCACACCTGGAACCCAAGGCAAACTATGTTAGTCTATAAGGCCTGGAGATGGCCCATCCCTGGCAGTATTCTCAGCCCAGCCTCTGAGCTCCCTGGAATTTGAATGTTAGACCAAGTGCACTCTGGATTAACTCCTCTGATGGAGGAAGAGGCCCAGCATGAAGAGTTCAAACCCCACAGACACTCCACATAGTAAAGGGGCATACTGGGCCCAGCTTTCAGTTATCCACATCCTCTTTCTCTGTTAGTTTCTTCCTTTCTGCTTATTGAACTCCGTGGTATATCACACCCTTTAACAGTGCTGTCCAGCAGAACTTTCTGAGATGATGGGAATGTTCATCACCACTGTACAATACAGTAGCCATTGGTCACATGTGGCTATTGAACACTTGCAAGGTAGCTAGTGAGACTGAGGAACTGAATTTTTTATTTTAGTTCATTTTAAGTGGTCAGTGACATGTGGTCAGTGGCTACCATACTGAACAGGGTGACCCTGGAACTCCCATGGGATAGGGCAGTAAAATCTTCTGAAACCCAAACACTTAACCATGTCCATGCACCAGGAATGATCAGAGAGGGCTCTGTGCTCAGGGTAGGGCTGAAGTGACAGAGAGAAGAGGGAAAGGAAATGAAAAAGAAAACGTATGCGGGTGACAGGCGTTACCTCATTTCACCCTCACAGAAACCTCACAAAGTAAATATAATCATCGCTTTACAGACGAAGAGACTGAGACTCAGAGAAGTCAAACCACTTGCCTAAGATCACAGTTAGTATGGGCCAGAGTCAATATTTGAGCCCAGGTGTCTCACTCCGAAGTCCATGGTATTTCCATCTCACATAGCAGAGAAAGAAAAGTGGTTTGCCCCTGGCACTGAAGGGTTGCAGAGTTGGACAGGGCAGAGGCTAAACAGTGGTCTAACTCCCCTCTTCTGAGCTAGGTCTGCCCTGTTACCACTTCAATATTTTGCTTGAAGTGAACTTCTAGAACTCAGACACTCCCAGATTCACAGATAAGGCCAAAGGCACATGGCCAAAGAAAAAGCATGTGCTTTTGTGCCGTCCATTAGTGCAGATAATTAACAGTTGATTTGATATTCTTGGCATAAAGGAGGGCAGGGTTGTGTTTTGTTTGGGCTGATATTAAAATAACTTTTCATACCCCATGCACACGCTGACACTCTCCCTCACTGACAGACCAGACAGTGGGGTCAGAGGTGAGCTGGAAGGGAAGGAGATGAGGGTGGAGAGGGAACTAACATTTTTTAGACATCTAATATGTAAGGTTGCTATGAGTCGGAATCGACTCAACAGCAAAGAGTCTGTTCTGGAATATGTGCCATAGGAGCCCTGGTGGCACAGTGGTTAAGCGCTTGGCTGTTGACTGAAAGGTCAGCAGTTCGAACCCACCAGCTGCTCCATGGGAGAAAGATATGGCAGTCTGCTTCCATAAAGATTACACCAAAAAAAAAAAACACCAAACTGTTGCCATTGGGCAACCCTTTAGAACAGAGTAGAACTGCCCCACAGGGTTCCCAAGGCTGTAATCTTTATGGAAACAGGCTGCCACATCTTTCTCCCGTGGAGCAGCTGGCGTGTTCCAACCATTGACCTTGCAGTTAGCAGCCAAGTGCTTTTAACCACTGTGCCACCAGAACTCCTTCCATAAAGATTACAGCCTTAGAAACCCTATGGGGCAGTTCTGCTCTGCCCTACAGGGTCACTACGAGTTGGGATCAACTCAATGGCAACGGGTTTGGTTTTTGGTTTTAATATGTGCCATACCAATGAACATGAAGGTAGCACAGGCCCAGGAAACGTTTTGTTTTGTTATACATAAGGTCGTCCTGAGTCAGACCCAAATTGATGGCAACTAGCAACAATAACAACAATATGTGCCAGGTACAAAGCTAAAATTTTCCTACAGATTTTATCTCAAGTAAAGTTTATCCCTCTGAAGTAGCTATGATTATCCCCATTTTACAGGGGCAGGACTTGTAAAACGGTGAGATGACTTGGCCAAAGTCACACAGTTGACAGTGGCAGAGTATGATTTCAAAATCTAGGTCTGCCTGACCCCAAGCCCACTCCCATGGGATGTCTTTTGGCAGAGATCTAGAAAACCCAACACTGCTAGTAAAGTGCTCGAACTCCTTTCCAGCTCTGTCTGGCTTCATGCCTGAAGCCAAGCTCCTGCTGCAGCCAGACCCTCTCCAAGAAGTTCAGGCTCCCATGAGCAGGAGCAAGCCCCAGCCACCAACCCCATTGTGCAGTCAATGACAATGAGAGGCAGGCGCCCCCTTCTTACCCACCACTTTCCTCCCCACCCCATTGGGCGCTGCCAGTTCAGCACAATAGTGCATTCTGTGTCCAGGAGCCTCTGCTGGCAGCCCCCAGCCTCCTGCAGCCCCTCCAGACAATGGCAGGGCCCAAAAGGCCTGATAGCCGGTGACAAATGTATGTGAATGACCAGCTCACAGGAAGTGGCCTTCAATAGTCCGATAGCTTCCTGCATCCTGACATTGTGAAGGCCCACTTCCTGTGCCGTCTCCGAAAATACAACAAGGCAAAGCTGGGGGCAGGGGCAGAGGCAGGGTTTCCCTGTGTGCCCTCTGGCCCAGGCTCTCCTACAAAACTCAATTTTCTCACCTAAGGATGCCACCAGTCTCACCCTGACTTCTGACGCCAGGGTGAATGAAGCCCTTGCTGGCCTCTGACCAGTCCCTCCACCTCTTGGCCAAACCCCACCCAAGCCTAGCAGAACAAAACTAGATCTATTTTTAAAGACTACACAGCCTTTCTCAGTCCCATTTCCCCCATGGCCACCCCAATTCCAGGCTCTTGGGCCCTACGCTGCAGGAAAGGCTTTCTCATGGCTACTTGCCCGCCTCTGCTGCACACTAAACCCGTTTCCCATTGTCCGCTGGTCACTCTGCTCTCCACGATAACCTTTGGCAGGCTTACAAATGCTTATTAAGTCACTCCTTCAATCTTATCTTCTCGAGTGGATAGTCACAATCCCCTCGGCTTCTTCCGTGTTCAGCTTCCACCATGTTGCAAAAAGCAAAGCGAAGCAAGAGAGCTGCAGAAGCAGGGAGGCCTCCATTATCACCAGGCTCCAGCTGGACTCCAGGAAAGGCTTTCCCAGGTTGTGCACCTTGCCTTCCAGCAGAAGCTGCTCAAAGAGATCAAGACCACCTACCAAGTAGCAGAAGGCCACAGGCAAGATGGAGGGGTAATATACTGAGCCTCTGCCGTCAATTACCTGGTGAAGTAGGTAGAAAATAATCATATTAAAGATAAGGACACAGAGATGCAGAGAAGTTACGTCATTTGCCCAGGGTAACCTAGCTAATGAAGCAGAGCCACACTACTCATGCCCTAGTAAGAGATGGTAGCCCATACTACCCATGGCCTAATAAGAAGCAGCCCCAACTACCCACGCCCTAGTAAGAGGTAGCCCGTACTACCCATGGGCTTGCTTAGTACTGGGGGACAGGTTTAGGTACTGGAGGACAGGTTTAGATACAGGGGATGGGGAGGATATCATTTGCCCCCTCCTCTCACACTCTCTCCTGAGACTCCCACCCCATATCCCAAACATTGAAGGTCCTCCCCCAACTTCCTGGCGCTGCAGAAGCAACCTTGGAGAGGAGCTGGTGGCGGCTCCCAGCTCTTCAAGCAGCCAGCCTTCACGAGTATTGTTCTCCACTTTCAATAAAGCAGGCCCTGAATCAGTCTTAGGCCATTGTGGTCACCTAGGGTGAGGGGGGGCAGAGGGGGGAGATGTGGAGGTGAGGACAGGTCAAGAGGTGACAATCCATTCATTCCCTCATAGCCCCTGGAGATCTGAGCACTGCAGCTCAGCCAGCCAGGAGCCCCAGGCCCGGAGTGTCCGGGAATTGTGGGGAAGACAGAGGTCTCTGGAGATGGAAGGAAGGAAGAGGGGAGGAAGCCCTCACCGACTTTCCCACCCTCCACCTCCACTGTCAGAGGAGAAGAAAGGCAAAAGGGACTACCAGCTTCACTTGGGTAGAAAACAGTGTCGGATGACCCAAAATAAGCAAGGTAAACACAGACTTACTTGTGCTTACTTACTATAGTGAATAATTTCACATTTTTTTCACATCACAGATGTGGTGAGACCCATGTGAAATTGTTCATTACAAATTAGTAAGTCAGCACAAGTAAGCCTGTGATTACCTTCCTTACTGAGTAATCTGCCCCTGGGTAGAAAAGCCAACACACCTAGACTTAACTCCCAGCACGACCACCTTCTCAAGTTGTGCTTTACAGGGTGACGTGGCCTCTCTGAGTCTCAGTTTTCTTATCTATAAAAGTGGTGAGAGCCATTCCTGCTTTGCAGGGATCTTGAGAGCGTTCAATTAGGGGCTGTGAAGCATCCATGCTTAGCCTGAAGGAGCTCAGGGAGTGAGCGCAGAAGTTTTCCTTCTCTTCTTCCCTGGGATTTTTCCACTTCAGGTCCCTGAAACTAACAAGGTCCACAGGATAGGACGGTGGCTGTAACTTGGAGCCCTGGTGGCGCAATGGTTAAGAGCTGGGCTGCTAACCCAAAGGTCAGCAGTTCGAATCCACCTGCCGCTCCTTGGAAACCCTATGAGGCAGTTCTACTCTGTCCTATAGGGTCGCTATAGACGGCACGTAACAACAACCCACTAACCCTTTTCCTAGAAGCAGGGCACCTCTGCTCTCCTGGGACGCAGGAAACGGGCTGGGCAGAAGGCAGTGGGCAGCCTGACCTAGCCCATCTGGCCCCCCAGTGCTGGCTCTTGGACCCTGGAGGACAGAGGACAGATAAGACCCAGGGCTGCTGACCCCAGAGATCTGGGGGATGGGTAACATACCATGAGAAGCCCCAGAAATGATCTCCAGCCCACTTAACAGGGTTGGATGCAAGGATAGAGAGGCGGCTCCAGGGAAAGACAAAGTGCTCACTTGTTGCTGCCTGTGGCCAATTCTGAATCCCTGCAAACTTCTGAACCACTTCCCCACCCTGCCCTCAGCTTTTATCAGAAAACACATGAGCTTAGGGTGGAAAGTCTTTACTAGAATATCAGCGTGAACCAACCCAATCAGGCGGGTAAATCTTCTGGAAAAAAAACAGCAGTGATGTTTGGATTCTCAGTACTGTTTCTACCCCTCCGCACCTGGTTGGGTACATACGGTTGCAAAGTCAGCTAAACCAAGGCAGCTGTGTTATCCCCCTCAAAGTCAGTGGCTCCCACTGGGAGAGCCTGGGGCGTGGCCTGGGCAGTATCGACCTCCCTGCAAGGCGGAAGGCGTCCAGGCTCTGATAAGGCAGGCGGGAAGGATGGGACCCATGCTGCCCGCTGAGTGTTTCTTCACCCCAGAGGCCACAGGGGTAATCAGCTCACAGAGTCTTCCGGCCTCAGGCCTCGCTCCCACCCTAAGGTCTCTTGGGGGAGAGGAGGAGCCAGCATCAGTCCCACCCCAGGACCAAGCAAGCAGCCCAGGGAGCAGTGGGCCCTGGCCTCACCAGGCTGGACACCCCATGCCAAACGCTCTGGCTACTGCCACTCTCCTCTGCAGAGAGGCAGCCCCTTCCAGATGTGCCCAAAATGTGCAGCTGCCCTGGATATCTTCTCCAGCCTCATGATCTGAGGGCTCATTAGGTAGGGGCTGGGGCACTGATCCTCCCAATGGGATAGTGTTCTGGGAACCACAATAGCCAGGCAGGGCACCTTCCACTCAGCCCTACCCCTCAGCTGCCCAGCTTCTACAGCCTCCTGCAGAAATCCACATCAGCCTGCAGGGCAATTAGTGAGGCAACCGAGGGCAGGGCTGTGTGGGAGTTGGGGGCCCCAGATGGAGCTGGAGGTGCTTCAAGATACCAAGGCCTCACACGAAGTGACTGGGGAGTCAGGGAGGTAGTGGAACCAGGCAGAGGAGCATCAACTGGCAGAGCCAAAGCGATGGGCGAAGGGTGCCCTCACCCTTCTCCAGCCCTTTTCCACAGCATTACTGTAGCCTGTTTCCCCTCTACACTTGGGCACCCTTTCTCAGAGCACAGAGAGAAGAGGGTCTTGAATGTGGCTTAATGCATGGAGTGGACAAAACATTACTAATCACAATATCCAACTCACTCCTACTGAGTCTCTGTTCTAAATGCTTGCACGTGTTCTCTTTTAATCCTGTGTCATCTTTTAACCCTCAAGGTAATCTACTAGCCCCATTTGACACATGAGATGGAAATACTGAGAAGCAGCTCATCAAAGGACCCATGGCTGTAAGTGGCAGTGCTGGGCCCTGAACCCCAGCAGGCTACCTCCAGAGCAGAGGTTTTGGGAGGGGGTGAGTGGGCCCTGAGCCCAGCAAGGTCCCCAGCAGATACGTCAGTGCCACAAGAGCCAGCCAAGGACGGGCGTTGGAGACAACAGCTGAACAATCCGCCTTGTCATCAATCCACCAAAAGATAAACACACTAGACTCCCATCCGTGGGAAAGACTGTGACCTCCTACCCTCCCGCACGTGGCGAAAACAGCCGGGAGAGCATTAAAGGGGCAGAGCTACCCCAAGAGTTTATCTTTGGTCTCTTTACCGCGAAAATGAAACCAGGAAAGGGGCAGGAAAAGCAGGTTGCACCATTCATCAAAGGAGCCCTGGTGGCGCAACGGTTAAGCACATGGCTGCTAACCGAAACGTTGGTGGTTAAAAACCACCCAGCGGCTCCTCAGGAGAAAAGACCTGGTGATCTGCTCCCAGAAAGATTACAGCCTAGAAGAACTTATGGGGCAGTTTTACTCTGTCACACTGGGTCGCTATGAGTCAAAAATCAACTTGATGGCGCCTAACAACAAAACAACAACGCTTCGTCAGTGTCAGGTCCTGTGAGTTACCAGCAGGTGCTGTAGTTGTACCCGTTGGCCAGCGAGCACTCAAGGGTGTTTCCTCTCATCAAGTCACACTATGCAGGCCAGAAGCTGACTTGGTTTGATGTGATGACAAGACGCAAGTGAGGAAGGGAAGGGGTAGGGAATGGGATAGCTACCAGACCAGCTCTGCCAAGAACTCCCTGTGTTATCCTGGGTGAGCCACTTCCTTGGGGGCCTCAGACCCCCTTTTCTAGCATACGGAGAATCGGTGCTCTTCTGTCTTCTACTGGAACTCCTTGGAGAAAAGGGACAAGTGAAAGAGGGTCTCATATAAATACAAGTTTTACATCAGCTTCTTGATGAAAGAGGGAAACCAAAGCCTGCCCCATTTGTTTTCAAAGCTTCCCGGCCTGACCTCCAAGCCCATCCTATCCTCCCAGTACTCAGCCAGAGGGAAGGTGCTAAAAGGAAATAGAGCACAACAGAGACACTTAACACGCTGTGGCTCCCACAGGCTCCCCAAGCATTCCCACCCCTTCCCAGGATTTCCTTACACCAAGGGTCGCTGATCTGAGCCCCACCTGGTAAGTGCATTAAGTGGTTCCCTGGGCTCAGACCCAGGGCCTTGCTGGATTCCTTGGAGTTTTCCCATTCACCCTGCTGGGCTGCTACAGAGCTTTGATCACTACTACACGAAGGGCTTCCTGAATGCTTTCCTGAGGACATTGTTCCCCACTACAGAGTCATCAGGGTCAAATTCATCATGGGCTATCCTGGTCCTGATCCTACCCAGTGGGGAAACCCAGCCCTCTGCCCAAGCCCCACTTCCCCTGGGAAAATTAAGCCAGCAGCTGCTTTTGATTTCCCTTATAACCAGCTTTGGGGAAGGCAAAGCTGTAACGAAACACAGCTGTCATTAGCTCTAAGCTGCCAGGCAAATCAAAAGCACAAACCTGGTAGCCCTGCTCCCTATCCTTTAAAGAGGCTTGTCTGACACCCAGCCCAGTATCTGCTCCTGCCCAGAATCACAGTCAGGGGCCTCTTAGTTCATTCAACATTTATTGACAATGACTATGTGCCAAACACTCTGCAAAGGGCAGAGAGGTAAGACTTGGTCCCTGCCCTCAAGGAACTCAGTCTAGCAGGGAACAAACACATAGCAATCATAGTGCCTTGTAACAAATGCGACCGTAGAAGAATGAACAAAGGGCTAATGAAGCAGCGAGGGAAATGACAATCTCTACTTAGTCAGGTATGGAGCCACATATGCTAAATCTCAAAGTGTAACTAGGAGTTCTCAGGGCTTCCAACTGGTTTGTTCTGGTTCAAAGCCCTGCTGAGAATTTGCATTTCTACCCCAGTTATACTGAATCATAATCTACATTTTAACAATATACATAAGAATCGCCTAGGGATCGTGTTAAACTGTAGATTCCAATTCGCTATATTTGGGGTAGAGTTCATCATGGTGGCAACATGAACAGTGCATATGGAGGCATCAAGGTTTGAACAGCATAATATTCAGAGAAAGGCAAAACTTGGTCGTCATGGGGAGTGATGGGAATCACAGCCAAGGAGTTAGACTGGGGCAAGACAGAGAGAGATCTTGCACGGCATGCAAGGGGCTCTGGTCTTCTTCCTATAGGCAACAGGGGCGACATGTCTTTAAGGAAAGTGACCTCATCAAACGTGTTTTAGAAAGAAAATGCTGGCAGAAATGGGGAGACTTTGCAGGAAGAAACCAAGAGTTTAAGCAAGACATATGGAGCACCTAAAGCTGGGAGGTGAGATGGAGAACAGAGGATGAGTTCCATATACTGAAGAAGTGGGTCACCACAGGCTGGTGATGCAACCCATGAGAAGGGAAGGATGAGAGGAGGGGGAAGAAGCAAAAACAACTTGGAGATCTCCATCTGAGCAACAGGATGGAGGAGATGGACTCTATGTCAGGCACTGTGCTAGGTTTTTTGCAAACATCATCTCAATCTTCCCTACAACTCTATGAGGTAGGTAGAATTATCCTCATCTTACAGATGATACTTAGAGAAGTTAAGTAACTTCACAATTAGATTACAGAGTTAAGCTTCAAACCCAGGTCTACATTTTTAACCATGATACTATTTTGAGTAAGTTAAATGTGAGAAGCTTTGGCAAATCTAGACGGTAAGCTGTTTCAAATAATGGCCTGGGGCTTAGAACTAGAAGTTCAGAGCTAGAGGTATACATTTGGGGGTCATCAGCAGCTAAATGTGGTGACCGAAGCTATGGATAAGGCTAGGACTGCCCAGGAAATAGAAAGGGCAAGAATGAAGCTGGAAGAACACCCACAGTTAGGAGAACGGGGACAGAAACTGAGATGGTGGCGAGAATGACATGAAGGGAGAATTCCAGGAGACAGTGTGGAATACTGCAAAGAGCTAGAGTATGAGTAGGACCAAACTGAAGCCGTGAGATCTGCAACTACATAGGCCTTTAGCCATACTGGCTTCACCATCTTAGTGGTGGAGGCGGAGATCAGGCAGCAAAGGCGTAAGAAGTGATAAGCTGGAGCTGTGGAAGCTATGGGTATGAACTACTTCTTCCAATGAAGAAAAGGAAAATAAGACTTCAGTGGACAGTAGGGCCTAGGAAAGGTTTACGACGGGAAGCTTGAGGACTTTTGTGGGCTCATGGGAAGGAGCAAAATCACAGAGGATAACTACATAGAAACAGGATAATTGATAGGGTGGAAGGCTAAAAACGGCTTTTACATTTTTAAAGGATCATAAAAAAAAAAATATGTAATCGCGACCATATGTGGCCCACAAAGCCTAAAATATTTACTACCTGGCCCTTTACAGAAAAGGTTTGCCAACCCCTGGGTAAGTAAGAACAGTGATTCCCAAAGTGTGGTCCCCAACCAGCAGCATCAGCATTACCTGGGAACTTGTTAAAAAACGTAACTTGTGGGACCTTATCCCATACTTTCTAAATCAGAAACTCTGCGGTGGGGCCCAGCAAATCTGTTTTAGCAAGCCCTCCAAGTGATTCTGATGCACACACACTGGAGAATCACCGAGTTAGCAGGATAAAGAGGAGAGAAGACAAAAGATTTCAACCATGATGGCCAGTCCCTCCTCTCTGAAATAGAAGATAAGGTCAACTGCACGGACGGGGTTGGGGAGCTTGGAGAGCTTAGTTTAAAAAAATCACCTTGAAGTATCACAGACTAGGTTGCATCCAGACAAATAAATGTGTTATGCAAATTCCTCCAGCTGCACTTAACCGCCTGGTTCAGAAGGAATGGGAATGGGCAGGGGGCCAGCACTGGAATGAGGGAACAGGATGATGATAAGAGGGCATAAGAGCACAAAGAACTTGGGGCTCTTCTGGACCGAAGAGCCGCCCTTGCTAGGATGCTAATAGATATTTTAAAACCTCAGTAATTTGGAGGACCCATTTGGAATTTTTTAAACACAAAGACAGGTTTAACCTTTGCTTTATGTAAACGGGATTTGATATAAACAGATAAATAATGTTAATAATTTAATTCAAAAAGAATAAACTGTTTAAGTACAACAGAGGCATTGCTGAACAGGATGAAAACTGATACACCAGTTACTAATTACTCTTTACTCCTAAAGCTGATTCCCCAAAGACTTGTATTGAACAAATATTTTAAGACTATGTGTACGTAAAAGGAATAAAAGAACATTTATTTATATTTCATTATTAAGACTGGCTGCCATTCCAGTGAGATAAAACATGAGGTTTTACTGGGATGTAACACGGGGCACTTGCATATTTTCAAAGCACTCTCTAAAACGCTTCATCACCCTTCACACTATCAGCAGGGAACACCTCATCCCCATTTCACAGGTGGGGAAACCAAGGCCAGGAGAGGTGGAGGATCATGCCAGCGGTCACCCAGTTCTCTTGACTCGAAGTCCAGGGTGCCGTCCTGACACACGGCCCTCTTGGGCATTCTGCAATGCTCTGCTCCCCACTTCTCTTCACTGACCTTGGAGACTATACTGAGGGAACACTACCTGCTTAGTAACGCAGGCCCGACGCCTGAGCTCCTCCTGGCCAACCTGGTCCTTAGGAAAGGCAGTCCTTTATACAAAATATTCCTAGAACACCCTCAACTGCCAGGCCCTGGGGGACTCCCTATTATCATACTCCCCGAGCCAGCACTGCTCTCTTCTCCAGACCCCCACTTCACCAGGACCACAAGGACATATGCAACGACTGCAGGAAACGCAGGCTTTTTCTGTCTAAAATTAAGTAATATTTATTGAGCACTGTCACGGATTGAATTATGTCCCCCAAAAATATGTCAAACTTGGCCAGGTCATGATTCCCAGTATTGTATGTTTATCTACCATTTTGTCATCTGATGTGATTTCCTTATGTGTTGTACATTCTATCACTATGGTGTAATAAGATGGATTAGTGGCAGTTATATTGATGAGACTTACAAGATTAGATAGTGTCTTAAGCCAATCTCTTTTGAGATATAAAAGAGAGCTTTTGAGATATAAAAGAGAGACACAAGCAGAGAGACATGGGGACCTCATACCATCAAGAAAGCAGTGCCGGGAGCAGAGCGTGTCCTTTGGACCTGAGGTTCCTGTGCAGAGAAGCTCCCAGACCAAGCGAAGACTGATGACATGGACCTTCCTCCAGAGCTGACAGAGAAAGCATTCCCCTGGAGCTGATGCCCTGAGTTTGGACTTGTAGCTGACTAGACTGTGAGAGAATAAATTTCTCTTTGTTAAAGCGATCCACTTGTGGTATTTCTGTTACAGTAGCACTAGACGACCAAGACGAGCACCTACTGCTGCCTTGGACTATGGTAAGAATTTTAAATACAATACTTTATCCTTACAACAACCCAGCAAAAATAGGTATTCTTGTCCCCATTCTACAGATGAAGATACTGGTGTTCCGAAAGGCTGAGTGACTGGCCCAAGGTCATTCAGCTAGTTGTTGAGGCGGTATTCATAATTCAAATCTATCAGACTCTAGAATCCACTTTATTTTTACTCTACCACTCTACAAGTACTTACAGACCCACCCCAAAGTGGAAGGGGAAAAGTCAAGAGCAGGAGCTTTTTCATTTTCTCTGCCCAGCTCCCAACCCAGAGGTGAGGCAGCTTCCATGGTGTTTCTCTCAGCCGGGCCCTGGGAAACTGACAAGAGCCAAAGGGCTCCCTGGCAGGTTCGGCCTGGCAGCTGCCCAGTAGACGTACTAACACAGCAACAGGTACAGGAAAGGCTCAAGGGAGAGTGGAAAAGCACCAGACACGGAGTCACTGAGCGGAGAAGTGATTCCTGCCACGTGCTCGGACAGGATAACCCTGCAGGGAAAAGACCCAAGGGCAAGCAAGTAAAAAGCCCCAAAGTCGGAGGCACGTGCACTGACTAACGAGTTTCAGTGAATTGTGACTGTTAACCCAGTCAAAAAGAGGCTCACATGCCTCCAAGGTGCGTCAGCAAGCATGGAAGAAAACCAGCCCGTGCCCTGGTTCAGCCCCACAGCCCCAACCTCCCTGTGCCCACATCCACACAAACCCTGCTACTTAATGTCAGCCGAGCAGAGGCAAGAGAGGGGCACTACCCCAGAGTCACTGCAGCAGGTTTCAGCCAGCCCAGCGGAAAGGAAGATCTAGCTGGGAATAACAGCAGACTGGCTGGAGGCAGAAATTCCGTGAGGACGTGCCCTTTTCATTATTTTAAAAGGAGCACAAAATGAGACTGGAGGAAGGGAGCAACTTGGATTTCCAAAGACAGGGCCGCCTCCGCCAGGCACTGGGTGACAGGGTTCTTCTAAAGTATCTGAAAATCCAAAAATGTCTTCATCTGTGGGAAAATGTCTTTGGTGGCGTTTCTGTAGGGTTTTTTTCCTCAAGATGTTTTGCTCAGGCTGATATTAAAGTGCGTACATGCAGGATACCCAGAAGCATTTTGAAGGAAACCAATCCTGGGATCTAACATTTGCCACAAGTTGTTACATCACTACAAAAATGCATATTTTATTATTTCAGATTTCGTTAGAAGGGCAGGGACAGTTTTAGAGCTCGCAAACTGGCAGCTCACAGGTATGTTAGCATGCTAAGAATTTTTTTTTTTTTAATGAATTGTCAGCATTTAAAAAATCAGGAGGTTCTACAAGGGGAAAAAATTTGTATTTCTGGCATCTCTTAGGAAAAAAAAATTGGAAAATCTGGTAACACTCGGCAAGCAGCACAAACTGGAAGGAGCTGAATAGCCACTGTCTCCTGTAGGTAGGCCTGACTGACCCCTGTAGGCATCAAGGTTTGCTACTCGGTTCAGCCCAGTGAAGGGCTCCCAAGCTTAGTAATGCTCCGTACTGCCACACGGTGGCAGCACTGGTCCACCAATGAGGCCTGCCCATCAGCCAGTGCCTGTAATCAGAAGCTGAAGTTAGCAGATGCTTTCAGAACCAGAAAGCTCATCCTTTGCTTCAGTAAGACAATCCTTCCCCACACACCCCAGCAGATCCATTCTCTGAGAAGCAACAGCAGTTCATTTCAACAGTCCCACTGTGCTTCAACAACAACGGAGGATACCACAGACTTGCCCGTTCCCTCCTCCTCTGGCCAGTTCCTCCCACTCTACAGCTAGCATCTCTACCTGTTCAGAAATCCTCCCCTCACCCAACTGCTAATACAATTCTCTCACCTAAAAAATGCCAACCCCTACATCGGATCAGGGGAGAAAAGAACCTGAGATGAGAAGCAAGGCAAACATCCTCCCAGTTTTTTAACAGCAGATTCACTCTCCATCTAACGCTCATGCCACTACTCGTCTGTCAGTTGGTCAGACTGTGGCGGCTTCCGTGTTGCTGTGATGCTAGACGCTATACCAGCGATATGGTAGACAGGTTTCAGCAGCACTTCCAGATGAAGACAGACTAGGAAGGAGGACCTGGTGGTCTACCTATGAAAAAATTAGCCAGTGAAAACCTTAAGAATAGCAGCAGAACATTGTCTGATATAGTGCCGGAAGGTGGGCCCCTCAGGTTGGAAGGCACTCAAAAGACAACTGGGGAAGAGCTGCCTCCTCAAAGTAGAGTCGACCTTAATGAAGTGGATGGGGTCAAGCTTTCGGGACCTTCATTTGCTGATGTGGCACAACTCAAAATGAGAAGAAACAGCTGCAAACATTCATTAATAATCGGAACATGGAATGTACAAACTATGAATCTAGGAAAACTGGAAACAGTCAAAAAATGACACGGAACACACAAATATCAATATCCTAGGTATCAGTGAGCTGAAATGGACCAGTATTGGCCACTTTGAAATGGACAATGATATGGTCTACTCTGCCGGGAATGACAAATTGAAGAGGAAAGATGTTCCATTCATCATTAAAAAGAACATTTCAAGATTTACCCTGAAGTGTAACACTGTCACTGATAGCATGATATCCATACACCTACAAGGAAGACCAGTTAACACAACTATTATTCAAATTTATGCACCAACCACTAATGTCAAAGATGAAGATTTTTATGAACTTCTGCAGGCTGAAATTGATCAAACGTGCAATCAAGATGCATTGACAATTACGGGTGGTTGGAATGCAAAAGTTGGAAACAAAGAAGGACTGGTAGTTGGAAAATATGGCCTTGGTGATAGAAACGATGCCTGAGATCGCATGATAGAATTTTCTAAGACAAATGACTTATTCATTGGAAATACCTTTTTTTCAACAACATAAACGGCAACTACACATGTGGACCTCACTGGATGGAATACACAGGAACAAAATCAACTACATTTGTGGAAAGAGACGATGGAAAAGCTCAATATCATCAGTCAGAACAAGGCCAGGGGCCGACTGCAGAATAGACCATCAATGCAACTTGCTCATATGCAAGTTCAAGTTGAAGCTGAAGAAAATTAGAACAAGTCCATGAGAGCCAAAGTATGACTTTGAGTATTTCTGACCTGAGTTAAGAGACCATCTCAAGAATAGATTTGATGCACTAAACATTAATGACTGAAGACCAGACGAGTTGTGGGATGACATCAAGGACAGCATACATGAAGAAAGCAAAAGGTCATTAAAAAGACAGGGAAGAAAGAAAAGACTAAATGGATATCAGAAGAGACTCTGAAACTTACCCTTAAATGTAGAGTAGCTAATGCGAATGGAAGACATGATGAAATAAAAGAGCTAAACAGAAGATTTCAAAGGGTGGCTTGAGAAGACAAAGTATTATAATGAAATGTGCAAAGACCTGGAATTAGAAAACCAAAAGAGAAGAACATGCTTGGCATTTCTCAAGCTGAAAGAACTGAAGAAAAAATTCAAGCCTCAAGTTGCAATACTGAAGGATTCTATGGGCGAAACATTGAACGACACAGGAAGCATCAAAAGAAGATGGAATACAGAGTCACTGTACCAAAAAGAATTTGTCAACATTCAACCATTTCAGGAGGCAGCATATGATCAAGAACCAATGGTATGGAAGGAAGAAGTCTAAGCTGCACTGAAGGCACTGGTGAAAAACAAGGCTCCAAGAACTGACAGAATACCAATTGGGATGTTTCAACAAAAAGATGCAGCGCTGGAGATGCTCACTTGTCTATGTCAAGAAATTTGGAAGACAGCTACCTGGCTACCTGGTCAACCAACTGGAAGAGATCCATATTTGTGTCTATTCCAAAGAAAGGTGATCCAACACAATGCAGAAATTATTGAACAATATCATTAATATCACACACAAGTAAAATTTCCCTGAAGATAATTCAAAAGCGGTTACAGCAATACATGGACAGGGAACTGCCAGAAATTCAAGCCAGATTCAGAAGAGGATGTGGAAGAAAGTATATCATTGCTGATGTCAGATGGATCTTTGCTGAAAGCAGAGAATCCCAGAAAGATGTTTACCTGTATTTTATCAACTATGCAAAGGCATTTGATTGTGTGGATCATAATAATGGATAACAGTGCAAAGAATGGGAATTCCAGAACACTTAATTGTGCTCATGAGGAACCTGCACATAGACCAAGAGGCAGTCGTTCGAACAGACCAAGTGGATACTGCATGATTTAAAGAAAGATGTGTATCAGGGTTGTATCCTTTCACTACACTTATTCAATCTGTCTACTGAGCGAATAATCTGAGAAGCTAGACTATATGAAGAACGCAGCATCAGGACTGGAGGAAGACTCATTAACAACCTGCGATATGCAGATGACACAACCTTGCTTGCTGAAAGTGAAGAGGACTTGAAGCACTTACTGATGAAGATTAAAGACCACAGCCTTCAGTATAGATTACACCTCAACATAAAGAACAAAAATCCTCACAAATGGGCCAATAAGCAACATCATGGAGAAAAGGTTAAAGCTGTCGAGGATTTCATTTTACTTGGATCCACAATCAACGCCCACGGAAACAGCAGTCAAGAAATCAAACGACGTATTGCATTGGGCATATCTGCTGCAAAAGACCTCTTTAAAGTGTTAAAAGGCAAAGATGTCACTTTAAGGACTAAGGTGCGCCTGACCCAAGCCAGGGTATTTTCAGTTGCCTCATATGCATACGAAAGCTGGACAATGAATAAGGAAGACGGAAGAATCGATGCCTTTGAATTATGGTGTTGGCAAAGAATACCGAATATACTATGGACTGCCAGAAGAACAAACAAATCTGTCTTAGAAATACAGCCAGAATGCTCCTCAAAAGCAAGGATGACGAGACTTCATCTTAAGTACTTTGGATATTTTATCAGGAGGGACCAGTCCCTGGAGAAAGACATCATGCTTGGTAGAGGGTCAGTGAAAAAGAGAAGACCCTCAACGAGATGGAATGACACAGTGGCTGCAACAATGGGCTCAAACATAGTAACGATTGTGAGGATGACACAGGACTGGGCAGTGTTTTGTTCTGTTGTACACAGGGTCCCTATGAGTCAGAACCAAATTGATGGCACATAATAACAGTGCTCATTATTTCCCTTTGCTCACTCAGGCAACTTCATGAGGCAACAGGTTCTTACGCCCCTTCCTGCCCTCTGCTTTCACACCCCTTACAGCCTCAGCAGCAACATCGTAAGCGGTAGTATTTAGAACTCCTACAGCCCTTTAGGAAACGCATTTAATTGCTCATCGTATTTCATCCAAAATGCTATCTACTATTCCTATTATTTACTCCAAAATGCAGACAAAGCCTTCTATAGCATATTCATTGCAGTATTTATACTAGTGAAGAACCCGAAACCACTCAAATGTCCAGCAATAAGGAAATTGCCCAAAACAAACTATGCTATATTCTACTTGATGGGCAGTTATGCAGCTATTAAAAACCATTATGATTATGAAGTCTATGTGATAAGATGAAAAAATTATTGTAATATGAAATGCTATGAAAAAGGAACACAAAACTAAATGTATCATAATGACAACCACCTAAAAAAATACTGTGCAGAGAATTCGTGAAAGAGGACAAAATGTTAACAGTGGTCATATTAGAGTGCTGGGAGTGTAGGTGACTTTTCTCTTATCCCTACTAAATTTTCTTTCATGTGCGTATTTTACTTCAGTAGGGGAAAGTATGTGTATGTGTGCGTGTGAGACAGAGAGAGAAAGAGAAACTGGGAAATTTGATAGCCACTGTCAAGCTCCCCTGGTCTCCTGCAATTTAGACTTTGAAAGGTCCTACGATCCTCGTTATAGTAAAAAGGCTCTTGGGAACCTGCACCTCCAGGATTCACCACAGCCACGCTAGTAAACAAAGCTTCTAGGCCCCGGAGTCCTTAAACACCAACGTTATCCTACTTTGAAGTGCTTGCACTTGCCTAACTCCTAAGGAGACCCCAAACACCAACTGGAAGACAGGATAAGATCCATACGGTTCTCACGTGCCAGTTTAATCATGTTTTGTACTATACAATGAGGGGAGGGTGGAAGATGGTGATTGTTTTCAAGCAAATTCACCAGGCGGACGTTCTTCCCTGCCCCTAGGTGAACAACCTGGGCTTCCAAGAACAGAAAAACACTTTCCTTCCCCCAAAGAATCCCATTCTTGAGCTGGTAGAACAGGATTACAGGAAGAATGAGCACAAAGGAAAGCGAAAACTAGGAAGGGAGCCAGGTAGATTTTCTAAGTCTTCCCAGTGCAAACTGGAACTAGAAATGTAGGTGTCCCAACTAAAGGTAAAACCCAAATCCCAGCCACTACCATTTGAGGCCATTTCATAACAGTCACCGATGGGACAGCAGTGGTTCCACACATCCTCCTAGCAGTGCGCCCATAAGCTCAGAAGCCTGAGCAGTTGTGGCCACCACACAACAGGTGCAGCCTTCAAGCCAGAACCCACAAGGTACGTCCTCTTCACTGGCCCCTCAGCTGCTGGTGCGTCTGCCGCCCTAGAAGAGCAGCCAGTATGTGTGTGGGTGTGTGGTGCGGGAGCGGCAGAATAAGCAACAACAAAGCAGATCAAAGGTGGGGTCTGATGCTGAGCTGACATGTTGACAAGACCATTCTCAGCCCATGGAAGGACTCACAGGGCCCCGTTTCCTCCGTTAACTCTTCTCTGGGCGGTTTCTGTTCAAGACAGCTTTCGGAGCAAATTCCAGCTTGTCCTTAAGGCTCACCACCTGGGTGTGGTCCTTGCCTAGCAGCTCATCCAGTTTGCGGTCCTCTCGGCGCTCTGAGATGCTCTTTTCCTCCTCCACAGGCTGGGGATCCTTTCCCCGGATAAACCATTCCAGGTGGTAGCCCACAGCCCCAACCACGAAGGCCACCGGAAATGTGACATAAGGAGCATAGGTACGCACCACGGTCCAAAGCACAGGCCACATGGCATCTGTAAAAGAGGACACGGCAGCATTAGGGAGAGACCAGCACCCCCTCCCCCACCAAATATGGACAACTCACCAGGGCTCTCCACTTACCAGGCAGCCTGGCCCAATTTACTGAGCATTCACCCCCTGCAGACCAATGCCAGAGGGTACCTTGTTTATTCAACAGTTGGGTCCCTGAAACAATCTAGGAAGTTCTGAAAGATTCAATTCTTGGGAAGCAAAGGGAAGAGTCTCCATTGTATCTACTATACTCTTTGACTACTGCAGATGCAAGTATTGCAGTGTTCCCCTTGAGGGGACCTCTGAGCTATCTAGCAGAGCTCCAAGCCTGTTGTAGAACCCAGGCCCTCCCTTTACAGTTTGCTGACATTTCAAGAAGGGAAAGAAGTCTTTCTCTGCTCTGCACAATTTATCCATGAGCATAGCCAAGTATTCCCTCCCCTACCACAACCCACCGCCATGCACAATGCCACTGTGAGTGTCCTGGCTCCAGTATAATGAGAAGTAGTTGCTTTTCCTCATGTAACACATAAGAAACATATTTAAATAGCCAAAACCCTAATCCATTACCCAACTATTTTGGATTTTAGATAAATAGATAAAGGTTTTTTTTCCTATTCTGAACTTAGTTTTTCTAATAATGGGATAAATCTATACTTCATAAATCTGCTGGCCAAACCATTTTCAAAATACACTCTCTTCAACCAAACACACATCCCCCTCACATTTACAAAATAAGCTCCTGATAATATCACAAACCCCTTATACATACTCTGGACACGTAAGGACTTAAAAGTAGAAAGAAGCGGAATGGCTCTGGGGCCTCCTGAAATGAAGTAGGACAACACCAAAGTAACATAAAAACACACAAATTGGGTCACTCTAATGGCCATTTGATGCCCTGGTGGCGCAGTGGTTAACAGCTCAGCTGCTAACCAAAAGGGCAGCAGTTTTAATCCACCAGCTGCTCCCTGGAAACTCTACGGGGCAGTTCTACTCTGCCCTATAGGGTCACTATGAGTCAGAATCCACTCGATGGCAACAGGTTTGGTTTTGATCTGTTTTGGTTTTTTCTGCTGATGGTCATTTAGTCTCAAATGATTATTTCTACTATTAAAAATTATCAAAGCTGATTCACAATTGTCTTAATAATGATAGCTGCCATTTATTGAGCACTTACTATGTGCCAAGAGTCCCTGGAAGGTGCAAACGGTTAACATACTCAGCTGCTAAACAAAAAGTTGGAGGTTCCAGTCTACCCAGAGGCACCTTGGAAGAAAGTCCTGGTGATCTACTCCCAAAAAATCAACCATTGAAAACCCTACAGGGTCTCATGGACTCCAGACATCCTGGAGCCATGAAGGTTGGATGAACCCCTGAAACTACTGCCCTGAGATCTTTAAACCTTAAACCAAATATAACCCCTGAAGTCTTCTGGAAGCCAAACAACAGTTTAGCTTAACTAGTAAAAAAAAGTCTGCCTTGAGCATTGTGCTCTTTTAAGAACTATCTACCTGGGATCAAATTGACAACAGCAACTCAAAAGATTAGATAGGAACCTTAGGAGGCAGTGAGTTTATGTTAATGGGGCAGGAGGGCGAGAAAGGTTGCACAACTGAAAAAAATCAATGTCACTAAATGGTACATGTAGAAACTGTTAAATTGGT
>NW_004443951.1:22525490-22564022 GCF_000243295.1 Trichechus manatus latirostris | reverse complement strand
CGGGTCAGCATCAACTCAACAGCAACTGGTTGGTTTATTATGTGCCAGGCCTTGGGTTAAGCACTTTATATACACTATGACATTTAATTCTCATGTCGACCCTATGAGGTGAGTGGTATTATTAGAGGGTTAAGTAACTTGCCCAAAAGTCTCAACTAAGAGATCATTCTGTTTGTGCCTGACAGTATTTCTCCAACTCAGCTGTCTCTGTGCTAACGTGCACAACAGACACCACACCAAGGATAACACAATTCCTCCTCTCTCTTTGGTTCCAATTTTCTCTCTGGAGGAATTCCAGTATTTTGTGGGCCTAGGATTATGAGGGACCGTCATCAGGGGAAAAAAAAAAACGCAGCAACTCCAAGATTCCTCTCAAGGTCCTTTGCGTGGTCCTTTGTGTGTAAACTGACCAGCAATTTATACACTAGTCATCACCTGACCCCCACAACCCTTCTATGAGGTAGGAAATCATACTAGCTTGGATTTTTGTCTAAGGCCACACAGGCTCAGAGACTTTATGCTAACTTGCCCCCGATCACTAGAAGAAATGGAGCCACTGATTTTGAACCCAGGCCTTTCCAACTTCAAAGCCTGTGCTGTTTCTCATGGTAAGACCACAATATAGGTATGTGCATGATTTTTGTCCAAATCCTGGACTTAGGAGAGCTTCCTGCAGTTTTTTCCCATCAGCTTAGCACTGCATTACCGGGGAGAATCTCCCTTTTTTGCGAACTCTGAGACAGTACTCATATTTGTGAAATTCTAAGATTTAGAAGTTAAGAGGTACCCATTAGGAAATCTCAAACCTAATGCTTCTCTATTTTCTTTCCTGCCTTTTAAACAAGTTCCCTCTTTCAAAGTAAACATCTTCCCTAAACACCAACTCCCCATTCAGATTTCCGACGTTTTAAAACATACCAAGTATGAATTACTAATATTCTCTCTCTCACAGGCAGCACAGGGTCTCTCTGTCGTCCTGCTTAGGTTCTAATCATTACTAAATACGTCAATTCATTTCTTTATTCAACACTTAAAACCACTTTCTTTGTGCCAGGCCTATGCTGGGCCTACCCCTTGTCTGTATTTCTCATAAGACTTTAAGCCCCAAGAGGGCAAGAACCAAGCCTGTCCGGTCTACCACTATGCCCTATCCATCCCTCTATCCCTCCACCCCCACCTAGCATAAAGTGCTCAAAAACATTTTGTTAAATGAGTGAATGAACGAACGACAGCTGAAGCAACTCACTAGTGTAAAACCACAGAAGTCACCCACCCACCCTCCGTCTGAAGGTAGCAGAAACACTGCCGATGCCTTTGCTGAGTAGAGGAAGCTAGATACTCTATCAAGTCATTCCCAGGGTATCAAAGGGAGCGAGACAGATGCGTCTCGCAAATAGAGTGACGCGTATTTCCAGATCGGCATGGAGAGCCTGCCAAAGCGTCCGGTAAAGGTCAACTGGGCTGCCGGGAAATCTGCCCTTGTTCCAGGGCCCCGGAAGCTGCAATCCCAAATTCGAGAACTGCTAACAAGGGCAGAGGAGGCCTGAGCAGAGTGGGAGAGTAAATCCTGGCCGTCACCTGAGTCCCGGTCCGGGGACGGGGGCGCAGGTGCGATGAGCGTCCAAGTATCTGCCCTTCCTCCTCTTCTGGGTTCCCGGTCCCCTGCTCCTATTTCACCACATTCATGGCCTCGTCAGCCTCTGGCCTCACCCGGATGCCTGAGGCCAAGAGCTCCTGGATGCAAAGGGCCAACTGGGCCCCCAGATTCGGCACCGGAACCCCGGAAAGAGAAAGAGAAGTCAGGCCAGGGCCAGGGCGGACAGTCGCGATCACCCCTCCCCTAACTCAGAGGTCACGGCCTGGAGCCGTTACCATGGCAACAGACGGCCCCGGCAAGCCGCCTCTCCCGGCCAGGTAGCTACCACTGAGACCGCATGCTCACCTGTGCCCCAGCCCACCCTGCTCGGTCCGAGCCCGGCTCTCTGCCCGCTCTCCGGGAGCACGGACGTTGCGGTTCCCAACGGCCCGCAGGGCCTCACTCCCAGAACCCGCCCACTGGCCGCCGCTTCTCTCGGAGCGTAGGGATTGGCTGAGCTCCATCCAAAGGACGGGAAGAAGCTGGGCATCGGCAACAGAGCCCCGCTCCGCAAAGATGAAAACAGCGCTGTCTGGTGGCCAGGAGGTTTCCCAGGGATGTCGCCACGTGATTTTCGCGTGGAAAAAGTGAAAGGTCGTCCATTCATTTATGCAACTGACGTTTATTAGGTATCTTCTAAGAGCCAGGTATGAGCACATAAAAACAAAAGACAAGATCCCTGCCTCAAGAAACTCTCCTTGGTAGAGTCTATAATCTACTACTGAAAACCTCTTCAGATCTAGGCTACCTTTCCAGCTGTGTGACCTTGGAAAAACTATTAACTTGTCTGAGCCTCTTTATCCTCTTCCGTGTAATGGTAATAATGCCCATTTCACAGGGTTGTTGTGAGGGTTAGATGAGATGATGATATATGTAAAGTGCTGTGCCAGGCACATACTCTTGTTGTAGCTAGTGTTAGTCTGAAGTTCCTGGGTGGTGCAAGTGGTCTGCAATCAGCTGCTAACCTAAAAGCTGGCAGTTCAAACCTACCCAGCAGCACTGCAGAAGAAAGGCCTGGAGATCTGCTTCTACAAAGATTCCGAAAAACCAAACCCATTACCGTCAAGTTGATTTTGACTCATAGCGACCATACAGCAGAACTGCCCTATAGGGTTTCCAGGGCTGTAAATCTTTATGGAAACAGACTGCTACATCTTTCTCCTGAAGAGCAGCTGGTGGATTGGAACCACTGACCTTTTGGTTAGCAGCCAAGCACTTAACCAGGGCTCCTTTCTGTAAAGATTACAGCCAAGAGAACCCTATGGAGCTCAGTTTTACTCTGTAACACATGGGGTCGCCATTAGTCCAAAACAACTTGACAGCAGTGGGTTTGGTTTTCGGTTGAGTGTTAGCCTAGGAATCCCTGGGTGGTGCAAATGCTTAAGTGCTCGAGTACTAACCGAAGGATTGGAGGTTTGAGTCCATCCAGAAGCACCTCAGAAGAAATGCCTGGCAACCTACTTCCAAAAAAAATCAGCCATTGACAACCCTATAGAGCACAGTTCTACTCTAACACACACAGGGTCGCCATGAGTCAGAATCGATTCCATGGCAACTACTTTGGTATTGGTATTGTTAGTCTACAAGTAATTGAAATATAGTAGAGATTAAGTCTTAACCTGACCCCTCAGGTACAAGTATTAGCACACTTCTCTGTGCCCCCACTGTCCCCTGTACAGATGTCTATTTTATCACCTACAGAAAAAAATCCTCAAAGTCCAAGCTCCTTCCAAAATCAACAAAAGCCACTGCCATTGAATCGATTCTGACTCACAGCAAGTCCATAGGGTTTCCTAGCCTGTAAATCTCTACAGAAGCAGACTGCCACATCTTTCTCCCTTGGAGCCACTGGTGGTCTCGAACCACCAGCCTTTCAGTTGTCAGTTGATTGCTTTAACCACTACGCCACCAGGGCTCCTTCCAAGTTCCTTAGCACAGCTTAAACCAAAAAACAAAAACTTTACCATGAAGTCAATTCCAACTCATGGCGACCCCATGTGTTACAGAGTAGAACTGCTCCATCGAGTTTTCTTGGCTGTAATCTTTACAGAAGCAGATCACCAGGCCTTTCTTCCTTGGTGCCACTGTCAAATTTGAGATTAACAGCCAATCACAAACCACTTGCACACCCAGCCTCCTAGCATGGCTCACCAGTCCCTTAATGCCCCTACCTGGCCCTGTCTTTCCATTCTCATCCCACTAGTCTCAGCCTGGCATATTTATTTACCTCTATTAACACAGTACTAGACCCCTTGTGGAGCCTCATGGCACAGTGGTTAAGAGTTCAGCTGCTAACCAGAAAAAGGTCAGCAGTTTAAATCCACCAGCTGCTCCTTGGAAACACTATGGGGCAGTTCTACTCTGTCCTACAGGGTCACTATGAGTTGGAAATTGACTTGATGGCAACAGGTTTTTTTTTTTTTTGGACCCCCTTGTAAGGAGACCTGGTGGCACAGTGGTTAAAGCAATTGACTGCTAGCTGAAAGGTTGGCAGTTCAAAACCACTAGTGGCTCTGCAGGAGAAAGATGTGGCAGTCTGCTTCTGTAGAGATTTACAGCCTAGGGGGTCACTATAAGTTGGAATCAACTCAATGGCAGTGGGATTGGTTTGGCTTGGCTTAGACCCCTTGTATTTCCCCACCCAGACTAAGTTGTTTCACACCTCTTTGCCTTTACTTATGTTTTTTCATCTACTTGGAGTGCACTTCCCACTTCTTTACCAAAGTAGCTTTGGCTCATTTTTCAAGCTTAAGGATCACCTCCTGTAGGAAGCTTCTAAGGTTGCATTATCAGCTTAAATACCCTTCCTCTGTGATCTCAAAGAGCCCCGTGCTAACCTCTTGCAGTGGAGATGGAGAGAAACAGTGTCAAGAAATATTTAAGACACATCAAGGGGTTGGCAACCAATGTCACAAATCGATTTGTTTATTAATCATTTAATGAGAAACTAATTTCCTCTGTAAACTTTCATCTAAATCACAATAAAAAATACTCCTTAATAAGCAACTAATAAAATACTTCATCAGTGTTTTAAAAAAGAAATTTTTAAGAGATGGTTATTAGCAGAACTTGTTCACTAATCGAGTATGTCGAAGGAGAAGGAAACAATTGCCTAGAATGACTAGCATTCATTCAGTCTACCAACAATGGGGATATAAAAATGACTGGGACCATCCCTACTCTTGAGGAATTGTCTAACAGATGGAGGAAGCAGTTAGGTCTACAAAATGTCAATAGAGTGTGAGAAATGCAGGACAGAAGTATGCATGGGTAGGCCCAGCCCAGCCAAGAAGAATCAGGGAAGGCTCTCCAGAGGAAGCTACCCTTGAGCCGAGTCTTGAGTGACAGCTAGTAGTTCTATCAGGCAGAACTGAATGGGACTTGAGAGCACAGACTTAGGAACCAGATAGAACTGGGTTCAGATCCTCACTCTGCTGCCTGCTAACCTTAGAGACAGTATTTACCCTTTGTTTTTGTTTTTTTTTTAAAAAAACAAAAAGACAAGAAAAGTACTCACCCCCTAAAGTTGTTGTGGGTATTAAATTATCTAATGGGGATAAACTGCACTTGACACAGTAATTGGCACCTCCAAAAAGAAAATAAAAAATTTTAAAAAACCATTGCCATAGAGTGGATTCTGGTACCTCTTAAGTGCTCAGTAAACTGTTATTGATATGTTTAGTATTCTCCAAATTTGTTCCTCCTTCTGTAAAGTCCTACGTCCACTTATGGCATTACTCATTCACAAAGCCAAAAACGTGAGTGACATCTTCAAGACCTCCCCATCTTTGCATTGTTCTCCAGATGATCTTCAACTTATGGTACCTCTGTCTCCTAAATGCCTCTCAAATTCATTATCATCTCTTACCTGGACCATTTTAGCAGCTCCCTCAATGGTCTCCTTGCCTTTCCCCTACCATTCTGTTGGCAGAGGGGGTCTTTCAGAAACTTAAATAAAACCATGAACCAGCTTAACCCCCTTTCTGCAATGGTCCCCCTTCTGGCCAACATCTGGTCCATGCCCTCCATGCTTTTTGCCTGGCCTGCCTTTACCTCTTCCCACAATTCGCTACACACGTGCCCTTCTATGCCTCTGCCCAAGCAGGCCCCTTTGCCTGAAATGAATGTCTACTCTTCCTTGGCTGCAAAACTCTAATCCATCCTGCCAGACCCAATTCAAAAGGCCCAGCTTGCAGAAGGCTCTCCAGGACTCCCTGGCTATAAGAGGCTTCCTCCCTTGGTCTCCCCAGCCACTATGTGCCTTTGTACCTGGCTACAACCAGACTGAGAGCAACTCGGGCACAGGGGCTGGATCTAATCTTTCACTTACCTATGGGGCCCAGTGCAACTGCCCAGAATGCAACAGCCAAAGGAGACTCCCCCGCATCACACAGGGAGAGTGTAGGCATCATGTCCATAGCAGGATGATCACACAGTTGCAGGAGATGACCTGTTCCTCCATGCCCACTCCCATATACCTCACAATCCTGGGAAACCTGGCCAGCTTTGGACTCATAAAAAGCTGTCTAATGTAGAGGGTTAAACCTAGACTCAGTCACTTCCCAGCTTTGTGCTCTGGGGTAAGTTGTTTAACCTCTCCAAGCCTCAGTTTCCTCATCTGTAAAATGGGGGTGATAACAATACCTGCTCTGAGATTCATCTAGTTCAAACCTCACCTGTGTCCCGATTTTAGAGTTGAGAAAACTGAATCTCAGAGAGGTAAAGTGACCCAGCCAAGGCCTCACTTGTCAAGTCTACAAGAAGTGGGTATTAGCATTTCAGTGGAAACCTGTGGATGGTGATCCCATCTAGGTGTTCCCAAGCCAGGCACCCATTAGAATCACTTGGATACTTGTTAAAACTCATTTGAGGGCAGACAGTCTATTCACAAAGTCTTAGGTGGGGCCCAGGAATCCATATGGGATCAGCTTCAAGGTGATTAGCCCTTGGGAATTTGGATCACGTGCGAGTCCTCTCTACCTTTCAGTGGTCTCATGTGAGTTTGTGTGTTTGATCTCTTGCTTTTCAGAAGCAGTCCCCCAAACTAGCCTATAAAATATCTGTTCATGCCACTAGGCTGTTCAAAACCCTTCTGTGGCTCCCCACACCCCTCAGGTCCCAGTACCACACTTCTCAACATGACCCCAAAGCCCCTCATGATGAAGTCCCTGTACTCCCAACACCTTTTTCTCCTCCGGGACTTTGCACAGCTGTTCTGTGATCTGGAACATTCTTCCCAGCCCCAGCCCCAGCCCCCTTTCAGTGGCTAATTCCTAGTCATCTTCCTGGCACCCACCCTTGTATTTTAACTGCTTGTTTGTCTGCTTTTCTCATAAGACCGTAAGATACATAAGAGTAGAGACATATCACGTTCAGACATATGTTCTCCCTGGTGCCCAACAGTGCCACACAGTGGTTCTTAATAAATGTTTGCTGAATAAACGAATAAGAATGGGCTGCTCCAGAGTGGCCCAGAAGGGCAGCCAATCCCCTGGAAGGCTTTTCCTCCTGCTTCAGGGTGGTGACACATCAGTCCCTGAGGAGAGGTGGAAGATCAACTTAAAGACTGCAAAGAGGGCTTTCTGGGTGGGGGCTGCAGTCAAGCTTGGTTCAGCAGCCGTTTCTGTGGTAAGAAGGCTATGGAGTCTTAAAGCCCGTGACTTGGCGTTAGGCAGCTCTGAGTCCATCACTTTCAGCACTGTGACTCGACTGATCACTTAACCTCTCCTGAGCCTCAGCTTTCTCAACTGTTCTAAGTATGACCTGAGCCAGTTCATATAAAGCATTCACCCCCTTGCCTGACATACAGTAATCACTCAATACAATATTAGCCGTCACTACTGGGGTTTGGTTGAGCATCCCAGGAAAGTTTTGTTCTTTGGCCCCTTTCCCCTCCCCCCACGCGCCCAAAGTGCCCATCCGTAGAAGACATAGAAAATGTGGCAGTACTAAACTGACAGTTTTTCTGCTGCTGATTAGCAAAGGTTGGAGCAGAGGGAATACTGTGCCCAACAAACCAGTATTTGCTGAGTCCCTAATAATAATAACTACACACGCACACACAAAAAACCCATCCCTTTGATTCTATTAGGACTCATGGGGACCTCATGTGTTTCAGAGTTGAACTTCACTCCATAGGGTTTTCACTGACTGTGATCTTGCAGAAGTAGATCACCAGGCCTTTCTTCTGAGGCACCTGTTAGTAGCCAGCGCTTAATCCTTTGCACCACTCAGGGACATCTATAATAACCACACTCCGTTTATTGAGCACGTTATGTGCCTGGCCGTGAGCCCCCTGCTTCTGTCTTTGGGGGAACCCTGGAATGACTGGAAGGCAGAAAAGGAAATGAACTGAACCATGGGAAGGGGAGACGTTGACATCGTCTCTCCTGACTTCCTCCTGTCCTGCCTCTCCAGGAAGCCGAGTGCCTTCCTGGGGCCAACACTGGGGCGGAATCCCTTTCTCCCATCAGGTCTATCCCCGGGAGGAGCTCAGGCAACCCCTGCTCTCCCGATACCAAGAGCGTAGTGCCGCCTCCACCACCACCCTCAAGCCCGGGAAAGAGGCGGCCTCTTCTGGAGAGAGCAGCTCGCTCGAGTGCAGTTCTGCCGTTTTATTTTTCCTGGGATACTCAAGGGGATGTGGGAACAGCCACAGGTGTGGTGAGGGGAAGCCCCCATCTCCCCTCCCCAGAAGCTGGGAAAGGGGAGAGGCCCAGGCGCCCTGGTCCTGGATTGGTCCAGCCACTGTGGTCCCTGGGCCCGGTGGGCTGAGGGCTGAGGGCTGAGGGTGAAGCCCCTGGGAGAGTGGGGCTGGCTCCTAGGCGGGGTTCGGGATTCTTCATAAAAAGCCACGAAGCTTGATCCCCACGAAGCCCAGCCCCGCGGGGTGGGGGGTCCGCAGAGCCCAGATGAGGGACCCGGCCCGGCCTGGCCCGTGAGGGTAAAGAATGGCAGAGATGTTGCCCATGGGAAGGAGGTGGGGACAAAGCGTCGGACCAGGAGGGAGAAGGTTCCAGGTAAGGGGCGCAGGATGGAGAGGCACGGCCCCCAGCCCAGCCCAGGCGCCTTCGCGTGGGGGTCAGGAAGGTAGAAAACCCACGAGAGTGTGACGGGCAGGTGGGGCTGGGGCGTGCGGTGCCGGCAGGGCGAGCGCACGGGGCGGCCCGCATTCACAGTGACCTCGACGCTGGGTGTACAGTACGGGTAGAAAACCGCGGGCCAGGCCCGGGCTGGGCGGGCCGGGCTGGTCACAGCCTGGTCTGGGCCTCGGGGATGTAGATCTCGATGCTGTCGGCGCTCTCGGTGGCCGAGCTGTGGCGGAAGGAGGCGGCGCGCTTGGCCGCCAGGAGCCTCTTGCGCGCTTCCTGCCGCTGCCGGTCCACGGAGTCCAGGGAGCGCTCCTTCACCGGCACACCCCGTCCCCGCGAGGGCTTCTTTGGTATCGGCGGAGGGACCTTCTTTTCCTCCTGCCAGACGGAGGGCAGTGGTTTAGTTCGGGGGCGGGTACCACCCTCAACGCCCCACCTTACGCCCCGGAGGAGTTAACACCATGTGTAACCGAAACGTGACAGCGGCTAGAATTAGCCACCTACACTATGACCTGAAGCCCCAGGTGTACCTGTGCTGACAAAGTCAAAAACCTACATTTTTCATGAAAAGCAATGAGTTCGAGCGCCCCCGTCGTGGCGCCATTCTCAACACCTCGCATCAGATTGTCAGCTCCCGCGAAGGGTGTGTTTCACTCCGGGTCTGGAGCAAGCAGCGTTCCCACCCCCGACCCCAGGCAAGGTAATGGAGGTTCAACACCAGGCCTCTAGGCCCCATCATGGACAAGGTAGCTGCACAGCTGCGGAGCTGAGAGCTGAAGGGACCCTCAAGGCCTTACCCCCATGTGCCTAGGCCAGAGGAGGAGGCAGTCTGCCCCTCTGGAAGCTCTAGCTCTGCTCCCTCAAACCCCAGCTGACCCAAGGTGGTTGAGGCAGCCTCAGGATTTTGACAGCTCAGGCAGTGATGAGCACTGGGGCCAAGCAGATGACAGTGACCTGGAGTGCAATATTCTGGAAGAAGACATTCACTCATCACCCAGTCCAGGGATGCTTCTGTTGCCCATGGGTATCTTCTCCTGCTCTCCTCCCCACCCCACCCCCAACACATCTCTCTGGGGAAGAGCATTTTGCAGGGCCTGAACTCTTGGCCTGAAGGGGCCACCCCCTCTACCTTAGGCTCCAGGAGTTTCCAGCTGTTGGCCTTGAGTTGCTGTAGCTCCAGGAACTTGAGGGTCACATCCTCGATGGAGAGTTGCAGGAGGTCCCAGAAACCCGCCAGGTCCTGGAAGGTGGGCACGGGGAATGCAGTAGGGTCCTGTAGAAGAGGAAGCCGGAGGGAAGACAGCCAGTCAGGGAGGTCTGAGCCCCAGCCAGGACCAGAGAAAGCCCCACCCACCCTTATTGTTGGGAAGCTCAACCTGGAAGAGTGGGGTGGGGACTGAGAGAAACAGGGACAAGAAAGAGCCCAAACCTCTCCCTCTTGGACACAAACACCTGGCCTCACCTCCAGGCATACATACAAACACTCGAGGTTACCTGCCAGGTACATAAAGCCAGTAAGCTGTACTCCCATGGGCACTCACCATGCTTTGCTGACACAGCCGGAAGAACTGCTGAACCTTCTGGGACAGGAGAAGTTGTGTGCTGCCCACAGCACTGCGGATCTTCTCCAGGACTAGAATGTAGAAGGAGATTCAGGGAGGGGAATGATGCAGCTCCTTCCTTAGCCTCCAGAACCTCTGCCCTGAATGACACTGACTCCTTAGTTACTTGAAACTATCTATCCTTTGTCTCCTCCAGGGCCCTCCCAGCCCCATCCTCAAATTCCCAACAAGCAGTTCCTATCCCACTTCACCAAGAAGACTGTATCCTCAGACACTGATGTTCCTTCCTTCCTACAACCTACACTTAATGAGCACTCATCCTCCTGTATCCTTCCTCCTCCATGTCAGAGAACAGATGGACACCAGCCCTGCCTACCCCTAGCCTTAGCCAGGGCACTAGCTCAATAGCCACCCATAGGCTGGACTCTGTCACTCATCAGTGCACAACTACTTGGCTCATTAAGAATCAACAAATAATCTCATATACAGGACACTTGTCTTCCTAGTCACTATTCCTCAACTTGGGGAGTCTGGGGCAAGACTGTGTCTCCCCTCAGACTGGACTTGCAGGCAAGGACCACGCCCTCCCTCAGACCAAGGCCATATCTACCTGGCTGAATCTCCATCATCTATGTCTCAACATGATCTAACACTGCGAGCCACCTCCTCCTCTGTCTTGAAGTCATACTTCTGGTCCTACCACCTAGATCAGACCTGGATCCTCACACCAGCCCAGAGCTTAACAATATCCCCTTTGCCACCAAGGGCTTGGTGACTTGGACTGGTAACCATTTCCTAGAAGGCCTAGTCCTTCTGCCTACTCAGTTTCCCCAATCCTGGCCCTAGGTCTAAGGCTGTTCCCTGCTTCCTTTCAAGAGCTTCAAGTACGGCCTGCTGCCAACGGTGACCCATCAAGCTCTGGTGCTAAAGAACCAAACAGTGAGGAAGGCCAACTCATGCCCAACCAAAGGAATCTCCTATTCTGCTGTTGCCCCACCTTCCTTCCCCGCCAGCTCTCAGGGAACACTGACCCAACCATGGTCCCTCTCTGTACACAAGAAGCCAGTGGCACCCACAGAGTCCCCTCACTCACTCTCCTCAGGCAGCTCATAGTCCTCCGCCTCACGCTCCATCTGCTGGCACCAGTGCTCCAGCTTCTCCACCTCTACTCTCAGCATCTTGATGAACCACTCGCCGTCCCGGGGGCAGGGAGACGTGCGGCCTGAGTCGGGGAGGCTACGTGAACCACGCTCCATCCAGGAGTCACGGCGACCAGCCCCAGGGCCGGGGGTGGGGGCGGGGGCAGGGCCAGGTGACCCATCGGTGGCCGGCGGCTCATACGGCAGTGGGTAGCCCTCGCGGTAGGCCCACTGGCCCTGCGTGTGGACCGTGCGGAAGACTGAGTAGGTTGGGGCCCTGGGCCCCGGCTGGGGCTCAGAGGCATGCCTCTGGAAGGAGCGTCCAAACTGCAGGGCCTTGTCTTCTGTGGCCACTGTGGCCAGGCCGGCCAGGCCCTCCAGCTCCAGGTCTGCCTGCACGCCAGCTGTCACGCTGTTGGAGCGCTTGAACCTTGCTCGCCTGATGAGAGAGGTGACTGTCATCTCTGCCCCTGGCCAGTCTCATCCAGCCCTCAACCCTACTCCAGGCCAAAAGGGGAACAAATGAGAAAGGGAGCCTACAAAGTGATGGACATTAACCCACACACTGTAAATAGATCAGTCCTTGCAACATGTAGGCACATAGTATACCTACCTGTTGTACCACCTCTAGACAGAGGTGCTATTTAACAACCAGTACTACATGGGCAAAACAGATGCAGAAATACGCCAATCACAACAGACACACACCACAGTGCTGGAGCAGGGCCTGGTAGAGGCTGGATCAGAGGGTGGACCAGAGGGTCTGAAGGAAAGGTCCAAGGAAGCGGCTATTCATCAATGAATACAGACGTATTTCAGTATTTTAACAAATGGTATGGCTGTATTAGCTTATACCAGCTGTACTAGTATGCCCTCAGCCCTGCCAAGTGGTGGGTAAACTAAGGCACAGAGAGGCCCCCCCCAGGAACCTAGCTACAAAACAGCAGAGCCAGACTTTGGACCCAGGTTTGCCAGGGCCCACAGTCCAAGCCCTTAAGTCCCACTGCAACAGCTCTAGAACGTCAGGAGAAGAAATGCCTTGGGGTGGCTGGGGGTGGGGTGGGCCAGAGGCTGGGAGGACTTCTCTAGGGATCCCCACAGCTCAGCCCAGAGTTTGGCCAGACACAGCCAGCCAGCGCCAGTGGAGCTGAATTAAGTTGTTGGCAGGAATGACATAAGGCCTGGAAATTTCTTGTCCTTCGAGTTAATAATATGCAAATCCTATGCAAAACAGAAAGTCAGTTGGCCTTGTCCTTTTTTTCTCTCTGAGTTCAGCATGGGGGCACTTTTCTATGAAGTCTGTGGCCTCCTAAGATGCACAAGGCTGGGGCCAGACAGTACTTTAAGAAGTAGGAGTCAGGAGATTCGGAGTGGGGGCTCAAACAGGAGTTTGAAGTCTGGAAATTCAAGGATCAAAAAAGAAAAGTCCATGTCTCCTAAGGTGCCTCCACCCACGTATAAGCCAAGGTCAGAAGAGAGAGAGACTTGGGGAGTCAGCTCTAGGGTCCCATCCAGCTTCCCAGAGACTCCCCCATCCCCCACAACTTCAGCCTTCCTCTTGCTGCCCAGGCCTTGCTGACTGCCTGCCTGCTTCCCTCCAGCTGGCGGGCTGCCTGCTGGGAGCCTGTTGCCATAGCAACCAGGCCCAGAAGGATGCTGCAGGACCCAGAAAAGAGAGATGCACTCATGTGCAGTCTCCAAAGAGCCCTATGTCCCAGCCCCCACGCAGACAGTGAGAAAGATAGAACATATCCACACTGCCTCCCACATGGCTTTCACCTTGGCGTCTGCACCACCCTGCCCTGGTCAAGATTTGCATCATCCTCCACCTTGACTACTGGATCAGCTTCCTTTCAGGTACCTCTGTCTCCATTCTGTACAGCACAGAGGAAGAGCACGAGACTAGGAGTCAGACCTGAGTTCCATCTAGGCCATCCATTTATTTCTTTATATATACATATAAACACACACATATATATGTGTACATGTGTGTATGTGCGTGTGTATTATGGGGATGGACCAGTAACTGCCAACGTACCTCATTCTCTCTACAATTATACCTTGTATATTTTAAGATCTGGGGCCCGACAATCCCTCATCAGCCCACCCAAGACCAGGGTAGTCATCCTAAAGCAGAGCTCTGTCTAAGTTATTTCCCTGCTCAAAGCCCTCCCATAGTTCTCCTGACAACAAGATAAAGTTTGAACTTCCTAGCCTAGCATCTGAGGCCCTTATACTCTGGAGGCAGTGCTCCTCTCCAACCTCATCCCCCTACAGTGTCCTTGTCCCCAAGCAGATTATAGTTAGTCCTGTCTCTAAGCCTTTGCATGTGCTATTCCCCTGCCTGAAATGGCCTTCCTTCTCTTTGTTCCCTGTCCACTCCCTGCTCAAGTTCCCTCTTGCTCTGTGAACCCTACTACCCCAACACCACTCCTCAGTGCTGGACCACTAACAATCTTCTCATGCTTGGAGATAGCCCCAGTATTTGCTTAAACTTTTCTCTGCTTCTGGTGAAAGGCTTATGTGTCTAACTGCATTGTAAGGATGCACCTTGGCGCCCTTAGAATATGTTTGTGCCTTTGAGCTCCAGTTAGCCTTTGGCTCCTCTGGAGCTCCAGTAGCTGTAAACCACACAAGTAGAGGTGGAGGCTGCCCCAATAAATGTATTATTTAAGATCTGCCATCCCTGCTTGTTTTCCTGTTATCCCCAGTAAACACAGATCTGTCCTTTGGCACCAATGAGTCTGCTGCCTTTCACCCTGTCCCAAGAGGTCCTAAGAGGATCATGTGCTGTCTTGATGGAAACAGCCCACACAGTCTGGAACAGAAGCACGAATCTCCCAGGGGTTTCATGGTTCTCAAGTTGATACCCCACTGAGCTCTCTGCGTCTGCTTCAAGGAAGACCAAGAAGTTGAGAAGCTTACAGGATTATCGGAAGCACAGTCCTCACCAACACTCCTAGCCAGGGCCAGAGATTTGCACAGCACAAGCGGGAGTCAGTCTTCCTTGTGCAAGTGGTATTTAAAACCAGCAGTCTGGGACAAGATCACCCAAGAAAAGAGGATGAGGTGAGAAAAGCAATGGATCAGATCCAAAAGTCCAAAGCCCTAGGGAACACAGACATTTTAGGGGCAGGTGGAGTCTAAGCCAGAGAGGAAGAGAAAGAAAACCAGGAGAAAGTGACCTAAAGGCAAACAGGGGAGAGAAGGGTCTCAAGAAGGAACTGACAGCCAACATAGGCTGGTTACGACTGAAAGTGTCCATTGATTTGGCAATATGGAAGCTACTGGTGATCAGAACAAGACTAGCTTTGGTGGAGTGGTGGGAGCAGACACAGACTGCAGTGGGTTATAAGGAAGTGGAGAAAACTAGTGAAGACAAATCTTTCAATGAGCCTTCAAGAGAAGGGGATGCACCATGAAGGGAGGGACATTTTATTTGAAAGAAAGGCCTGGCGATCTACTTCCAAAAGATCACAGCCATTGAAAATCCAGTGGAGCACAGTTTTACTCTGACACACACAGGGTTGCCACAAGTCAGAGTCAACTCCATGGTAACTGGTTTGGTTTGCTTTATTTTATTTTATTTGAGATGGTTCCTGAATACCATATCCTGAGAGAAGAGAACCTGTGGGGTAGACAGAATGAACCCTCAAAGATGTTCATGTCCTAATCCCTAAAACTTGTGAATATGTTACCTTACATAGTAAAAGGGACTTGACAGATGCGATTAAGTCAAGGATCTTGAAGTGGGGAGAGTATCCTATATTATCCCGGTGAGGCCAATGTAATCACATGGGTCCTTAAATGTGAAGGAAGGAAGCAGGAGGATCAGAGAAGGAAATGTGATGACAGACGCAAGGTTGGAGTGAAGCAATGTGAGGATTCAACCCACCATTGCTGGCTTTGAAGATGGACGTCAAGGAATGTGGGCAGCCTTGAAAAGATGGAAAAGGCAAGGAAATGGATTCTCCCCTAGGGCCTCCAGAAAGAACACAGTCCTGCCAACACCTTGATTTTAGGCCAGTGACACCCAGTTCAGACTTCTGACCTGCAGAACTGTAAGAGATAATAAACGCGTGTTGTTTTAAGCCACTCAGTTTGTGGTAATCTGTTACAGAAGCAATGGGAAACTAATGGGATATGGAAGAGGGATTATAAATAACAAAAACTAAATCCTCTAAGCACTTAGTATGTGTTAGGCTAAGCACTTTATATGGATAAATGTGTTCCATCCCCACTCTACTTACAGATGAGAAAACCGAGGCTTAGAGAAATTAAGTGACTCCCTAAGATCAAGTTGTCAAGACAAGACTGACACAGTTATCAAGTTAGTGCAGTCTGGCCACAGAGGCCATCTCATAAACCATTACACTCTATGGCCTCTCTGAGAAGGGGCAGGTGGAAGAGGCAAAAGAAGAGATGCAAGTAAGTTGGGAACTGGCCTGGAAGTGGAGAGAGATCCCATTGGATGGCCTCAATCGTCACAATGAAGTGAGTGAGGAGGTCATCTGCTGGAGGTCTGTGGGGAGTGGGAGAAGGAATGAGAATCAGCAGCCTTAGGAGAGGCAGCATAGCAGAGCAGGTAAGCATGTGGACTCTGGAGCCAGACTGCTGGGTCCAAAAGCCAACTCTATGGCTTGTGCCTCAGTTTCCTCATCTGTAAATAAGAATGATATTCAATGCTTATAGGATTATTGTGAGATAATCTATGCAAAGAACGGAGAATAGCACCTGGCTTGTAGTGGTGTTAGCTATTATGGAGAAGCGGGAAGGTTTGGAGCTCTCACTGAAAAGAAAGGGTGATGGACAAACAAAATGATCAGAATGAGTACTGACGACCTAGCTTGGGCATTGTAGTTACTAATAATTATGATTGCTGTTGATTGTTTCCATCTGTTCTCCCACAGCACTCGAACAAATCCTCTTTTATACTCCATATCACATTGTATTACAGTTATTTGCATATCTGTGTCCCTTACTAAATAGCACCTAGGACAATTCCTCACACATAAACATTGACCGGTTGGTTGGAAGGAAGGATAGTAGAGAGCACTAATTATCCCCCAACATCCATTCTCCCTTTCATCTTTATAACAGAACTCCACAATTTTTAGCTAGACACGTGGCCGCTTGGAATAAAGATTCTTTCACCTATCTCCCTTGCAGCTGGGGATAGCCATGTGGCTACGTTCTAGCCCATAGAATATAAGCTGAAGTGGTATGCACAATTTCCATGAAATGCTCTTAAAAGGAGAGGATATGCCTTTCTTTGTCCCTTCCTCCTTTATGCTGACCAGAATGCAGATATGATGGCTGGACTTCAAGCAGCCATCTTGGAACATGAAGCAGAAACCAAGTACTAAGGATTATGGAGCAGTAAGATAGAAGGAGCATGGATTCTGACACTGTGAGCACCTACCCATCCTCAACTGACTCCCTGTGGACTTCTTCTAAGCAAGAGAGAAATGAACTTCTATGATGTTTAAGTCAATGTCATTTGGAGTTTTTCTTGCAGCCAAACCCAATCTAACTATGATGCTGCTGTTGTTAGTTGCCATCGAGTCAATTCCGACTCATGGTGACTCCATGTGTGCAGAGTAGAACTGCTCCATACGGTTTTCAAAGCTGTGACCTTTCAGAAGCAGATTACCAGGCCTGTCTTCCAGGGCACCTCTGGATGGGTTTGAACCGCCAATCTTTTGGCTAGTAGTCGAGTGCTTTTGGCTAGCAGTTGAGCACTTAACCGTTTGCACTACCAGGGATTCTAATTATAACAGATGAATTTTCAGGGTAGTGAAGTCCAGGGCTTATGTCTCCATTTAGTTCTGGATTTGGCAGTACTTGTTGTGGTCTTCACCAATAGCTGGAAACACAGGATGAAAACTGGTTTTGCTTGTGAATCATCAATGCTTTCCCCCTTGTTTTCTCACAAGGCCAAGAGCCTCACCTGCTCCCCTGACCCCCTTGAGTTCTTCAGGGTGACAGTGATCACATTCCTGACGATTCTGGGAGTTGTTATCATGGTTACTTCAGGGAGACGTTGCTGCTGTGATTCTCTAGGGGATAGCACAAAAGTCTCTGGGAAGAAACTGGATTATCCCAAGAGACACAGTGTGCAAGGAATGCTCAGCATCCAGAAGTTGTCAAGAGGTTTTTCCAGGAGTATTTGTCAGCAGGCTGGGGCGGGGGAGTGAGCAGGGAGGAGGAAGGGTAGTGCAATTTCAGGCATTGTACCAGTTTTCTGGGGAAGGCCCATCTCTGAGACAGCACCTAAGAGCTTAGACATAGGAGCCCAGAGTCCATCACCCCAGCCTGGGGCCTGTGGGAGTGATGGCAAGGTGGGGCTAGAGGAGCAGATTTAGGAGGAGTCCTGAAGGTCTGGAATGGTCCTTGGAGTTGCATGCTGTGGAACAGAGGCGGTGTGTATGACCAGGGCTTGTGGTCAGCCAGCTCCTCATTGTTTTTGCAGGACTGTTCTTGGAATATAACTTCACGAGGATGGAATCTTCCTTCCCCATGCTCAAGGGGCTCTGTTGTTTTAGCACAGGCCCTTACCAATGTCCCAAAATTGGAAATGACCATGATGCCAGGGGGAGTCTAGGCCTACCTGCACAGAGTTCTCCAGGCTGCACTGGGTGGGCATATGTGGGGATAAGTAAGGTTGCCATGTAAAATACAGGATGCCCAGTTAAATTTGAATTTCTGATAACAACAATTTTTTTTAGTGTAAGTATGTGCCAAATATTGCATGGGACATACTGAGACTAAAGAAAGTATTCAGTGTTTATCTGATAAACAAATTTAACTGGGTATCCTGGTTTGTGTAAGATAAGGTCTTAGTGGGAAGGAGCTAGTAGTGAAAGACACAAGGGGATCCCATGGTTTGAGAAAGTTGGAGGCAGAATAACATGGTATTTATGACCACAGGGGACCTTAGGAACAATCTTGTAATTTTTAGCACATTTGATGCATTCTTTTATCATGGCCCAGAGTACGCTGGGTCTGGGAAGACAGGTGTGGTAGGACACCTTGAGACAGAACTGGTAATTGTTTCTTAAGTATGCTCCCTCTCACCACAGGGTCTTGACACATGCTGTCCCTTCTACCTTGAACACTCTTGTCTCCCATTTTTATTTCATTAATTCTGTTCATTCTTTAGATCTCTGCCCAAGTGTCACTTCCTCAGTGAAGCCATGCCTGACCCCTCTGACTCTCTAACCATGGTGCACACCTCAACTTTGTGACATCTGTCACAGCTATAATTCTACATCATTTATGAGAGTCTTAGAAGAAAATGGCAATAAGCTTCACAAGGGCAGAGACTCATGGTTCTGCTCACAATTTGATCCTTGTGCCCAGCACAACTGAATATCAAGTGGACAAATGAATCTTGAGTGGGGTGGGGTAGAGATGGAGCCTATGGGGTACCATCGCCCATCCCTGTATATTTCTAGACCAAGTCACCACTGATGATGAGCAAATGGAAAGACCTACAGGTCTCTACAGACAACTCTCAGGTATAAGGGGCAGTAAGTCTGAACTCCTCATCTAATAGGTTAGCAGGGAACAAACACCCTGCAAAGACAGAAAACGACAGATCTTACCTCCCTAGCAATTTTTAAGGCAAAAGTAGAGAGACAGACAATGGGACCAGTGAGACAGGAGAAAGGACAAGAGAGTCCAGGAAAATGGGGCAGCAACGGGTAGGAGGGTTAGTCCTGGAGCTTTGCCTAGAAAGTTGCTGGTGTTCATGGCTCACTTTTATGTACCAGTTGGGCCATGGTGTGTGGTGAGTCAGACTTAAAGCATCAGGGACATAAGGGACAGAAAGGATGGTACAAGTGCATAACTAAGAATGCCTGCAGCAGACAAGCAAGGGAGCCTGGCCAGAGAGAAGTGCCAGGTTTCTCCTCTCCCCACCTGTCAGTCCCTCTCAATTCCCAGTGTGATAACCTGTCCCAGGCAATTTGGTTCTTTAGACATTTATTGAGTACTATTTCCCTCTCTATAGAGTCGCTATGAGTCAGAATTGACTCCATGGCAATGGGTTGGGTTTTTATTCCCCCCACTCCCACCCCTGCCCTGCCAAGACCTCCCTGAGCACTAATACTGGAACAAGGAAGACCACATTCTCTGCCTGCTCCTGCCCCCACTGGACTTCCACTCCAAAATGCTTCTCAGATCAGTCCCTTGTCTCCGTATCTGCTGCCTCATCCAGACAGCTGATCCATATAGTGAACTCAACCAACTTAGGAAGCTCCCACTCACCCCCCCAAACACATATAAATGCTGGATAAAGTAAAAATCAAAAAGGTGCTTTCAGTACAACGCCAAGTGTGAATATAGGAAAGAGAAATCTTCAGAAATCAGAAACAAAGAGGAAATTCAAAGCCCGAGTAGTGAGAGGGAGTCTAAGCCAAGTGATGCACAGGAAGAGCAGACCAGACATACACTAGAGGCTAGATGGTAATGCTGAGAGAGGACGAGAGGGGAGGGCCCTAACCTATGCATCACAACGAGCTGGAACCAGACCCCTGCGTAGAGCCAGCAGCCAAGAAGGGCCATTTCATTTACAAACTTGGACTTGAAAAACCCATGCCACTAATTCAGGAATGGGGCCTGGAAGTAGGATGCCGAGAAATCAGAACATTAAGGCTGCCTTGTGTGGGGGTGTGGGGTTCCAATGAGTACTATGAATGAAATATGGAAACCTCAAGCTGAGATATTAACTTGAAAACTGGTCCCAAGCTGGAGCAGTACTTCAGCATGAAGGAAATTGAACCCAGGAGAAAGGAGTGGGCAGTAATAAGCAATAGTGAACACATAAATTGTTAAAACATGTTTGTAAATCTAAAATATCAAACCATAAAAGATATAAAAACAACTAATTTAGCAGGGTTTTTTAAAAGACACAGAAGCAAAATACTGGATAAATATAATATGGAAGATGGGAGGAGAGAGTTTAAGGGGGAAGTTAAAGTGTTCCAAGGTCCTTGTCTTGTTCCTGAGAAGGACAGAAATACAGATTATGTGTTATTAGAAAAATCTAAATTAAGAATATGAAATAAGAAAGATATGAAATTAAGTATATTTGTTAAAAATTTAGAGAGATCACTAATAAAATGTAAACTTCCAAACCAGTGGAGGGAAAAAGAAATAAAGTATACTTGATTAATTCAACAGAAGGCAGAAAAGGTAGAGAGGAGGAAAGCAAAAAACACATCAAATAGAACATTTTGAAAGAGATGATAGAAATAAGTCTAAACGAACCATTAATCAAAATATATATAAATGAGTTAAATCTGTCTACTAAACTCTAGCTCCTACTGCTTATAGGCAACACATCTAAAACGCAAGAATATAGGAAGGTTGAAAATAAAGGGATAGAAAAGGATATAGTGGCATGATAAAAGGGCCAACCCACCAGGAAGATACAGCAATCATAAGCCCAAATGCTTCTAAACAGCACATGCTCATGCTAAAGTGAAAATTAATAAAATTTCCAGGGAAAACAACACATCCACAATCATGATGAGACATTTTTAACACACTTCTCTCAGAACTAGTAGACCAATCATCCAAAATATAATTAAACATTTGAAATATATAATTTATAAGTTTGACCATATATATGATATATGTATATATTATGGAGAAAGCCTCAACAAATTCTAAGGAATAAATAACATACAGATTACATACTATTATCACAAAGCAGTAAATTTAGAAATCAGTAATTAAAAGGTAGCCTCCCTCAAAAGCATACATTTGGAAACCTCCCCCCACCCCCCAAAAAAATCCTAAATAATTCATGGTTAACCACAGGCTACATGACCCCGAGACCAGAAGAACTAGATGGTGCCTGGCTACCACTACCAACCACTCTAACTGGGATCACAGAGGGTTCCAGACAGAGCAGAAGAAAAATCGTAGAATGAAAAATCAAATTTGCAAAAAAGACCAGACTTATTGGTCTGACAGAGACTGGAGGAACCTCCAAGACTATGGCCCTGAGACACCCTTCTGAACTGGAACTAAAGCCATTCCCGGAGACTACCTTCCAGCCAAACAATAGACACGCCCATAAAATAAACAATAGCACCCAAGAGGAACATGCTCCTTAGAACAATCAGTTATATGCAATCAAAAGGTCAACATTTGCCCAAAAGCAAAGATGAGAAGGCAGGAAAGGGTAGCAAATCAGAACAAACAGAAATGGGAAAACTAGAGTGGAAATAGAGAGTGCTACCACTTTGTGGGGAACGCAACCAATGCCATAGAACATTTTAGGTAGAAACTATCGAAACAGAAACTAATCTGTTCTGTAAACTTTCACCTAATGCACAATAAAAATTATAAAAAATACATAATAACAAAAATAAAATGGATTTATGTCTAGTGTATTTAAAAGGATAGTTTAAAAAACTATGTTCAGATTAAATTAGATCCAGTAAGATAAAGACAAGCTTAGTTAAGATATAAACAGTATAAACAGTAGAATAAAATGCTACATTTCATGCTTTCCTAAATCATTTTTATGAATTTTAGTATCAATTAGCCATTCCACCTCATTTTGCCAATTTAAGCAATGCAGAAATTCTCCTTTTTCTTTTTTTCTCCTACTAACTGGTTATAGTATATTATTTCTACTTTGTAAAATGAATGGCTATAGTGAAAAGAGCTTTTGACCAATAGTTCTTAATTTTGGCAAAGATTTGTATAATCCTGCAAGAGTCCTTCTCTGCCTTCATTAGTGGGGAAAAAAATACTAGGAGTGATAGCATACCTCACAGGGTTGTGAGGATCTGCTTATACAAATGCTCTAAAAATGCTGATAATTAGTAGAGAAATGGAGATAAACGCTTTTTAGCAGAAAACTCTATATTGGAAATACAATTGTTTAATAATGAAGACTATATATTTCTTTAATTTTTAAAAATTATGATGAAAGTTACAAATGATTTAGAATTGAACAATGAAAATACTGCACCTCAAAACTTATAAGCAGCAGCTACAGTAATCTAGTTAGAAAAAAACTTATACCTTGAAAAGCACGTTAGAAAATAAGAAATATTGAAAGTTAACGTTCAACTCAAGAGGCTGAAGAAAAAAAAATGGTAGAAAAAAGGAAATAACAAACACAAAAGTAGTAGAAGAAAGGAAATACTAAAGGTAAAAGAAACAGAGATGCTTTTCAAAACCAAAAGCTAGTTTTTAAAGACTATATTAAAAGGACAAAATATATGAACCTCAGGCAAGATTGATCCAGAAAGAAAGGGAAAGCATAAATACATGGTATTAGGAATTAAGAAGGAGCCATAACCTACACATACAATAAAAATTCATAAAATTATAATTAAAAATATCTTGTGCCAATAATTTTGAAAACGGTCAATTTTTGAAAAGTGGTCTTTTTTTAAAGAAAAACATAAACAACCAAAATTGGCTCAATAAGAAAAAGAAAACCAGAATAGATCAATAACCACTACATAAACTGAATTTGTAGTTCAAAAAGTTCTTCTGTTCCAAACAGGCATCAGGCCTAGGTAGTTTTATAGGTAACCTTTACCAAACCTTTAAGGAATTACACAAATTGTTCCGAAGACTAGAAACACAGAGAAAGCTACCAAATTCATTTTAGGCAACTGAACGCCCCCCCCACCCCCGCCCGAAAAAAAAAAATTGCTGTCAACTTGATTCTGACTCATAGCGACCCTCTAGAACAGAGTAGAACTGCCCCATAGGGTTTCCAAGGCTGTATTGTACCTCAACATAAAGAAAACAAAAATCATCACAACCGGCCAATAAACAACATCATGATAAATGGAGAAAATATTGAAGTTGCCAAAGATTCATTTTACTTGGATCCACAATCAACACCAAGGAAGCAGCAGTCAAGAAATCAAAGAACACATTGCATTGGGCAAATCTGCTGCAAAAGACCTCTTTAAAGTGTTAAAAAACAAAGATGTCACTTTGAGGACTAAGGTGTGCCTGACTCAAGCCATGGTATTTTCAATTGCCTCATATGCATGTGAAAGCTGGGCAATGAATGAGGAAGACCAAAGAATTGATGCCTTTGAACTATGGTGCTGGCAAAGAATACTGACTATACTATGGACTGCCAGAAGAACAAACAAATGTCTTGGAAGAAGTACAGCCAGAACGCTTCTTGAAAGTGAGGATGGCGAGACTTCACCTCATGTACTTTGGACTTATTATCAGGAGGGACCAGTCCCTAGAGAGGGACATCATGCTTGCTAAAGCAGAGGATCAGCAAAAAAGAGGCAGACCCTCAACGAGATGGACTGACACAGTGGCTGCAACAATGGGCTCAAACACAGCAACGATCGTGAGGATGGTGCAAGACTGGGCAGTGTTTCGTTCTGTTGCACACAGGGTCACTATGAGTCAGAACTGACTAGACAGCTACTAACAACAATCTTTACAGAAGCAGACTGCTACATCTGGTGGGTTCGAACTGCTGACCTTTCAGTTAGCAGCTGAGTGCTTAACGACTACACCACCAGCGCTCCTAGAAACTAGTATAACCTTAATACCTGAACTGAACAATGACAATAAAGACAAATGTGTAGCCCAATATCACCTATGAAAGGAGATATAAAGATATTAAATAAAGTAATAGCTATACAAATCCAGCAATGCATGTAAAAATAATATGTCAAGACTATGGCAAAAACTGCTACGGCTCTCTTTATCCATTCTTCTCTTTTTCCTTAGCCATAAGAATCCTGATTTTTAGTTACGGACTTCACACATTGCACATTACTTCCCAGCTAAAAGATTGCATTCCACAACCTTTGCAGCTAAGTGCTGCCATGTGATGAAGTTTTGGCCAACGTGATGTAAGTGAAAATGTTGTGTGTAACTATCAGGATGTCTGTTTTTTAAAGGAAGGCCTGCACCCCTCTTCCTTCCTTCCTACTTCCCGCTGCTCAGAATGGAGACACGACAGCCGAACTTCAACTTCAGCCCCTCGTTGTTGTTAACTGCTGTGGAGGCACGGTGACTCCACGCACCACAGAGTGAAATGCTGCCCAGTTCTGCACCATCCCCATAATTGCTTGGGGATCCGATCATTGTGATCCATAAGGTTTTCACTGGCTGATTTTCAAAAGTAGATTGTCAGGCCTTTCTTCCTAGTTCATGTGAGTCTGGCAGCTCTGCTGAAACCTGTTCGGCATCATGGTAACACTCAACCTCCACCGACAAACGGGTGGTGGCTGTGCATGCAGTGCACTGGCTTGGAATCAAAAATGGGTCTTCCAGATGGAAGGCGAGAATTCTACCACTGGACCACCACTGCCCCAGCCTCTTAGATACAATACACAAAAGGTGAAGAAGCAGCAATACAGAAGGAGCCTGGGATCCAAACACTGCACTTCCTACATCCAGGTTTGTTTGTTGTTGTTTTTTTTTTTTTAATGTGGGAAAGAAAGAAACTTCCATCTTGTTTAAGACACGATTGAGGCCTTGTTACTCACAGTCAAACCTAATCCAAACTGAGAATGCCATCAAGCAGGGTTTATCCCAAGAATGAAAGAATGGGTCAACATGGAAAATCTATTCATGAAATTCATCACATTACAGATCAAAGAAGAAAATCTATGATCATCTAAGTAGATTCTGAAGAAGCATTCAATAAAATTTCACTCTCGTTTTCTGTTTAAAAAATAAAATAAAAACTCTTAGTCAACTAACAATAGAAGGGAATTTCCTTAACCTGATAAATAGTATCCATCAAAATCTGTAGCAAAGATCATACTTCTGAGCGGGACTTGAGATGCATAGCCATTAAGGTTAGGCATGGGATAAGCATGCTACCCAGTCATCAATGAACTGGAAATCCTATTCAGTGCATTATTACAAGAAAAAGAAATAAAAAGGATACAGACTGAAAAGAATTATCATTTGCAGAAACTATAACTGACTATATAGAAAACTTGTCATGATCTTCAGATAAACTATGAGGATGAGCGAGAGCAATAAGGTTGCTGAATACAAAACCAACATAAACTTAATAGTGCATCCATACACTAGCAGTTTCCAATTATAAAATTCAGCAGAAAGAAATAAGACCTCAATCACAATAGCCACCATAGTCCAAAATACCATTATCTTTCTTTTGGATCATGAAAAATCCCCCTTACCAGCCTCCTTATTTTCCACTATTACTTCCCTCAAATTCACTCTCCACTCAGCAGCTAGTGATCTTTTGTAAATATAAATTAAATCATGTCACACTCCTTCTTCAACTTTTTCATGGCTACTCATTAGTTACAATTAAATCTTCACTTTCTATCATACCCATACTCCACATGACCCGGCCCCTGCCTATTCTCCAGATCATTCCCTTACCACTCGCTGGTCCCCTTAGTCACTCCACACCAGGCACTTAATGTCTTTCAGTTGCTGATGCACACCAAACTCCTCCTGCCTCAGGGCCTTTGCATATGCTTTTCCCTCTCCCTGGAACACTTTTCCCCCCAATCATGACCCAAGTGTTCCTAGTTATCCCTCAAGTCTCAGCTTAAATGTCACTCGCTTAATCTAAGTAAAGTTCCTTCTCTCTTAGCTCCTCCTTTTTTCTTTCATATCCCACCATAAGTATAATAATATTCCATCGCATATGATACCATAAAGTGTAAATACATTTTATTCATGGATTATTTATTCATTGCCTTGATTTCCCTCTGGACCATAAGTTCTATGAGGGCAACATTCACATCTGTGGTGCATTTAAAACAGTGCAGAGGAGTTGCCATATCCTTAATAATCCTATTAATAAGTGCCAGATGCTTAATAAGTATTCACTGAATGAATGAATGACTGTTGGTTTAGCAGGAGTCTCAGCTACAGCACCTACTGCACTCTTCCCAGGATTCAGGCTTGTCAAGGGGGTGGGGGAACCCCAGGGATCTATCTGGATGAGGGACCAAGAAGCCTCCTGAGGAAGCAAGTGGGGGCACATGGGGTCACATTATGGTCCATGGGCAGCTCCACGGTAGGGACAGGATGCTAAGCATAGACCAGCATCTGGCCATGACTCCTACCCCATCTGTCAAGAATTCAAGTCATGGACTTAAGGAGTTGCCATAAGGTGCTACTTTGCTGTGATCTTTGTGGAACATTAAGAGTTCAGAGGAGAGCAGATTAAGGAGTGATGGGGGCAGCAAGGGCAGCTCTTGGGCACCCTTGGTGAAGGCATTTACAACCCCAGAAGCTGCAGGGAGCCAAAGCAGGAATGGAGAAAAATGGTGAATCCCCCAGGAACCACAAGAAGACTTGGGCAGGCACACACACAAGGCACTGCGAGGGGTTCCCAACCATAGTCGGGGGAACTCTGAGGGGAGGTCTGAAGGTTCAACAATGGCAACTGGAAACAGCTGCCCGGGACTGCTACCGTGACTCTAGTTTTATTCCTCTAGAGGGTATGTGGTCTGGGAATCACAGATTACCATGAAACCCTTACAGCCAGCCCCAGGCAGGTTCCCAGAAACCATGCCTAGGGTCACCGGCCTGGTGGCATCACATCCTGAAGAGCAGATGGGCTATGATGGCACTGCCACATGGCCATTAGAGAAAGTGTCTTCCCACAGGAACCTCACAACAGAGGGCTGCTTCCCAGTATTTCCTCTAGAGCTCCCAGTGCTAATTTTTCAGCTGGAAATTAAGGAAGCAATGTTTCTGAGGCTACCTAATGCCAGGATAGTGTCTGCGGGTAATTCTACAATCTCTTGTACACCACAGACTCAGGCATATAAGAGGTACCCCCGACTGCTTAAATGTTTGTGTGAGCCAAGTGAGGAGGAGTGTTGTATCTGCCAGGGGCCCCTGAGAGGCAATCTTCTCGTTTGTTTCTTTTTGAGCTCACATACTTGTACACCACAGGATGTAACGAGGGATTGGCAGGATCCTGTTACCCCTGGTAAAGGACAATTGTTGGAGGCCTGTTTAGCACCTGCTTGTTACCTCTGTCCCTCACCCCCCAAAAAGCAATCCATGGCCATCAAGTCAAATCTGACTCATGGCAACGCCCAGGTGCTTCAGAATAGAACTGCACTCCACAGGGTTTTCTTGGCTGTGATCCTTATGGAAACAGATCACCAGGCCTTTCTTCTGCAGCACCGCTGGGTGGATTTGAACTGCCAACCTTCTTCACTTAGAAGTTGAGAGCAAACCATTGCACCACCTAGAGACCTCTATCCCCCCACCCCACCCCCAACATGCTGTGTATCTCCTGTCTGCCTAAGAGCACCTAGGACAGGCATGGATACAAGGGCTCACTTTAGATTTGACAACTGCCCAGGTGACACCTCTGGGGATAACCTCTGTGGCTGCTCTGACTCTTCCTCGCTCAAAAGGCTTCATCTGCCTTCTAGGAAGAGGGAGTAGTGAAGCCCTCGCTCGCCTTCTCCCCTAAGGAACCCTGAGATGGCCCCGCTCTGACCTACCTCTTGTCATCTTCCACCTGTACACCGATGGAGTGGAACTCTCTTCGGCTCCTGTTCTCTGTGTCTGAGTCTGAGATAGTCTCCACCTGGTGGCAGGGTGGACTGTCAGTGGCTGGAGGTAGCCAAGGGACCTTCCTGCCCTGTAAATCTTCCCAGGGAGAATGGCCAGCAATGGGTGAGCCCCAAGCCAGCTGGCAGATTCTGCAAAGACAGTCTGGCTGAACAAGATGAGAGATCCAAGAGGTCAGAGGTAGCAAGGTGGCACCCACCAGGCACCGCTCTCCACTCGCCAATAGGAGCGATGGTGCCAGGACAAAGGACAATGGGGTGGGCTGGGGCTGATTGGGGCAGCCCTGGCGAAGACCAGGTACCGGGGAGAGCTGCAGCACAGAGCAAACCATGGAGAAGATCTATATATCCAGAAGGCCCCTTGGACCCCCAACCCATTCCAACCGGCCAGGGACTGGACCTTTCTTGGCGTCCCTCCTCCCATACCTGCACCCCAATGGACGGCCGCCACTTCCGCTGCCGTGCCAGGCTCCTCAGCTCCTCCCTGCCAGGAATAGTCTTGATGATGAGTGTGGGGGGCTTGGGGCTGGCCCGAGATGGAACCGGCGCCAACTCCAGGGTACGCGCGCCCATGGCGGGGCCGTCCAACCCGTCGGCGGAGCTGCAGCGCCGGGCGGGTCCCTCTGCTGCGGTGAAGCTCTCGTGGGCGGAGTCGGTGCTGCTCTGGGCGGTGATGGAGATGCGGGGCGGGGCCTGGCTGCCCGGTGGGATGGGGGGCGGGGCCTTTCTGAAGTTGAAGGCTATTAGCAGGGAAAGCAGAGAGCTGATGAGAAACGCGTTTCCGCAGCCGTCTGGGGCCGACCACCCAACACACGCATGAGGTCCCACAGGACTCAGCGGCCACGCATACTCCGCGTGCTGCTATGTTTAGAGCCAAAGATTGTTCTCTTCGTCATCAGGCCCAGAGAGGCAAGTGGTCTGCCCAAAGCCACACAGCACAGCTGTGGCAGGGGTCAGAACCAGAACCCAGGGCGCTTTCTGACCTAGGGCCTGGCCAGGGGCAGAGAGGGAGTACTTACAGGAGCCGGGCCTCCCTGAGACAGAGGCGGGGGCAGCAAGGAGGGGCAGGCAGTCGTCGTCTTGAGAGCAGCCGGCCTGGATGGCCCGGAGGTAGCTGTGGCTCCGCATGCGGAAACAGCCGGGCAGGTCCAAGGCGTCCACCGCTTGGGACTCGAGCTCCCCAAACACGGACCCGCACACGGCCTCCAGCTGCTGGTTCAGCTCGTCGCTGAGCTGGTGACAGGGGGCAGGAAGACAGTTACTGAGGTGCAGGGGTGGGGTGGGGGAGGCGCTTTGCCTTAGGTGCATATCCAGATCTGCAGAGGCTGTGACTCTTTGTGACTCTCCTGCACTTATTTTCAAAAAAACCCTAGCTAGAGAGCAGAAGCAAAGACAGTTGGGGGTACCTCTGCCCTGTGCTGCCCGCGGGTCTGCCTTTGGGGCTCCGTCTTTCATTTAAATACCCCCCACCCCACCTGTAAGGAGCCTTGGTGCCACAGACAGTTAAGGGCTGGACTGTTAACGGAAAGGCTGGCAGTTCAAACCCACTCAGCAGCTCTGTGGGAGAAAGACCTGGCGATTCACTTCTGTAAAGATTACAGCCAAGAAAACCCTATAGAGCAGTTCTATCTGTCACATGGGGTGGCTATGAGTTGGAATCGACTTGATGGCACCTAACAATAACAACCCCACCTGTACATCTCCTGAACGTCTCCAGACCACCCCTTCTTCCTCTCTCTACCTAGTCCCAGCCCCTTGGGACTAGGGACTTGGCATCCACCCTTCTGCCCAGATATGGGGGCTGGGGACTGCAGGCGGGGACACTTTTATTTTATTATTTATAACTCACTATGTTAGAAAATTGATTGAAAGCAACCTATAGAGATATATACCAACTGGCAGAATGGAAATTAATGGGTAAGTGATGGAGCAAAAATTAACCTTGGAGTGTTCCAAGCCTTCCTCTACCCTCTGCCCACTAACAGGTTCTGACGTGGCCCATTCGTTCCTTCCCTGACCTTGTCATCTGAGAAAAGCTCAGCCATTGCCAGATGAGGTTTTGGTTTTTGTTTCTGATATTCTGTGATCCATGGTGTTAAAAAATTAAAGCAAGTAAGAAAGAAGCAAAACAAAAATGTTGCTCATGCAACCGTGTTGCACAACACTGCACTAAGACTAAATTTACCACAGAAGTTGCAGCTTCATTCGCGTTACATGACAGAACTGGCACAAAGGAAAAACGAAGGGAGGAAAAGAAGATGGTGCCAGAGGTAAGCTCTACACCCATCAGCACAGATGACAAAATCCCATGCATTCTCAAGATAGGTGCACATTTGACCCTGGGCTTCCAAGCAGCCAAAGCAATGAGGAGTATAGCCTGATGGTTGCCTGCACGGGCTATGGAGTGAGACCTACCTGGCCTTGCCACTTCCTAGCAGTGTGGCCTTGTGAAGTTACTTAAAGTTTGTGGATCTCAGTTTACTCACTTGTGAAATGGGAGTGATAATGGGACCATCCTCATAGGGCTATTGAGAGAACTCAAAGAAAAACATGTGAGGCACAAGGTACAGTTACTGTCACATAGTAAGCACTCAGTCAACAGACCAGGTGCTCATGAGAACCACAACAATTCCTGTCACTGAGCACAAGAGAAATTCTCCCCAACCCTGGTGGATAATTATGTAGAGGCCATTGGATGAAGTCATGGACAAGGTCATCACAATGAGTGTAACAAGTATCCCATGGCTGCATCTGATGACATCTTCCTAGGAAAGATTCATGGCATCACATTTATGTGCAGTCAATGGAGGCCCCAAAGAGTGGCTTGATCCATATGTAAAATGCAGCTCAGTGTTCCCATAACTTGGCCTCTAAAGCATAACATGATTTCACTAGATCCTCCCTCAGATAAAGCAGGAATTTCCATCCCATTCTACTAACGGACAAACTGAGGCTCAGAGAGGGCAGATGAATCATCCAAGGATGACCGACTGGAAGTGGTAAAACCAGAATTAAATGCCAAATTTTCTGGCTCCCATGCCAAGCTGACTGAGCATCAGAATCTCCTGGGGAGTTTGTGAAACTTACAATAACTCAGGCCCAACCCTAGAATCTGAACCTAGGGATCTCCTAACTATCTACCTCTGTTTGCTTTGGCTGCTTGGAAGCTCAGAGTCAAATTTGCTGGAGGTTCAGATTCAGTGGTTCCAATGAGTAATTAAAAAGAATAACTACCTGGACATCGTTTTGCAGCTTTTTCTAAAGGAACTTCATTGTAAAGGCACAGAACACACAAACCATGGAAAAAGTAATCCAGGATCCTGTAGAAGCTGAAGTTCTCTCATGTGTGACTGCACAAGCCAAATTCCTGGGACAGCTGTGGCTTTCACCATGACTCCTTGTAAGTCTACCTCTCAGTCTTCCTATCCCAGGACCCCAGAGGCACCAGGAACCAGGAGTCGCCAGGGTGCTTCCTGCAGCTCAGGAGTGATCTAATTCCTGCTATTTCTGGGCCAGGCTCAGGACACTCCCAGCTACAACCAATCCAGCCTAGAGGGGCCCTCTTGAAGCACAGGGGAGCTGACTAACCCTAGCAGACAGAGTTGCTGTCCTGAGCCTGGATACTAGGCCTAGATGGAATCTCATTCTGCACCCCTCTGTCCCTAGCCCTCTTCTGTGTGGAAAGCATTAAGCATAATATCTAACATATAGCAGATATTCAATAAATGTTAGCTATTATTGTGAGGAACAGAAGGTTCTTAAATCAAGTGACAATGCTTCTCAGAATGAGGCTTCTCTTTCTCAAGGTTCTGAAGCTCTTGGAATCCCACCCATAGGCTATACCCATGACCAACTGCATTCAAGATAGACAGAGGGAAGGTGAGCAAGTCTTCAGTGCCACACACTTCCTATCTCTACTGGCCAAGTGGAGTTTCTGATGTTCTAACAAGAGACCACAACAATTCCTGTCAATGATCCCAAGAGAAATTTCTCCTACCCCAATGGATTATATGTAGAGGACATTGGACGAAGTCATGGGCAAGGACCCAAGAGAAACACAGACTCGTATGGATTCTCAGAGGAATGCTGCGCCTAGTTGATCTTTACTGTATTATGATTATGAAATTGTAACATTGTACTTTGAATTCTATCATCCCCCACCTCTTTCCACCCTAGTACTACCAACCCCTGCTTGCAATAGGGTACAAGTCAAAGAATCCTTTTGGGGAATGAGAACCTTAGGCTTTCTCCAAATCAGAACTCAGAATCAGCAGCCATTTGCAAAGGTGCAGGATATTTAGAAGACAATACCTCGTTTGGATCTAATTGGAATTGTCCACGCTATAGTTGGTGGGTCCATCTGGGGGCCAGGTGACATTCTGCATACTTTACACATGTTATTTAGTTTAGATAACCTTTTGAAAACCCTCCCACTTCAAAACACTTTAAAACACTGGATAAAGTATAACAAATGTTGTTTTATATGCATAGCTGAGCTCACAAGAAAGCAATGTTAAGTCCCCAGTGGACAAAAGCAAAGAAGAGACAGAAAATCAGAATATTAACTGTGTGAGCCAATGCTGCAAACAGACCACTGGAAGTGGGAGGAGGGGGCAGTGGTTGCTTCTCCCGGTAACCAAAGTGCTTGGGTTTTAACACCCACTCAGGCACAAGAGTAAGGCTTTGGATCCACATGAATCAGGATATTGGCAATGAGAGCCTACATAAAGCCACAAAAGGGAAAACCTTTGATGAAAAGAGAGACTAGGAAAAAAAATAAAAAATCAGCACAGGCTGATGACAAGGAAGCTGGTCTGTAGCCTAGGCCCTGGGTGGAGGAAGGCAAATCTCCTAAGAATTTGTAACCATCAGTTGGCCCTCACACACACACAAGTTCAATTTATACAGCCTGCATGGGCTAGACCCCAAAATTAAAAATTAACTTAAAATGATCCCAGACCAGGAATACCCCTAACAGAAGCAATTGTAAAGTATTTCCTGGGGGACCAACTCCTAACCCAGCTGTTCCGGATTCTCACAAATAGAGCTCCACTGAAAATGAGCTAACATTGGGCTATATGGTAGACAGCATCTAAGATGGACCCTAATGATCTACACCTCTTGGTATTCACATCCTTGTGTAATCCCTTCCTCTTGAATGTGGACTGGATGTACTGGCCCACTTCTAAAGAACAGAATATGGCAGATGCAATGGCATGTGACCAAGGGATAGAGTACCCAATAAGCAGGGTATGCACAGACTTAATTGTGCTTACTAATCTGTAGTGCACAATTTCACCTGATTTTCACCACATCTGATGTGGTAAGTCAGTGCATACCTTGCAAATCAGGTGAAATCTGTCCCTGGATGTCATTTCAGAGCTTAGGTTAAAAAAAACTTGGACACTCTCTCTCACTGTCTCTCTCTTGGAGCCCTCACTCTGGGGAAAGCAAGCTGCTGTGTTGTGATTAACACTATGATGAGCCCCATGTGACAAGGAGCTGATGTCTCTGGCCAATAGCCATCAAGGATCTGGACTTGAGACCTGCCAACAGCCACATTAATAAGCTTGTAAGTGGATCTAGGCACATATTGAGATGACTGTAGCCCCAGCCAATATCTTCATTGCAGCCTTGTGAAACACTTAAGTCAAGTGACATCCAGCTAAGCTGCACTTAGATTCCTTACCCACAGAAACTGTTAAGTAATAAATGTTTGCTGTTTTAAGATACTACACTTAAGTGTAATTTATTATATGACAATAGATAACTAATACAGACTGTAACAAAAGCAAGAACTAAACTTTTACTGAGTTAAGCCTCTGAGAACTCAGGATTTATCTGTTACAGAAGCAGTACTACATTAGCTAAAACAGAATAGCTTTTAAACTGTGTTTAAAATTTCTAAGACCTGAAAGATGAAACTGAAAACATAAGGAGAAAATCAAATACTTTGTAAAAGACAGGAAAGATTTGAAAAGGAATCAAATCAGATTTCTAGAAACAAAAAAAAAAAAGTCAATGAAATTAAAAGCACACTGAATGGGTTAAACAGCAATTGAGACACAGCTGAAGAGAAAATTAGTGAATCTGAAGATAGGTATGGAAATTATCCAGAAGGCAACACAGGGAGTCAAAGAGATTAAAAAAAAAAAAAGTATATATATGAAGGGGAAGTTAAGGTACATGAAGGAAAGAATGAGAAGGTCTCACATACAACTAACAAGAGTTCCAGAAGAAGAAACTAGATAGAATGTGGAAGAGGCAATATTTGAAAATATAATGATGGTGGTTGAGAATTTCCCAGACTTAGGACTTCAGGCATGACAGTGTAAAGAGGACACCAAATCCTATGCTCCAAAACAACTATAAAGCTGGACAAAACTATCAAAAACAACCATTTCATCACTCTGATAACTGACCAAGGGCATACAACAAAGAAGTGCTTACTCTTGGAAATTACTCAACTACAGGTAAGAATAGCATGTGTTTGTGGTGTTCTTGCCTAGGACTGCTCCCATTCCCCAACCCCCGAGCGCTAATAGTACAAAATAGTTCAGCAAGGGTGACACAGGCTGTGAAAACCAGCTGCTTCAATGCCACTTCCAGAGGACTCACTTGATTTGTAGCACTGTCAGTTATAGTGTCAAGAACAAGAAAGGCCAGCAGCTCTGCTAACCTGGGATTGCAGTACTATTTGAGGCAAGCAATGGACAGGTGGACTAGCTGAGGATTTAATGGGGAGTTCCAGGAGATGAGACAGCCACAGGGGATTTGACAAGCTCTCCACATAACCCAGGTTGACTATAGGCTATGTGCATGAATAGCAGAGACCAGAAAGGACTTGTGCCACCCACACATACCTGGCCAATGGAGCCTGTGCATACATGCAGAGGACGCACAAGAGAACCTGGAAAAAAGTAAATGCCAGGGCAGACTTGAAAACACTCTGAAGTTTGCACTGCCCAGGCCATACATAGAACTATAAACAGAGAGAAGAAGCCCTATTAGCTTGAGGTTTTTAAGCACAACCTCTGACCAATCTTTGGCTGAATATTAAACTAGGCAGAAACAGGGGCAACCCCTAGGAAGCCAGGCTTAAAAATAAAAACAAGAGAAAAAAAATACTGAGAGGAGACATCAGAGGTCACATGTTGCAAGAGAAGCTGACTTCACAGATTTAGTCCAGGCAAACGAACAAAGGAACAACAGTTTTTGGGAAGAAGAGTCAGAATCCAGAGTTGCTACAAGATATTATCTAAAAATGTTCAGTATCTAACAAAAATTATGAAACATGCAAATAAACAGGAAAGTGTGAATGTCTCCAAATGTTGAGTTTATCAGACAAGACTACAAACAACTATTATAAATATGTTCTAATAACTAAGAAATGCATGTTTAAAGACTTAAAGCATGATAACAATGACTTTATTAATAGAAAATCTGAACAAAGAAATAGAAATTATTTTTTAAAAAATTAACCGAATAGAATTTCTGGAGTAGATCAGTATAACCGAAACAAAATTTTTTACTACAGGGGCTCAGCAGAAGAAATAAAACTTGAAGACACATCTGTAGAAATTATCCAACTGAAGAATGGGGATAAAAAAGACTGGATTAAAAGCAAATAGAGCCTCAGAGACCTGCGGGACAACATTGAACATACCATGTAATGGGAGTCCCAGAAAAGAAGAGGAGAGAGAGAAAGGGGAAGAAAAAATCTTTGAAGAAACAATTACCAAAAACTTTCCAAATGTGAGAAAAACATTAATCTACAGATCAAAGAAGCTCAATGAACCCAAAGTAAGCAACACAAAGAGATCCATATCCAGACAGCTTACAGTCAAAATGTTCAAAGACAAATAGAAAATCTTAAAAGAAGCAAAAGAAAAACAATTCACCACATACAGGAAAACAAAAATATGATTAGTAACTAGCCTCTCGTCAAAAACAATGAAGGCCAGAAGGCAGTGCAATGGCATATTCAAAGTGCTGAAAGAAAATAATGTCAACCAAAAATTCAGTATCAAGCAAAACTATCCCTCAGAATTGAAATCAAAATAAAGACATTTCCAGATAAATACAGACTGAATAATTCATTGCTAGCAAACCTATCTTACAAGAAATACTAATAAACTACACCAAAAATGGTAAATATAAGGTAAAAAAAAAAAAAAAAACTATAGGTGTATTTTTCTAAAATTCTTTAAAAGACATAAGATTGTACAAAACAATAATTATAATACCATACTGTTAGGTTTATAATACAAATACATGTAACATATATGACAATAATCACACAAAGAATGGCAGAGAAAATGGAGATCTATTGGAGCGATGTTTCTATATTTTACAGAATTAGATTTTGATGAGATGCACATTGTAATTTCTAGAGCAACAACTAAGAAAATAGCTAAAAAAAATAGTAAAAAATCAACAAAGGAATTAAAATGGTACACTAAAAAAATTATTTATTTAATACGAAAGAAGAAAGAAGGCAGTAAAGGGGAAACAAAGGAACAAAAATATGAGACAATCCAACCATACCAATAATCACATTAAATGTGAATGGACAGAACAGTCTGATTCAAAAGGCAGAGATTGTCAGACTGGATAAAAATAAGCGAGATCCAATTATATGCTGTTTACAAGAGAATACCTTAATATATATACAAAGGAATAATAAGCAGCCATGAAAGGAAAGAAGTACCAATACAGGCTACAGTTTGGATGAACCCTGAAAACATGCTAAGTGAAAGAAGCCAGACACAAATAGTCACATAATGTATGATTCCGTTTATATGAAATATTTAGAATAGGTAAATGCATAGAGACAGAAAGCAGATTCATGGTTGCTGGGGATAGAGTTCTACTCTGTCCTATAGGGTCGCTATGAGTCAGAATCAACTTGATGGCAATAGACTTTTACAGGCGATAGAGAGAGGGAGAAATAGGGCATGATTATTTAATGGGTACCAGCTGTTCTTCTAGGGTGATGAAAAAGTTTTGAAACCAGAGAGAAATGGTGGCTGCACAACATTGTGAATGCACTAAATGCCACTGAATTGCACACTTTTAAATGCTTATTTGTATGTTATATGAATTTCGCCTCAACTAAAATAATGTTTTAAAGAGACACAGCTTAGATTAAAAACAAAAATAGGTTGAAAGTAAATGATAGAAAAAAAAATTCCATGCAAAGAGTAATCATGAGAGAATTTTCCACAACTGACAAAAGACATGAATCATCATATTCAGGGAGCACACATGCACATATCAAAGTAAAAGTGCAGAATGCCAAAAATAAAGACAAAATTGTAACAGCAGTCAGAAAGAAACAAAGATTACCTACACAGAAAGAAAATTAGACTGACAGCAGATTTCTCAAAAGCAATAATAGAAGATGGATGACAAAGGAATACCTTCAAAACACTGAGAAAATAAATGGTGAACTAGAATTCTATAATAAGCTAGAGGGGGTAAAATAAAGACCATTTTCATGAAAAACAGTTTGCTACTAGCAGACATTCACTGAAAAAATTTACTAAAGGATATACTTTAGGGGGAAGGAATGAGATGTATGAATGTACAGTGAAGGGGAAAAACATACAGATGTGAGTATATATAATCACTAATATATATAGAATACTAATAGCATAAAAAAGTAACAACAATCATAGAGACTAATTTGGAGAGGTAAAAAGAAGGTAGAACTAAAATACTGTGCAGCAAGTACCTCTAAGAAGGGAACAGGTGATCTGGTACCACAGTGGTTAATCACTCTGCTGCTAACTGAAAGGTCAATTGTTTGAATCCACCAGCCACTCTGAGGGAGAAAGATGTGGCAGTCTACTTCTGTAAAGATTTACAGACTTGGAAACCATATGGGACCATTCTACTTTGTCCTATAGGGTCGCTATGAGTTGGAATTGACTCAACAGCAACAGGTTTGGTTATGGTTTTAAGGTGTTTGCAATTGTTCCAGGGGAGGGTAGAAAAAATTATCAATTTTAGACTTGGCTAAGCCAAACATTCACATTAAAATTTTAAGGGCAACCAGAAAAGAACTGAAACAGAATACAGAACTACCAAACCAGAAGAAGATTTGGTGAAGAGAAGAATAAAGAAAACTCAGTCAACCCAAAACAAGGCAGCAGGGAGGTGGGGCCAAGATGGCGGAGCAGTTAGATGCTTCTGGTGGACCCTCTTACAACAAAGACCCAAGAAACAAGTGATTCGATTATATGTGGCAATCCGGGAGCCCTGAACATTAAAGGCAGAGTTGAGGAACCGGACTGAGTGGCAGGGGGAGGGAGAGACCAAGTGGGATTTATACCAGGTATACAGAGATGGTTCAACATTAGAAAAACAATCAATGTAATCCATCACATAAATAAAACAAAAGACAAGAACCACATTACCTTAACAATTGATACGGAAAAGGCACTTGACAAAGTCCAACACCCATTCATGATAAAAACTCTCAACAAAATAGGAATATAATTAAGGGCTATATAATATAATTAAGGGCATTTATACAAAGCCAACAGCCAACAT
>NW_004443951.1:22491250-22524989 GCF_000243295.1 Trichechus manatus latirostris | reverse complement strand
TATTTACTAACTAGATAGTAGATAAGAATTATCTTAGGTGAAGGGAAGGACAGCACACACTCCAGGGGAAGTCAGCACAACTGGACTAAGCCAAAGCTAAGAAGTTTCCTGAATACAATCAAACACTTTGAGGGACAGAGTAGCAGTGGTAGGGTTCTGGGGACCACGCTTTCAGGGGACATCTAAGTCAATCGGCATAACAAAGCTTATTAAGAAAATGTTCTGCATCCTACTTTGGTGAGTGGTGTCTGGGGTCTTGAAAGCTTGCAAGCAGCCCTCTAAGATGCATCAATTGGTCCCAACTACCTGGAGTAAAGGAGAATGAAGAACACCAAGGACACAAGGAAAGTAGTAGCCCAAGAGACAGAAAGGGCCACATAAACTAGAGACTTCATCAGCCTGAGACCAGAAGAACTAGATGGTGCCTGGCTACCACCAATGACCGCCCTGACACAACAGAGAGTCCCAGATGGAGCAGGAGAAAGGTGGGGTGCAGAACTCAAATTCTAGTAAGAAGACCAGACTTAATGGTCTGACTGAGATAGGAGGAACCCCAGAAAGCATGGCCCCTGGATTCTCAGCCCAGAACTAAAACAATTTCCAAGGCCAACTCTTCAGACAGGGATTAGACTGGACTGTGAGACATAAAGTGATACTTGTGAGGAGTATGCCTCTTAGCTCAAGTAGATACAAGAGACTAAATGGACAGCTTCTGTTTGGAGGTGAGATGGGAAGGCAGAGAGGGTTAGGAGCTGGTTGAATGGATATGGGGAATCAGGGTTGGAAAGGAGGAGTGTGCTGTCACAGTATGGGGAGAGCAATTAGAGTAAATTTAAAATTTCTAAAGTAGAAAAGAATAAATTTTTAAATTAAAAAAACAAAAACAAAAAAAGGCAGCAAAGGAGTAGAAAATAATCACCAAAAAGGCAGGGTAAATAGAAGACACAAAATAAGATGACAGAAATAAATCCAAACATATCAGTAATCACAATAAATATAAATGTACTAAACTCTCAAACAATTTTCCAAATGGAATATAAGATAAAGTTTAGCTATACATTATTTACAAAAGACATACCTGAAACATAAGGACACAAAAGGCTTTAAAAGATGGAAAAAGATGTTCTAGGCAAATGCTAAACAGAAAAATAGACTTAAGGGCAAAAAGCATTATTAGAGATAGGAGGATGGTACCTCTAGAGCATTAAACCTGTTTCTTCTTCTATAAAGCAGGGCTAAGCCATACCTCCTCGGTAAAATATATAAAGTATACACGATGTTAGCTAGTATAAAGTGCTAAGGCAGCACAAACACACACGCAAACACACACACACACACACACAGAAGAGGAATAGGAAGCATTGAAGGAGGGGTTAAAATTTTAGAAGATTTGAGAAAAGATCTGAAAGATGTGAGGAAGCGATCCATGGGAGCAGCTGGGAAGAGGTAGCACCTAGGGAGAGGTAGCAGCAAATGCAAAGGTCCTGATGCTGGAGCACACCTGCTGTGTTTGAGGACCAGCAAGGAGGCCAGTGTGGCTGGTGTGGGTGAGGGAGGAAAACAGTGTTAGGAGAGGAACTCAGAGAGATAGTAGGGGCCAGATCATTCATGGCCTTGTAAGTCATAGTAAAGTCCTTGACTTTCCTTGACTTTGCTCTGAGTAAGATAAGGGATTTGAACAGAAGAGTGAGGGGAATGTAATTATATTTTTAAATGATCACTGTGGCTGTACTGAGAGAAAATGAAGTGGGCAAAAGCAAGGAGACCAACTAGAGGTAATGCAATAGTTCAGACAAAAGACAATGGTGATTTGGACCAGAGTGCTGGCAGTGGAGGTGATGAGGAGTGGTTGGATTATGTATACATTTTGAAGGTGGAACCAACAGGATTTGCTGAGGGATTGGATGTGGGATGTGAGAGGGAGAGAGAAGTCAAGGCTGACTTCAAGCTTTTTGACCTGAGCACCTACAAGGATAAAATCGTCATTATCTGAAATGGGGACGACAGTGGGTGGAGCAGGGATTTCTTTTGGGGAGAGGAGTATTCACAATACAGTTTTGGATATCGTAACTTGGAGATGTCTATTAGACATCCAAGTGAGATTTCAATACATAGTTAGATATGCTGGCATTTATGGGAAAGTCTGGCCTGAAGATATACATTTAGGAGTCATCAAGCTCTAGAAAGTATTCAAAGCCAGGAGAGAAGGTGAGGCCACCTAAGGAGGGAGTGTAGAGAAAAGTCCAGGGACTTCTAAACTTCAGTGTTTAGATTCTGGGGCATTGAGGAGGCACCAGGGCTAGAGACTGAGAATGAGCAGACAGGGAGAGAATCTAGAGTATGGTGTCCTAGAAGCCAACTGAGCGATGTGTTTCAGGAAGGAAAGAACCATGAGCTGTGTTAGATGTTGCTGACAGGTCAAGTAAAATGAGGACTCAGCATGAACTAGTGGGTTCAGCAACATGTTGTTGTTGTTAGCTGCTGTTGAGTTGGCCCCCGACTTATGGCAACTTCATGCACAAGGGACGAAATGCTACCCAGTCCTGCACCATCCCCATGATTGGTTGCAGATCAGACCACTGTGTCCCATAGGGTTTTCCTTGGATTTTTTTCAGAAATAAATCACCAGACCTTTCTTCCTAGTCCATCTTAGTTTGGAAGCTCCACTGAAACCTGCTCAGCATCATAGCAACATGCAAGCCCCCACTGATAGAGGGGTGGTGGCTGCACATGAAGTGGGAATTGAAGCCAGGTCTCCCACATGGAAGGTGAGAATTCTACTACTGAACCACCAATGCTCCCATATAGGCTGGTCTGATGTGAAAGGATAGCTGGGCCAATCAGATTCCATGATTCAGGAAATGTAACAAAGGAATACCGAGAGACTGCAGCAGCAAACAATAGAAACCAATGTGGACCATCTTTCGCGTTGCTTTTTGCATTGCTTTTCTTTTTCCAGCAAACAGTAAAAATAGCTAACCTTTATTAAGTGCTGGCTATGAGCCAAGAACACGATTATGATGTCTATTTTTAAACAGGGAAAGTGGGGCTCAAAAAAGTCAAGTAACTTGCCCCCAGGTCACTCAGCTGGTAAGTAGCTGAGCTGGAATTCAAACCCATCTCAAGCTTTTAATTACTGAACTGTGCTGCCTCAGTTTGATTAAGGGGAAAAGGTTTTCTATCTATACTTCAGTATGGAACTCACATTTATAAAATACCAATTTGGGGCCACTTTGTGAAGATGGCAGAGGACAGGGCAATGTTTCATTCTGATATAAATAAGGTTGCCATGAGTCAGAGCAGACTTAACAGCAACTCACAGCAACAACCTTATGTCTCCTGAACTGTCACAAAGTCCCTATGAGGTAAATATCATTACTACTGTCATTTTACAGATGAGAAATGGAGGCGTTGAGGTAAGGTGTCTTGTTAGCGGTCAAATATGGCAGAGGTGGTGGGGACAGAATTCCAGCCCAAATCAGCACTGAGGCTTTGGTTCTGCCTATCCCTTGTTTGTATAGATCAACCTCACCTTTTGCATGGGGGTGGGCTGGAAGCAATCAGGCCAAGACAGGGCTGGGGAACCTCAGAGAACCGGTGTTGCCCTTACAAGCTCATCACTTGGAGGACACTTGGCAGGTTTTAAGGATGTGATTCTCTGAGACCCCCAACCCCAGAGTCTGCTCCACGAGTCCCAGGGCAGCATTCTCAGCTTCCTTGGAACCAGACCTGAGCTCTTTCCATGGGTAGACCCTCTGATTCTTAAGGCCGAAGCCGAGCCTGAACTGAATCCCCATTCCTGCCCCTGCCTTCAGGTATCCTGGGCCTCTCCCTACCTGTCCGGTGGTGAGGGAACGGGTGTAGCCAGGAATGGAGCTCCGGGGGTGGATCCGGGGTGGGACACAGCAGCTGGGAAAGATCAAGATTCCAGAATCAGAGTGGGGTTCAGCTAGGAGGTGCAGGAGGGGGAATGATAGCATTGGGGCCCCTAAGTAGGTTCTATTAGCCATGGCTCCTCATGCAGAGACCTGCCCCCGACTCCCCGCCAGGGCCCCTAGGTAAAGAGACTCCTACAATGAGGCACTTAGAAAAGGACCATCACCGTAACATGGGACACAGTGAGACACCCCAGGACTACCCAGTTGGTATTCAGTCTACATACAACTTCTGCAGGGATCCATTATCAGCTTCCCACATCCAACCCCACTACCCCACCTCCCCACCCCCATTCTTACTTGATCCGGGCCTGGTCCACACTGGAGGAGCGGCGGGAGGTGAAGCGCCTTGCGGCTGCTTTGGGAGATGTCTTGGGGCTGCCGTCCGAGTCTCCACTCTCCTCATCCCCCATGGCTTTGATGTAGCTGCCGCTCCGCATCCTGCGGCAGGGGATCTCCCCATCCTTGCCACCAGTTGGGTAACCCCCCCAGTCATCTTGCGGCACCTGTGGGGACAGACGCCTCTGTCTCTCAGACTCGTTCCTACTAAATCTAGAGTCCAGGACCCTCTTTCCCCACTGCCAACAGAAGGCACTCTGCTCTGGCCACACCCAAAAGCATGCAGAGGCAGAGCCAAGGGTGAGGTCTTGGACCACGCCCTCCATAGCAGGAGGTGCCTCATCACCCTCCATAGACCTTTTGCCACTTAAGTGAGGGCCACTTACAGAGTCTGGGGAGCGAGAGTACCAGGTGCCAAGAGGTTGAAGATCAGAGCTCAAAGTGACCTGTGGCAATCCCACCCCCACCAATGAAGCATCACCTGACCTCAGTCACCTTTTACCCCTCCTTCTCCTTCATCCTCAAAACCTGCTTACATTCCAAATCCTCCAACTCCCCCCTCCGTTCTTGTGAAGAGCCACAGAGGATTCTAAGCAGAGGTGTGACATCAGATTTGTGTTTCAGAAAGAGCACTCCAACAGTCCGAGCAGAGGATGGATTGCAGAGGGCCAGGAGCAGGGCAGCGCTCAAGTGGTAGCAGGGAGACCAATTAGGAGGTTGATGCTGTTATCCAAGCAAGAGATGATGAGGCCTAAATTAAGACAATGACAACGAGGGGGATGAGGAGGAGATGAAAACGAGAGATGTTAAGGAGCTTCAGTGAGCTTGATTAGACGTGGGGGATGAGGGGGTGGGGAGGAGTTAAGGATGACTGGTAGGTTTCTGGCTGAGGACCTGGAGGATGGTGCTGTCGTTCAGTGAGCCATAGAATCCCAGAGAAATGGTCTTGGGAAAAAGGTGACAGGTTCAGGGTTGAGTGTCTTGAGTTTGGCATGGAACTGTTGGGCAGGTGGCTGGGTACTTGGTTCTGGAGCTCAGTGGGAAGATCTGGGCTGGAGGCAGATATGTGGGAGTTATGGGTGGCAGCTGAATCCATAGGAGCGAATGAGACAGCCCAGGGGGAAGGAAAAAAGAGAGCCAGGGAGGGATCCACTGACATTTTACAAGGGACTGGCAAATAAAGAAAGAGAAGCCTATGAAGTCACCTGAGAGGAGTGGGCAGAGGGTAGGAGGGAGTCAGGAGAATGCCATGTCATAGAAATAGGAGACATTTAAGGATTAAAGGAATCAATAATGTCAAATGCCACAGTGCATTCGAAGGTTAGTGACTCGGGCTCAGGAGTTGACAGATTCATATTCAAATTCTGGCCCATCACTTGCTAGCTAGGTGAATTTGAGCAAAACTGATTAATCTGCAGGCCTCAGTTTACTCATCTGGAAAATAGTAGTGATAATTATGCCTATATCACAGAGTTGGTGGGAAGGATAAATGCGCCAGTACAAAGTGCCCAGTACATAGCAAGTGCTTAATAAACGTCAACTATTAGTATTATAAGCATTGAAAGGTACCTTTTAAGGATAGCTCTCAGGAGGCCATTGGTGACCACTGCCAGGGCATTTCAGAGGAGAGGGGATGTGGGAGCCAGATCACAGTGAAGGGGAGAAAGAAGGAAAGTGAAGAAGTAGAGTCTATGCTCTAAGAACTTGGGTATGAAGGGAAGATAAAAGATAAAAGGGCATGCAGAGTTGAAGGATTCTTTAGGATGGAAGAGACTTGGACATGTTTTCAAGATAAAGGAAAGAGCTGGTTAAGATAAAGACGATCTTTAGATGCAGAGGTGGGGGAGGACAGGTCATGGATGAAGGAAGTCCTGAGGAGATGGCTGAAGTCCTTGGTGGAGGGCTCAGCCAGGCATTTCCTCTGAGCCAGGAGGGAAGAGGGTAATGGTAGCTGTGGATCTAGACAAGTCTACAGGTGCCTTGACAGGAAGTTGAGGGAGACCATGATGTTTGACCCACGCTGCAAAGAATGAGGTGGAAGTGAAGGCATAGGGGAGAGGGGTGGAGAAGGTGGTGAAGGTGTAACACATCTGTTGTAAAGAACAGGCTAAATGGGTGAGGATGAGGGCTCTGAGAGGAGTAAGGGCTCAGGGTGGGCATAAGAGTTCAGGGAAAAAATACAGACTCTGGGGATGGGGCCAGGTGAGGAGACAGTGAGAACAGGAATCAGGATGTGATGGGTCTCTATGAAGGAACTCAGACAAGGGATGGGGCTCCAAGAAAGAACCTACTGTGAGGGACAAGGCTCACTGAGGAAGGAGACAAGGACACAGGGAGAGTACAGGGCTCCATGAAGGAACAAGGGCTCAGTGTAGAAATGGGGGTTCTGGAAGAGGGCTGATGGAAGTCTGGGGTTCAGTGAGTGAAACAGGGTCTCAACAAAGAGATTGGGGATCCAACGAAGAAGCCTAGTCTGATGGGGCCAGCCTCCCCTGTATTTGTACCAGGGGAGCAGAAGGCTGTCTGAAAGGTCCCTGCAGCCCCTTGGTTCTCTCCCATATAGACCCAGACTTCCCAGTACTAAGATGCTCTGGAACCCCAGAACCTGGATGGATCATTCCCCTTCCCCATACTCTACAGAGCGGAGCCACAGGCAGGTGGAGAGAGGCAGGCCAGCAGATGGGACAACCAGGGCATGCTCTGCCACACTGCAGGGTTCCCGCTCTGTAGCCATTGCGGAGCCTTGCTCCTCCGCAGGACACTGTGAGGTGCATGTTAAGGAGGAAGCCCCTGGAGGTCAGGGCAGCCCTGGAGAAGCAGCAGAGAGCAGCGGAATGGCATCGAGTTTCCAGGGCTGGCAAGGGCTTAATTATAGGGGTGGAGGGGTGGTTGTTCCCTACTCTGGCCTTTCTTCAATCCCCAGCTTAGAGCACATCCCTACCTGGGAGGGTGCAATTCAAGGCCAACTCAGAAACCCTGAATACTAGAAGTCTCCAATCTCTCCTCCCTCCCATCCCCTCTTGCTTCCACCAGGCCCTATTTGCTCCCTTGGGCTTTCATTGGGTTCCCCTGGAAAGTCCTACCATGAGAACAACTTACCAGCAAGGCCAGTAAAAGACAGCAACTGGCACATGCAGTCTCAATTCTCCATATCTTTAAGCATGCTGTAGTCTCTTCCTGGAATACCCTTAATCTACTTCAACACTTGGCTAACTCCATCTCCTCTTAGAAGCCATTCCTAGCCATCTCCAGCCACCATCTCTCCATGTAGATGAAATGCCTTCTCTGTGCTTCCATGGTGCCCAGGGCTCTCTCCTATGACGGGCTCATCACACTGCATTCTATCTGTCTGTCTGTCCCTGCCCTCCCCCTAAACTGTGAGCTCTTCACAAGCAGTGTCTGTGTCTTCCTCTTTGTATCTACAGCACCTAGGAAATGCTCATTGAAGGAATGAATGTAGGCCAAGTATGAGGAATGTGGGTTTTGGTGATAACTCTAAGTCTGCTGGGCCTCCAAAATTTGTAGTGGCTTTTCCTCCTCAAACTATGGGAGGACTCATGAAAGCATACCAGAGAGCATGAGGGGCCTGAGGCAGAAAGGAAAAAAGTTAATAGTGAGAAGAGTGTCTCACCACTACCCACCCCCACCACCTCAATGTGGAGACAGAGAGGAGACAGGGTGGAATGGAGGCTCTTAAGAAGAAAGGCTCAGAACTCCTAGTCACACAACAGAAGTGTAAGACAGGATGGGGACTGCATCTCAGCTATCACCGGCACCATCCATTCCCAGGAGGCCCTGTCCTGGCATTGGGTATGGGGCTCAGGCTTCAGTGTGCCCCCCAGCCTAGGAAGACCCATGAGACAGGGCTCCCACGTGTCCTCTACATCCTCATGGGCTGTCCCACTACAGGAACCCCAGGATGAAAAACTCCAGTAGAGGCATCTTTGGAAAGAGGCACCTTTGAAGGTCATTTTGACCTTCACAAAATCTGGACCTCCGAGATTTGAGCAGAAAGAGGTCTGGAGAAGGCCTTGGGGCAGGAGAACTGCTTTCTAACTGCTGACCTCCAATCTCAAGAAAGGCTACAACCAGGCTGCCCCACACTGTCCTGTCTCCTGCCAACCCTCAACTTCATTTCCCTTCCATCCCCATGAGACAGACGAGCACAGACTGTCCAAAGCAGCAAGTCAAGAGGAATAAATGTCAGAATAAAAGGGCCCCTTCATTGCACAAATAGGGAAACTGAGGTCCCCAAAGAAAAAAAGACTTCTCAGGGTGACACAGTGAGGCAGAGCAGAGCCTCCCTGCCTCCAGGGCCTCGATACTAGCATAGTTGACCCCCACTGGACCCTTCCCACTGCTCTCTGGGTGACAACACTGGTGAGGGCTGAGGAACCTGTTGCCCTACCTCCACCAAAGCCTCACCTGCAGATAATGATAAGTCCTGGCTTTGGCCTTGGTCTCTGGCCCCAGGAGGCCTTTGCCTGGCCCGGCCCCTGGGTATCCATCCCGGCCCTGACTGACCATCATGGTATGCCAGGCACTTCGCTTGACTGATTGTCCATCCAGCGACATGGACATGCCAGTGCAGGCAAGACAGCGGCCTTCTGACCCACCCGAACGCCCCTTGAAGCTCAAGTCCCGGTAGGACCCATCTGGAGCCTCCAGGCAGAAGGGACCACCAGGCTCCCCGGGGGGCTGCCCGCCCACCAAGAAGCCACTATCACTGTCCAAGTTGTCATCGGAGCTCCACCAGCCCGCAGCCTTGGCCTGGTGCCTCCCGTCCCCCTTGCGGTCCTTGCTCTTGCTCCTCTTGCCATGCCGGGACTGGTGGTGGTGGTGGTGGTGGTGGTGATGGTGGTGGTGGGAGGTGTGGTGGCCTCCAGAGCCTGGGCCAGGATAGCTGTCTCCCCCAGATCCTCCTCTTCCCTCAGCCTTGGGCCCATTATAATCCCGCTTCCCTGGTGCCTCCAGAGAATGGGACTTGGCAAAGAGCTTCTGCACAGAGTGAACCAGGTGCCGGATGCGGCTGGGGCTCTCGCTGCGGGCCTCTGGGGCAGTGCCAGACCCCGGTCCTGGCCCGGGCCCGGCCCCTGCTGGACCTCGCTGGTATGGTAGTGTGTGGAAGCCATCTTGTTGAACTGGCAACTGCTTTTCAAACTGGTCCAGGAGGGTGGGAGGCAGGCGGGGGGCACCCTTGCCCTGTGGGTGGCCCACGCAGTCTTCACAGGTGTCGAAGGGGCCCTGGCCGGGGTACATCCTGGGGAAGGTGCTGCTACCCCCCCCAACCCCAGCCCCTCCCGGTCCTCCCTCAGGGCCTACTGATGGCCCCTCACTCAGGCTCAGGGGTCCTTCGGGAGAGAGGTGTCCCAGGCCAGCTCTCGGGGCACAGAAGCGGGGCTCAGTGGAGAAGGCCTCCCCGGAGCCCAGCAGGTACGGGGCCCTGGCAGCTGGGCCCACGTCCATATGCTGCTGGTCAGCAAAGCGGGCTGGGCGGGGATGGCTGCCTCGGTCGCCATGGTAACCCCTCATGGCCTCAGCAAAGGCTCTTCATAGTGTTGGGGGCCAGGCCCCAGGAACCTCCTAAGAAAACAGGGAGAAAGAGATTTGGATTGAACAACAGGCCACTTTGCCTAAAACCACCTTTTATTAGGTATTCTTGTATTCCTTTAAGTCACATATCCCATTTATTGTAATTAATGATACTGTCTTTCCACAAATGGGCTAAAAAGACCTCAAAATAGTCCTACTAGAAAAAGACACTCACAAGGCCACAAAGTAATCCCATCATTCATCAAATGCTGCAAATTTGATACTTATTCACAAGAAGAAACGCCCTCAGCCAAATGAGTTTTTAAAAGTCCTTAGATTACCCAAAATGAAAGGATATCCAAATAGATATAAAAATATTTAAAGAAGCCAGTATTAGGTGAATTAGCTTTAATAAGCTGGTTTTAGGCAACTTGATCCACAGCCATCCCTCTGCCCCATCCCCACTGCAGGTTCCCACTGCTGCAAAAGGCCAGGCCACCAAGTCACGGCCAGCCGTGACCAAAGAGAACACTGAATCCAAATCCACATAGCCAGCACCATTCAGCAGGAAAATCCTTCCACACCCTGTTCCTTCCATCTAGCTGCAGGCTCACACTCCCTCCCCCCAGGACTGAGATAGGAAGGAAAACCTGAGATGACTCCTCCTCACTCCTCCACTAGGTTCCAAATATTCCCCCAATGAAACTTTCCTTTTCACCTTTTACCCCTACCTGCCCCATCACCACCACCACCAGCCCACCTTGGAAAATACCACTTCCCATTGGAGCGGAGTCATGGAGGGAGGAAGAGAAACTATAAAGAAGGGAAAGCTGGCTATACGAAGCAGTATCTAAATCCTAAACTAGAATGGGAACCCAGGAGTTCCTGCCTCTCAGAAACAATAGGGAGGCAGGGCAGGGAGGTGATGGAGAGAAAGCTTTAGAACCAGTGCCCTTGGCCGCCATCCCAGGCTTGCCAAGGCTACAGGACAGAGAGGTCAGCTCTCAGCAAGATCTGCCTCCAATCAGGACTCCAGGAGCTGCCAGGACAGGAGCTATGGCAGGCGGGGGTAACAGCAGGAGGGGCAGGGACTGAGGAGCTGGCAGACGGCTCCCTCCCTCATCCCAGACCAGGCTCCTGGGCCATCTGCTGATGAGGAGAGGATGACAGCCTCAAAGACTCCGGACAGCAGCACCTCAGAGACTCATCCTCCCATCCTCCCTTCCTCCCCACCATCACCTCCCCACATCCACTCTGTTTCAGGCTTCTTCCAGATCCTGCTCACAGCCCACTTCTTATTATTTCTCAAGCCCTTGCTATGTACCAGATACTACCTAATACATACCTAATATTTTCTAACCCCACTGAAATCCTGTGATGTAGGTATTATCTATCTTTTGCCCATGGAGAAATTGAGGCTCAAAATGGTGAGGCCACAAAGCCAGTAAGTAGGTGAGTCACTTTGAATTAAGATTCAAACCAAGTTGTTCTGACTAGAGAACCTGAATCTAATCCCCATCTCCCATGCTCCTACCACTCACCATCCGGGGTGTCCCATCCTTGGTGTCAGGGTCCCCACCGCAGGCAGAATCCTAACTTCAGAAGGCTCAGGACCACTGGCTCCTGACAGAAAAGAAAAGGGTGATAAGCAAAGAGAGAACCAGGTTCTCCCAGGGTCCTCAGAGGAACAGTCTCTGGCACTGACAGTCTCCTTTCCCAACCTCCCAAACCAAAACTGATTGGATCCCCCATGATGCAGTGCCTTTGGACCCCCAGGGAAATGAAGTTGGCTTCATTATGCAAATACATGCAAATGAGCTTACAGGTTGGACTACCTCCAACTGCAGGTGTCTGTGTGATCTGTCCATGGTGCTGAGCCATTGCAATTTCACTGCCCTTAAATATGATTCCATTCCACAAACATTTGTTGAGCAGCTACCATAAGCAAGACTCTGAGTAAGAAGGGTATAGAGGTGATCTGAGTGTGGTCCCCATCCTCGTGGGGCTTACAGTCTAACAGGGAAACAATCTCTCACATGGCAAAGCTGTTCCAGGCCCCTGCATTTTTGCACAAGCTGTTCCCTCCTAGAATCTCCCTTTACCCACCCCCAAACCCTTTCCCTGGCTAACACTTACTCATATTAAGCCTCACCTTCTCTCGAAGACTTTCTAGACCCTTATTCTGGGTTACACCTCTCTGTTGGGCTTCCATAACACCATAGGTCCCTCCATGAAAACAGCTATTACACTGCATTGAAGTTGTCTGGTTCAGTTTCTGTCTCCCCAACTAGAATGTGGAACCAAGTCCTAGTCATCTCTGGATCTCCAGAACCTAACTCAGGGCTTTGCCCAGAGCAAGTCCTTAATAAATGTTCGCTAAGTAAATGAATGAATGACTGTGCTTGAAAGACATACCAAAGTATTAGGCTGGTTCAAATGAGGGTAAGACCATATCCAACAGGGGGAAATCAAGGAAGACTTTCCAGTGGAAAGGGTGTTTGAGATGCAGTACAAGATGGCTGTGTGTTCCACAGACAAAGGCGGAGGAGGGATAATTTCCAGTGGAGAAAACAGCAGGCACAAAGGCAGAAGGGGTGCACAAATAAGAAATTCTGAGGAATGGGGCGGGAGAGTTCCAGAAGACACAGTTAGGGTTTGGCAAACACTGAAGAGAGGAGGGAGCGAGAGAGTCAGAAAGGAAGACGACTCTGAAGTTTGTAGCAGCCGTGACTGGAAGACTAACGATGCTGTTATTAGACACAGGGACGTCAGGATGAAGAGCTAGCTTTGCTAGCATAATTAATAGTAGTGGAAGAGATGCAGTCAGACACCAGGAAGAACTTCCTGACCCTGAGGGGTGTGAGACAATGAAGAAGACTGTGGAGTCTCCTGGGAATCTTCCATAGAGGAGAGGGTAAGACATTCCAGCCCCCAGCACACCCTGTGGCCTGGCCTGGAGAAGCTGCTGGTTATCTTGCCTGGAGGGAGACTGGGGTGACCTCACAGACACCAATTGCCTGGTTCTAGATGACAATTCGTCTCCTCCAGCACCCTTCTCTGGGGAAGCAGAGGAGACTTCCTATCAAAATGGCTTCCCACATAGTTGTTGGAAAAGCACATGGCAGCATCCCCCTGCCTTGGAAAGAAGTTTTGATAGCCTAGTCCTTTGTCTATGGCATGCTCTTCCTCTCCCTGCCCCAAACAGGACCTGTGTCTGAGACTCACAGCACTCTGACCAGACAATGTCATTTACTTCATTTGTGGCTACATCCAGCTGGAGCCTCACACTGAGCTTCTCAATGATAGACATTCTTAGGTTCCCCCACCCCCTGCACAGGTGCCGATGCCAAGCCCAGAGCTTTCATCAAGGTCTTATCAAACCTCAGTCTCTCTGGCATCAATCCATGTTCTTCTGGCTCTAGTCTCAGAGGAGATGGGTCCCTATAATTACTACTCTCCAGACAAACCACCTCCTGACTCCCTTACCTTGGGCTCCCATGTCCTTTATAGGCAGTAATATCTAACGGAAAAAGCACAAGCTCTGGGACCAGAAGGTGTGACATCCAACAAGTGACCTGACCTCTCTAGCCTAATGATACCCGCTCATCTATCTCCCACGGTTTTAATGAATATCAAATGATATCATGCATATTAAATCACTTTATAAACGCTAAAAGATTACACAATGTAATCCCTTATGTGAAACCTTTATTTTGGATTTCCAAAATCCACAGTGTCCAAATAGTCAACAATAAGATTAAATCCAAATTACCAGGGGAAAGGGAGATCCAATTTATGGATTTGGATTTCCTAGAGAGAAGATTTAACCAACGACTGGCTTCCTCCTAAATATTATGCCTTAGGATCACCTTCTGCCACCCCTCTAGCCCCATCCCGTTACTAAACACAATGAATGGGAAGAAAAAACAAGAGAGAGAGGATTAATACTTCAATCCATCACCAAATCCTATGACTTTACCTCCTAAAAATATCTCAGGTCTGCCCACTTATTTCCATATACACCAAGTCACTGTGGGCTGACTAGCTAAAACACATTCCCAACCTCCTTTCCTCTTTCCCAGCCTCCCTTGTAATTAGGGGCCTCGTGATTCAGCTTTGGCTAATGAGATACGGGTAAAGTCCTGATGAGGGTATCTAGGAAATATTTTACCATCCGTCCCCTTTTTCTCAGCTTGAATACAGCCATGATGCCTGGAGCTATGGCAGCTCTTTTGCCACCATGAGGGAAAAGCCTAGAGATTAGCAGAGATGTTAGTCCTGGCATCATTGAGCCATGGAAACAAGACAAGTAGTTTCCTTCCTCCAGACCTATATGTGATAAGAAATATAATCCTTATTTAAACCATTGTTAGCCAGATTTTCTGTTGTTTATAAGCAGAAAGCACACCCATTTCAGAACACCATCTTCTGCCTGGACTTGTGCAAAATCCTGCTAACTGGTCTCCCTGCTTCTGTTCTTACCCTGCTCCAATCCAAATGATTATTTGGAAACACAGATCTGATCATGTCATTTCTCCACTTAAAATTCTTCACTGGCTTATTGATGCCCTTGGGATGAAATGCCTTAACCTGTCCAGCAAGGCCTGCAAGGTCTAACCCTCCTACTTTTCCAATAGCCTGTCAAAACGTGCTATCTCCCTTGCTCTCTCTGCTCCAGCCATGCCGGTTCTTTTTCAGTTCCATGCTCCCGCACATCATGGGGCCTATTCCCCCTGACCAGAAAGCTTTTCCCGCCCACCTCTGCCTTGCTAACTCCTACATGCCCTTCAGATCTCAGCCCAGTTCTTCTTCCTCGGAAGCTTTCTCTGGCCTCACTGACTAGGTCAGATCCTCCTGCTGTTTGCTCTCAAGGCATCATGTACCTGTACAGCTCTTATCATCATTACCATTTTAAATTTGTGTGATTCTGAGATTGTCTGTCTTTCCACTAGAATGTAAACACCATGTGAGCACAAGAATTCTATCCATCTTATTCACTGCATTATTCCCAACCCCTAGAACAATGCTTGGGGGCAATGGTGGCTCAGTGGTAGAATTCTCACCTTCCATGCAGGAGACCCTGGTTCAATTCCCACTCAATGTACCTCATGCACAGCCAGCACCTATCTGTCAGTGGAGGCTTGCTTGTTACTATGATGCTGAACAGGTCTCAGCAGCATTTCCAGACTAAGGTGAACTAGGAAGAAAGGCCTGGTGACCTACTTCCAAAAATCAACCGGTGAGAACACTATGGAACACAACGGTCTGATCCACAACCGACCATAGGATGGCACAGGACCAGGCAGCATTTCGCCACATGGTGCATGAGGTTGCCATGAGTCAGGGGCTGACTCAACAGTCGTTAACAACAACAAAGAACAACGGTTAACGTCCGGCAGGTGTCTGCTGAGTGAATGTGAACCTACAAAGGACAAGATCCTTTCACTTAAGATATTTTATTTGATCCCCACGACTATCCCAAGCAGTAAATATTATCCCCTCTACCCAATTTACAGATGAAGAAGCTGAGGCTTGGAGAGGTTAATTGACTTGCCCAAGGTCTTGAGAGCTGAGACTCAAGGCCATTGCTGCCTGACTCCAAAGTCTTAGCTTTTCTCCTACCTGTGCTGTTAGCCTAGAGAAGTCAAACTTACTAAACACCATTTCAAAGTAAACATAATAATGAAAGTGAGCTTGCTTTTGCAAAAAGCAAGCAAACAAAACAACCTCACACATACCACACACTCGAGAGTAACCAGAGAGTGGTTTAGCCTTTTCCTCTGTGTGGTGAGCATTGAGTTTATTCCAAGTCCAAGGTCAGATAAGTACAAAATAAAGGAAGCTCCCTGAAGCCCTATGACAGCTCTGGGTGCTGGGTGTTTTTTTCTCCATTTTATGGCACCAAGTCATCCATCTACTATCCCAGGACACAGAAAGGTACCCATATGGTGAACCTCTGAGTCCAGCGGAGCAGCCGCTTTAGCAATTGCCTGTGGTTGGCTGGGAAGTGGGGAGTGAAGGAGTCTGGGAGGGTGCCGTGTTTGACAAATTCTGCTCTGATGTAACCCGAATCTATCTGGGAATGGAAGAAGTGGCACACATACTGTCACCAAGAAATTACTCAATTTAGCATCAACTACACAATCCAGCAATTAGTTTCTTAAACCGGAACTTGCTGGGGGCTGCCAGGCCGGTGGGGTTGTTGTTACAAATCTCTCTGGGAAAGCAGCTGTGTAATTCGCCAGGAGGTTGTCACTGCCCCAAGCAATTATCTTCCAGAAAAAGAATGGAAAATGGGGGAAAGAAAAGGGCTGCAGAGGGAGGAGTTGAGTGTTTTTTCTTCCTCTTCCCTGGGCCCTGCCCAGCCAAATCAGTTGATCTTCCTTTCCTGAAACCTGGGTTACTCATAGACTCCCTGGATCAAAGCAGTTATCAGTATGGACTCTGTCATCAGACTATGTGGGTTCAAATCCTTCTTGGCTCACTTACTAGCTGTGTGTACTTAGGCAATCTCTCTTAGCCTATTTTCTCATCTGTAAAATGGGGATAATGTTCAAACCATCGTAAAGGTACTAATGATGTGATGGTTAACGAGGTAAGGAATATAAATTGCTAGCACCATACCGGGCACAATAAAGGTAGCTATCATTATTTGTACTTTTATTACTCTTCCTCCATTGGTTTACGGGGTGACCTTGGACATGTCACTTAATCTCTCTGGGCCATCCATATAAGACCAAAGGCACGCCGCTGGGGAAAAGATAAAAATGTTCACACCTGGGTACCCAGGGATCCAGGTGTGTTTGACAAAGGCCAGGTCTCAGGGGCTGACACGAAGAGATGTCTTGGGCAAAGATAAAGATTTCAAAAGTCAAGTATTAGCTGATTCACTCCCCCAGCAAGCTACCTGGGAAGGTTAAAAGCTGGACATGATAGTCCAGACAGCAGCAAGGGGTATAGTTGCTCTGTTAAACTTATGCAATCCCCCCACATAGGAGCTATGTGGTCATCCCATACCAGTTCCAACAATGCAGAATTTACAGCAAGTGAGGCCTGGAATTCATTTCGCTGCTGTAGGCCTGGGCTCCAGGCCTATAGGTGAGCTGTGTGTGCCCTTGGGACCTCAAAGTTTCAGGCTTCGCCTACTCACCCCCTTTCCCTGTGTTGATATAACCAATATGACCAGGATTCTGCCTCAGTTTCCCTGTCCAGCCCTACACTATCCACTGTCCAGACTGTGAAAGGGATGACCACTGGGAGCCATAACATGGAGCCTCTGACCTGCAGCCCACACTCCTGATCGTTTACCTGTGCCCATGGGTAGGCACCACCCCCACCACTTCCTCCTGCATCCAGTTCTGCCTGAGACCCCTTGATTATTTTGACACTGCCTTTGCCCAGCTGCTCTTGGCAGGACCTCTGGTGCCCTAGTCCCTCAACCCCACTACCTAGCCCTGTTGCCGAAGACTCAGCATGCATTGTGCCCAACTCAGCCCTTAGGACCCCAGAGAAAAACCTCCTTCTCCTACCTGCCCTGCCCCAAAGGATGGAGAAGAAGGAAATAGTTGAATGGAAGAAGGAAGGTTAGGAGTCTTATTCACTCACCTTTATTACTTTTTTATTTAATCAACTCTTCCTGGGGGCTTAGGGCAGGAACTTTACAGAAAATGGGCTTACTGGCCCCAAAATACTGGAGACATTTAAGCAGATCTAAGTCTAAATCCATCTCCTGACCCAACAAAGGGTGTTCAGCCTGTGAATAACCCGCACTACCTATAATCTCTTTGAAAACTCCCCCTCAGGGGGCTTTGTACTTGATGTTCTCTCTGCTAGAACGCTCTGCCCCAGATATTCCCATGGCTTCTTCCTTCTCATCTTCCGGGTCTCAGCTCAGAGAGGCCCTCCCTGACCACTTGCTCTAGCTAAAATCAAGCCCCATCCCCCAGGTATGCTAGACTGCACCCTCTCTCATTGTCCTTATAGCATTATTGTTCTTTGAGATTATTTTCTTTATCTATTACATATTTATAGTCTGTCTTCCCATAGTAGAACATGAGTGCCAGGGGGGCAGGGATTGTCTGTCTCATTCACTGCAGTATTTTGAGTATCTACAACAATGCCTGGCATGTAACAAGTGCTCAAAAAAGGTTTATTGCATGAATGAATGTATTCAGTTGCCACACTCGTGCACTCTGTGCACAACAGCCCAGAGAAAGAACCTCCACTCTTCTCCCTCAAAAGGCTCAGGAGAGTACCTGGAGATTCAGTATCATAAATCCATCCTCCAGCCCTGCTCATCACGTTCATCTAGCCCCTCTTGATTGGCAGGTAAAGATGGTTCTTTTCTGCCACATCAGGGTCTCCCCAGTTGTTTCCCTTTGTTTAGTTCAAGGCATCAGGGAGAGGAGGAAGAGGAGGAAAAGTAAGACTATCCACACTGCAGAGAGGGAGAGTGGGGCTGTGGGGTGAGCTCCCAGGACTGAGCTGCAGAAGCAGGGCTCAGGGTGTACCACCCAGTCCCTAGCAGGTCTCTTCAAACTTGCTGGGCCCCAGCTCCTCTCCCAGCCGGGATTATGTGGCCAAGAGGGCCAGAAGCACAGTCTGGACTTCCTCCTGCTCCTCCAGGGCTGCCAAGAGCCCCTTGAGACACGATTTGGGTTTCATGTTGATCAGCCTTACCCCCTAATCACAGTCATGGCCAACAGCTTTCTGCCCATTCTCAGTTGGCTCCTTCCTTCATGTCAACTGAACCAAATCTCAGGCCATGCTGCTTTGTCATACCCATGCTCCCCCTCCCAAAGGGGCCTTCTTGGGGAAGCTATCCCTGCCCATTGCTGAGAAGGACTCTCAAGGCCAGAACTCCTGAGGACCCTGGTCAGGACAGCTGGGGACAGAGACTGTAGATCCTCGATCATGAATTAAACTGTTCAGGTTCAAATCCTAGGTCCAAGTTAGTAGACATTTGGTCTTAAGTAAGTTCCCTCAGCTTTCTGAAGTTCAGTTTCTTCATCTTTCAAATGGGGGTACGTAAAACTACTTCTTTCCTCATTGTGATGTCTTGAGGATTAATAAGATAATGCGGTAAAATGTTCAGCACAGTGCCGAGGGTTAGCTATTAATGACGAGAAAGAAACCACTAAAATGCCTGAGATCTGGAAACAGGGCCTCTGGGAAGGTTTCTCAGACAGCCTTATGCAGAGGCTATCATCACACCTGAATCAGGATGGGATCAGAAATGGGTTCTCTGGAAACTCGCTTATTTCATGCATCTAGGAATTTCTGTTTGCCTAGGCTCCTTTTGAAGACCTCCCACACTGAAAACATGCAGAAGACTGCAGCCCTGGTGGCCAAAGATGGTGGCATCTAAGAGAACTAGAGGCCCTTGATTCACAGACCACAAACCCCTGCTGCCAGGGCTGGTGTTCTCTCTTCCAAATCTAGAAATCTATAAAGGAAAGCCCAGGGACCTCACTGCTGGGTGTTGGAAGAGCTTACAGTCACCTGTTTCCAACCATTACATCACAGCCTACCTGCAAGACCATGAAAAATTTGTTTTATCTGAGCCTCCATTTTCAATTTTCTTATATGTAAAATGGGATCATCGGTAGTTCAGTGGTAGTATTCTCACCTTCCATATGGGAGACCCGAGTCTAATTTCCAGCCAATGTACCTCATGCACAGTCACCACCTGTCTGTCAGTGGAGGCTTGAGTGTTGCTATGATGCTGAACAGGTTTCAGTGGAGCTTCCAGACGAAGACAGAGTAGGAAGAAAGGCCTAGCAATCTACTTCCAAAAATTAGCCAATGAAAACCCTATGAATCACAATGGTCCAATCCACAACGAATCGTGGGGATGCAGCAGGACTGGGCGGCCTTTCACTGTGTTGTGCGTGGGGTCACCATGAGTTGGGGGCCAATTTGATGGTGGCTAACAGCAACAACAAATAACTACCTCCTAAGGTTGTGGCAATGAGCTGATTTCTCAAGGCAACTGGCACACGTGTCTCCATATGTTGGTTTCTCCCCACTTTAGCACCCTGGAGCCTTCTTTCATTTGTATATATTTGGTGAGATTTGGGCTAGTACTGCCCCGGCCTCCAGGGTGCTACCAGACCTAAACCTGCCAGGACCAGCAGAGGACAACAGGTAGGAGTCCAAGCCCATGGCAGGGGTCCATGGGGCAGGAGCTGCTCAGCCAGCCCAGACCCATAGCCTTTCCTACCCTCTGGCTCAGGAGCCCCGTTTCCCCACCAGGATCAGAGCACAGGACTGCCTCTTGGGCTAGCACACTGTCACATCAGCTCTCTGTGTACACTGGGACAGAGTCTGCCAGTACCAGGGTCTTCTCCTTCTGGACTTCTCCCACAGGGGAGTCAAGCACAGGGCTTGGCATACACGGGGTTCCACAAAGGCTTGTTGGTTGGCTGACTCCCTGATCCACATGGTGATACCTCCAACTTCTCAGCTCTGGCTGAAACTCTGCCTGCCCCAGCTTCAGGGGTATTTAAACCCCTACTCTCCTCTGGGTTTCTGAGCTTAAGAAGAGTTAGGGCTACAGCAAGAAAGAGTATGTGGAGAGGGGGCAGCACAGACTGTAAGATTCCTCTACATGGAGGGTCTGTCCTCCCAACCTTGCCCTCTGACACAGCTCAAGCGGCCCCTCTTCCAAGAAGCCTTCCCTAAGAGTACCCTCCCCACCACCCCAGGGCACAGCTGTCATTACCTCCCCTTAGCTCCCATTCCTCTGCCCAGCACAGCAGAGTAAATATTTGTTTGCAGGCTGTGAGCTCCCTGAAGGCCAGGATTCATGTGCTCTTTCTCTGTATGGACAAGACCCGGCATATAGTAGGCACTCAATAAGTTCAGGGTCAGATACTGAGCCATTAAGAAGTAGTACCCAGTTGCTGAAGCATAGGGAGAAGGCAGGAGAGAAATGACTTCCTGCAGCCGGACCATGACTCCCCAGCAGGCAGAGCTTGCCACTGTGATGTGGATTTCCTGAAAAGCTGTGAGTGCCTTGTCCAGGGAGACATGTAAGCAGAGGTTGAAGGACCACTTGGGAGGTTGGTATAGAAGGGACAAGACAACGTCTGGTGGCTTTAACTCTGAAGTCTGAGGTCCAACTCTTTGAATGACTACAACTGCTCAGGCCCTAGATGTGTTTTCTTATGTTATCCTTGCAACTATTCTATGCAGTAGGTACCATTATTATTCCCAATTTACAGATGAGGAAATTGAGGCTTAGAAATATAAAGAAAATTGCCCAAGGTCACGCAGGTGGTGGAAGAGAGATATGAATCCAGGTTTGATGCCAGGCCTGATGCCGAACAATTGTTGGTAGTTGCCATCGAGTCAATTCTGACTCATGGCAACCTCATGTGTGCAGAGTAGAACTGCTCCAAAGGTTTTTCAAGGCTGTGATTTTTTGCAAGCAGATTTCCAGACCTCCCTTCTGAGGAATCTCTGGGTGAGTTCCAATTGCCAACCTTTCAGCTAGTAGTCAAACGCTTAACCATTTGTACCACCCAGGGACTTGGCTGAACAGAGCACATCTCAGGTAACATGTCTCTCTGACCACACTGGCCTGCTAAGGCCACTCAGGAGATTCCAGTGTGTCCTAACTCATCACCCAGCCTCCACTGGCCATTCTTCCCTTGCACAAGGGCATACATGTTTCCAAGACTGTTCATTCATAATGTACACACGTGTTCATCCAGATGCAAATTGCACAGCCATGCAGAGTCATCCACACACAACTTACATATACATAGTCATTGCTGCATAATGTACACAGATACACATGAGCTTGTTCCCACAAGGGCTCGCATGCATGTACACTTTCAACCAATGGTTACTGATGCTAGTGTCCACAGACCTGTTTATCCACACAGAAGTTACGCGATACAAAGCCTTACATACATGTTCACGTGTTTATCCCCACACAATAGATATGTGTGTTCATTTCACATTGCTAAGGCACCCATATCTACTCAATGTCACACACTGAATCCTCCCCCAACAAGAACTTCACCACTGTTCCCAGATCCAATACTAGGCCCAGGTGAGCAATGAGGCTCCCTCCCTCTGGGGTTGGCCAGGCTGCCCTGAGATGGGGAGAAGGCTAGGCCTGCCTGTGATGGATGGAATTAATCTACTGAGCTGGAGAAACTAAATAATTAAATCCCTAATCACCCCCTAATCCAGCCCAGGCCAATATAGCTGAGGGAGGGAGGGGGCTCTGAGGCCCAGACTAATATCCTAGATAGGGGGAGGGGCTTCGAAAGAGAGATACAGATAGAACCCTCTAGCCCTGGGAGGAAGTCTTGCAGGAACGGAGACAGACAGACAGACGGGCATAGTTCTCCAAAGCCACAGGCTCACCCTTTCCATGTGGAAATGGAGCCTCTTGGGGAAGACAGCCTACCACCATACACTCAAACAGGGTAAGAGAGAGGTCCCTCTCCCACCCTCCCCAGGGCCCTTACTGCCCCTCCAGAGGATGAGTTCTAGGAGTGTATGGAGATGGTGGAAAGGACACTCAGAGTGCCCAGGGCCGTGGCAGCCAAGGGGAGCAGAGTCTGCCTCAAGGGTGGGTGGCCTGAGGTAGGATCAGCTGGACCTCAGTCAGGACAGGCCCCTTGCCTAGCCTGGTGGCATGGCAGGGAAGGCCCGCCTCCTCACAGGTACACCTGTTTCCCTCAGGAAGTGGGCCCAGCACGTGGCGAAGAGGCTGTGGATGGGGCAGAGGCCTGGGCAGGGGGGCTCAGGAAATCAGCCTGGGAGGAGGCCCCAGTCCAATTGGCTGAAAAATGGGTCATTTTCCTTTTGAAAAATAGTGAGAAAATGGAGAAGTAGGTCGGGCTCACATCCCCTCAGCCCCAGGCACCATCCCAACTTGGCAGGCTGGGGAGAGGGAGAGGCTTGCAAATGCCAAAGCCTCATCTCCCCCAGGACCCCTGTCAGGGCAGTTGCCCCAGGGAGCAGGAGGCTGAGGTCGTCCTTTCCCGGGACACCCAAGGACAGGCATCCTCTTGAGGCCAGGGCTGGTACACGAGCCCTACGCCACCCTGGGGGCCCTGGGGTAAGGGGAGCCAGGGCTGGAGCCAGACAGGAGGTGGGGAGCTCCAGCACAGGGGGCCCCAGGAGCCCCCTCCCATCCTCACATCTGTCGTGATGCCTCCTTTCCTCTTTTCTCCTCCCTTTCCTCATCGTCCACGTGGGCAGAGTCGTTGCCATGACACCGTGGGCAGGTGGGCGGCTCTGGCGGCTGTCTCAGCCCAACCCCCAAGCTCAGAGCCCAGGTGGGAGGGGAGCAGCTGCAGCACCCCCGCCCCTAGTCCGACAACAGAGAGGCAGAGGGCCCCATGCACCCCGGAACCTGGAAGGGGCTCTAGCACTGGCCTCCTGGGGAGAAGGCACTCCTGCCCCAGGCTTGGAGATCTGGGGGAGGAACCTTAGGCCTAGGGTCCCCCTCCACCAGAGGTCAGGGAGTGGCATGGACGGGGCTGCCCCCCAGCTCGCACTTCGCCCTCCTCTCACTGGCTGTCCTCACAGTGTTTCCCACATGTTTAAGTCTTAGTCCTTTCATGCCAGCAGCTGATTGGTCCTGCCTGAGGTCTAACCTCAGTTCTTCATTCTGCAACACAAGCTCAATTCTGCGTGTTCTCTCGGGAGAGACGGGAACAACCCAAGTTAAGGCTCTTGAGAACTTCCTCCGCTACTGCCAAACCCATTTCCCTGGGTCTGCTGACAACCAGAGTTCACATCACATGGAGGAGGATCACTCACTCCTGAGCCCACACTTGGCCAAGGCACCGGAGGGTGCAAGGTCCCACTCCACCGGGAGAGAGGACTGGGAGTGGAGCAGGGAGAGGGAGAGAGGCAGGGGCGGGGCAGGGGATGCTGCCTGAGGACACTGTCCTGCCTCCCACCACTTCTGGCTTCAGGAGGTTTAGGCCATGCCTGACCCTTCCAGCTCTGAGTTCTTCACAGACAGGCCCCATCTCCCTCAGGGTCCACATTCATCTCTCTGTGTGTCTCTAAGTGTCTGTGGCTCTGACTTCCTAAGATCCTTCCCGTTATTCAGGGTCCTGCTCCTGACCCCTGTCCCCTTAGGAGGAGCCCTGCATCACTGAGGGAATGGAAAAAGACAGCCCCCAGCATGGTAGTCCTCTGCAGCCTGACTGACGGAAGTGGCCATACGTGGGGTGGTGGTGATGAGACCTAAAAGGGAGAATGGCAGCCAAGGTTAGCTGGAGGGCGGCCAGCTGGTCACGGGGTATTCACGATATGCTGTTGTTGTTAGCTGCTATCAAGTCAGCCCCTGACTCATGGTGAACCCATGCACAGTGGAACCAAATGCTGCTGGGTTCTGTGCCATCCCAATGATCGATTGTGGATCACACCATTGTGATCCACAGAGTTTTCACTGGCTGACTTTCAGAAGTAGATCTCTAGTCTTTCTTCCTAGTCCATCTTAGTCTGGAAACTCTGCTGAAACCTGTTCAACACCATAGCGACACACAAGCCTCTACTGACAGATAGACGGTTGCTGTGCATGGTGGCTGTGTATGAGGTGCTCTGGCTGGGAATCAAACCCAGGTCTCCCATACAGAAGGCAAGAATTCTACCAGTGAACTACCAATGCCCTCACACTCATGACATACCACATACACACATAGAGACACTTATTTTCCTCCTTAATCTTCCCTTGATGACTAAGACAGTACATCTGTGTGTGTATATACAGTGTATCCCCTTTTCTCCATCTCCACTGCCAATGTTCTGCATCAGGCCACTCTCATCCTAATTTCTCACCAAAGCTATTACAAGAGGTTCCTAACTGGCCTCCCTACCTTGAATCTTGCCCCATCTCGATCCATTCTCCTCACTGGCTGCCAGTGTGATCTATGTAAAATTCATTTCTTCATCAAATATGTACTGAGTACCTACTCAGAGCCAGGCACTCTTCTGGACACAGTAGCTTTATCAGTGAACAAAACAGATGAAGCTCTTATTCTCATGAAGTTAATATTCTAGTGAAAAAGGATGATAAACAAATACGTGAAATAATGGCAGTGTTAAGTACTGAAATAAGAAGACAAAGTGAAGCGAGGGATAGAATGACAAGGGGCTATTTAAGACAGACTGTTAGGGAGGTCTCTCCAAAAAGGTGACTTTTGAGCAAAGACACGAATAAAGTGAAGGGGCGAGTCATGTGGATATCTGAGGGAAGAGCATTTCAGGCTGAGGGAACAGCAAGTGCAATGGCCGTGAAGTGGGACAGTGCTCAGCACTTTGCGGAATAGAAAGAAAGCCTGTGTAGGAGAAGTAGAGTGAGGGAGGAAGAGAGTGGCACCTAAGTCAGGGCAGCGTTGTTGTCAGGTGGCGTCCAGTTGGTTCTGACTGATAGCAACCCTATGTACAACAGAACAAAACACTGCCCGGTCCTGCGCCATCCTCATGATCATTGTTATTCTTGAGCCCGTTGTTGCAGCCACTGTGTCAATTCATCTCGTTAAGAGTCTTCCTCTTTTTTGCTGACCCTCCACTTTACCAAGCATGATGTCCTTCTCCAGGGACTAGTCCCTCCTGATAACATGTCCAAAGTATGTGAGACGAAGTCTCGCCATCCTCGCCTCCAAGGAGCATTCTGGCTGTAATCAGGGCAGTAATCGGGGCATTTTATACAGAGCACTTCTGTTGCTCAGGCCGTGCTAAACACTTTGGATTTCACTCCAAGCAAAATGGAAAGCTACTGGAAAGGCATGACCTCATCTTACTCTGGCTGCTTTTGGGGAAAGTCAATGGAGGTGGGGCTGGCAAGGGTGGAAGTAGGGAGACCTGATGAGATACTTCCTCTCCCTGAAATAGTCTTTCCCACAGTTGCCCACCTCATGAATACCTGCTCATCTTTTCAGCTTAGGCTCAAAGGCTTCCCCCTCTATGGATCCTTTATCAAATCCCTCCCCTTCCACTCCAGAACTAACCATTCCCTCTTTATGTCTCCACTACCCGCTATGAACACATACACCCTCCTACCTTAACACCCTCCTTACTCGGTTCCTGGTCTTTTACTCTCTCTATGCTGTAAAGCCCCTGAGGTCTAGGATCATGCCCAGTGTCTAGCACACAATGTAGTATACTGCAGGCATAAAATAAACATTGGTTGAATGAATGAACGTGCTGGGTGAGGCCCATGTAATGGGGAAGGGAGTGTTTGCAAGCTCTTGTGAAGCTGGGCAAGTGGAGTGCACATGTATATGGTCACAGGTTGCATATGCCCGCATATTTCTGTACACTCTCTTCACAGGTATATGTGTGTTGGTATGTACACTCATGTGGATGTGTTCATATATGTACATATTAGAAAGTGCACTTATGTTTACATATGCAAATTATAGCCAGACAAGGAACATACGCATATACATGTACACATGCACTGTCACTTACCCCTGTATATGTAAGGCTTATACACACATTTGAGCTTCCCTAATGCCCCCTGTCTCTTTTACCCACTAAGGGCAACCTATTCTACTTGACTCTTTAAAACCCTGTAGTAATGTTCAAGTTTCCTCCCCTGTACTCTTTCTACACATACACCTCTGAGCACCACAGCATCTGAACAGCCTTGGGCCTGGCTCCCTTACTCAGCTGTCCCCTAGGCCTTTCTAAGTTTTTCATCTGAAAATGCCCATCATATGGATAGTTGGGGATACGTTTGACTCCTTAGGACATGAGAATCTGAGATGCCTACTGGAGCCTGCTTTCTGAAGAAGTGCCACAAGCACCACAAGCACCACAGTGGATCAAGCTTAAACTAACAGGAAAACAATTCTAGGGCAGCCCCCAAGTTCAGTCTCTCTCTCTCTCTCACACACACACACAATTTATTCATACGTACTACATATATTCATATGTTGCTTATATATATATATATATAGAGAGAGAGAGAGAGAGAGAGCCCGGGTGGCACAGTGGTTAAGAGCTACAGCTGCTAACCAAAAGCCTAGCAGTTCAAATCCACCAGCCACTCCTTGGAAACCCTATGGGGCAGTTCTACTCTGCCCTATAGGATCACTATGAGTTGGAATTGACTTGACAGCAATGGGTTTGGTTTTTTGGTGTGTGTGTGTGTGTGTGTGTGTGTGTGTGTGTGTGTGTGTGTGTGTGTACCCACACCCATCTTTACACTCACATATATGTATCTCTGGGTGAGCACACCACACACACATAGGTTGAATTAAGTAACTACCTTCACAGTCATATATACATGAACTCATGCATAGAATGTACATATGCATACATGTGTACACACTTACACACATAAACCCATAAATGTATGTACGCACACATAAAGCGCATACTCACACATGCTTTTGCATACATACACAGTCATATACCCACTCACAGGCACAAAGACACATGCAAGTGCACTGAAATCATAGGCCCTGCAAAGATATCCAGCCCCTCTCCTGGCTTCCACCCCATCCACAAAGCCAGAAGTCCATATTCTCTCCAAGCAGCATCACAAGCTTGCATTTGCTCTCTCCTCTTGCCAGAGTCTCCCACTTCTCCATTGGAAAGTTGTTCCTATTGTCAATTAGATATACCCCACTCCTGGACATACTTCATTCCCACCTACTCTCAAAAAAAAATTCATTTTAAAGGAGGGCTCTGTTATCCCCTTGTTCCATGCCTGGAGAAACCAATTATTTCCTGACCATCTAGGGGTGGTTAACACTGGAGTAGGTGCACCTTTTCCCGCCCAAGAGGCAGCCCCTCTCCCATGTACACAACCCTTTAATTGTAAAAGGGGAAATAAAGAGGAAATGTCAAGGCCAGAGTCCTTTCTCTCAGTACCACTGCTACCAGAGTCCAAAACAGTTATTGAAGCAGAGAAAGAAACAGTGAGGACATTGTCTCTGGGCCCTAAAAAATCCTCTTCTTCGCCATAGGGCAGTTCAGTGAACCCCTCCCAGCCCAGTCTAAGGCCCCTGCCAAGAAACAGGATAGATGTGGAGGCTCAAAAATGTAAGGAGAGCTGACCTGGGTTCAGTATAACAAAAGAAGCAAATATTTAAAAACAGGAACTGGGTAGGGACCAGAGAGGCAAGCCGAAGACACCACCTGGCAGGGAAGTGGCTGCTGGAACACTGGATCATGAATAGCAGGACTCTCCAAGGGGCCAGAGAGAAGGGGGTGGACATCCAGCATTCCATGCGAGGGTGGAGGGGTGACTGCTTGAGGCAGTAGCAACAGCTCCAAAGTAAAGTCTTATCAAAGCTGTTATGTAACCAAGGGAGCTGAGTGGAGCACAAACACCTCCCCTCCCCAAACAGGCACCCACACCCACACCCACCATCTCCCAGCACCCACAGCATAGGAAAACTCAGCTCCTCCCAAGCAGCTAAAGAAGGGAGAATCATCTTGATGGGTTACATCAAAAACATGATGGGTGAGGGGATCCTTAACTGGAAGCCACATCTGGGAAAGGATCAACTGGTTCAGTTTGGGGTCCCTAGGTACCTCCCACTTTTATTGAACTTGCTGCCACACCCAATTTATGCCCAGCATCATCTGGAAACCCTCTCTTTCCTCTCCCCCGAGGAAGGATCCCATTTGAATATTTGATTGTGCTCTTGAGGATGGAAGGTGAAGTTGCCATCAACCTCTCCTGCCTGTTGTCCCCCCCCCCCCCGGTCTCATCTGCATGTCCTGACATTTGGCTCTCATCCTCCTGGGATGACAAGGGAAGGGACCTGGAGAAATAACTTCTTGCTCTATTCTCTTGATGGTTACAAAGAAGGAGCAAAAGAACCCAGATAACTGAGGCAACTCTGACCCTAGGTCAGTGAGAAAAAGGTTTCCAGAGGAGCTGAGGACTGAAACCCAGACCCCATCCCCCAATTAGAATTTTTTTACTCCCCCAAATCTTCCTCTTTTTCCACTGCCCTGTCTCCAGTAGCCTCCTCCTTCTGTGCTCCGTGGCACTGAACAACCCCACCCACACCCTGAATTCTTTGCTTAGAAATCTTCCTTCCAAACAGAAGTCTCTCCCAAACCCTACTTTAAGCTACAGTTGGGATGATCAGAGCACGAGACAGGCTTGCAGAATATCTCAGTGTCTCCTTCCTGAATTCCAAAGGATAGTGGGCAGGGGGGTACCAGGTGGTCAAATTATCCTGAACTCCTGAGCTCTATCCCCCTCAGGCCTAACTAGGAAGTCCCAAACTCTCCTAATCCAGAACTGCCTTGAGCCTGAACTCCTGGGACCCAGTAAGGGAAAGGCTGGTGCCAGTACCCCTAAGCTTTTGCACTATAAATGACCCAAGGAGAAGACATCTCACAGCAAAAATACCGTCCTCCAACCCTACCACCACATCAACAGCTGAGTGATTTTGTAAAGGGGGGGACTGAAACAGGTAATGGTGGGGTCCTTTTCCCAAATACACTAATAACTGTGAGACCCAGAGCCAGGAGGAGGACCCCAGAGTCTAGCTTTCCACCCAGAGACTCTGCCCACGGAAAGTGGGTCATCTGGGAGAATTTTTCTAGCGAGCCCTCAGCACTGCCCAGCCGCCTTTCCAGGGCTCAGAGCTCAAGCACAGACCTATTCAGCACCCGGGACAGCTCCAGGGAGACAATTCCCTCCGGGTCCCGTTCAGCACTCAGGACAGCTCCCAGGGTCTCTTGGCCGTTGCCAGAAACCTAGGATGCCACGAAGGAGCAGGCTTACCCCACTACACACCCTCTTCAGAACAGAAGCCCCTCTCCCTCTGCCCCTCCCACAGTTGTTCCCAACCATCGGGGGCACCTGATACTCCTCCCTTCCCTCCATGTCCAAAGAGAGAAAAGAAACCCAGACGCGGGGCTTCCCTACTAAGGGAGCCTAGAGACAGGACCCCACCCACCTCCTTTCAGCCCTGAGCCTCTCAATGCCACTCACAGCTGGTTCTAAAAACCACTTTTCTTCTTAACCAACACCCCCAAAAAGAAAGAAATACTCACGTGGGAGCCCCCAGCCCAGTAGGCAGATGTGGTGGGGGGAGGCAGAAAGAGGTAGCTCCCCACACCCTGTTCTGAGCCCCCTTTCTGAAGGAGCCAGCTCCCATCTGGACTGGGGGGAGGAAAGACATGTGGAAGCACTGAGTGAGGGAAGGGGAGAGGGGAGGAGGCAGGAGCGGGGGACTGCGAGGCGGGGGTGTCGAGATGGGGGTGAGGGAATCCTTTTTAATTTCATTCTCTCCCCATGTCTACATCACCCTGCAGGCTCAGCTCTTTAATATTTACACACAGGAGGAGGACAGGAGGAGGAAAAAAAAGAGGGTGGGGGGGGCAGGGGCTAACTGAGCTCAAAGGGCATAAGGCAGGGGCCTTTGGGAGCTGGGAGCTTTGGCCCCCCTCGCCATTCTTGCCCGCTCCCACTCTTGAGCTCTTGACTGAAAAGAAGGAGCAGGAACCCTAGGACCATTCTGTCCCTTTGTTAACAAGACACTTTGAAGCTGCATCAGAAAAAGATCAGATCCCCACCCACAAACCTGGATACCCCCATAAACCCAGATTTCTTGGGTGTCTTATGTGCAGACGGTCGAGGCAGTATTCATGGACAAGCATGTTCTGAAAATTGGAAGCATGTTTGCCTGTGGGCTGGTGTGCAGAAGCACATGAACATGTCAGCTAGCATGTGCAGGTTTACACAAGCATGTCCTGGGTGTGTTCATATGTAACAGCCCATGAAATCATGTGCCAACCATATGTGCAAACCAGTCTGCAAGCATCCCCCCCGCCAGCTCTCCAGCTACAGTCTCAAGAAAAAAGCCACCCCCACCCGAGACTCCCTTATTCACAGACCTCACAGCCTCACTTTTTCTGTCTGTGACATGGGGAGAAGGGCTGGTGGAAAGGGATGCTGCACTGAGCCCAAGGGCCTGACAAGTTATTAACAACGATGAGCTGGCAGCTTGTTACCATAACAATGGTGCCACCGCCTCACCCCAGCTCAAACCCAGACTCCCCAGACGGCAGGAGGCCCGTTGAGCCAGCAGCCTTTAGACTGAGGGGGGGGTGGATAAACAGAAAATCTAGACACAATGCTTGCAATAGTGCAGGGTACGCAGCTGTTCTTCCAGCCCCCACTGAGAGACAAAGCTTTAACTCCCCCAAGTGGGAATGAAATCAGACTCTGGAAAGGTTTCCTGACCATGGGTACGGTAAGACACCGGAAAGAGTCTTTGGAGGCCCCTCTAGACAAAATCCTCTATTGTCATTTGCTCCCTTCATCCTCTCACTCCAGGAACCTCTTCTACTCATCTTAGTGGAGTGGATTAAGAGAAAAACCAACCAAACAGGAGGCCCCTCTATGAAGCTCGATCTCCTCACCTGTAAAATGGGGACAATCATCTTTATCCTTCACCCTAGACTCATGGAAAGTTTAGTTAGAAAGGGTTTAGGGGTAACTACAGATCCTTCCAAAATCAGACAAGCCTCAGAAGTTTCTCTACCCACCAGGAATCCAGGAAGGTAAGGGATTGCAGCCCAGGTAGAGGCAAAATGCATCATAAACTGGGTGGGATGAAGGAAAATGGAACTTAGCCGGCTCAAGTCCCAACATCAGCTGGAGGGAGGATGTCAGGTGCCAGGCAGCAGCTAAAAGCAAGCACTGCCACAGAAGAAGTCAGGGAGTCTGGCCTGCAACAGCTCCAGCCCCTCATCAGCAGGAATCAACACAAGCCCATGGCCTACCTGGGTAGTGGATATGTCTGGGAATCACCATCCCCAGGAGCATCTTCAGTCCCCTCCCTCTGGAAAGGAGCCCCAGATAGAAGGATCTACAGCCTTAAGCTTATCATGTCTTCATTTTTCCCAAAATCTCTGCTCAGCTCTGAGGTGGAGATGGGGTTCAGGAATGGAAGGTAACATGGAGGAGTGGAAAGTTGCTGGGCTGAGACTAGCCTGGGAACCCACAAGTGTGCTGTCTGACCTTGGGCAAGTCCCCTCCCTTTTCTGGGTTTCAGTGTTCCCACTTTGTAATTTACAGGTTGGACCAGGTCAACTTTAAGGTTCCTCCCCTGGCCATCATTCTGTAACCACATACAAGCACACTCCTTGGACTTGAGCCCCCTGGCACAAAATGCAGTGGGCACTGCCTGCCAGATCAGTAGGGCAATGGGAGGTGGGAGATGTGGGGGCTGTATATGAGGCTGTTCATCCCATGTTCCTGCTCCTTTTAGAAACACCTGCCACCCTAGCCCTCCCAGCTCCCTTTTTAGACCCTGATTTACTGCCAACTCACGAAGCCTCCCCCTCCCCTCCCTCCTCTTTTCTCCCCCTCTCTCCCTCTTAGGCCTTGGCAGCTGGGTACAGAAGTAGCCCCAGAATTCAGGGAATGCTGGGGGGAGGTGGAAGTCAGTGCCTCCAGAGTTAGAAGGAACATACCAGGGAGTACCACTCTCCAATCTTGGCCCAGCCTAGCTCTCTGGGTCACTGAAAGACCTGAGTTGGAGTCTTCCTGTACCACTGACTCGTAGTGTGTCACCGTGACAAATGCGGTTCACCTCTCAAGCCTCAGCATCCTCACCTGGCATCACATTAAGTTGAACCACATGAAATTGTTGTTTTTGTAGGTTAAAAAAGAAAAAAAGTTGAACATTGGCAGTTTCATATAGCTTAACCTAATACCTGCCCTACCTGCTTTCCAAGGCTGTTGGAGAGATAAGAAGAGTCGAGAGGGTAGCATTTTTTAATAGCCCTGGACTTATTTATATAAGGGTATTGTTTTATTATATTACTTCAAAGAGCTTCAGAACACACCTACCAGGAGACAGTGGGCTGAACAAATGACCGAGAACTTGGAGATTTGGGGCTTGGAAGTCTGGGACAAACGCAAGCTGATGACTAGAACGAGGCAGAAGCTTTCACCTGGCCTCCTCAGCTCCTGGCCCTAAAAGGTCCTCAGTGAAACATTACTGGGATGGCACAAGTTCCCAGGCCCCACGGAGGAGAAGAAGCACATACAGGCACACACTCTCCAGCCCACCCCAAGCCCTATCACCACTAGGGGCCCCAGCACGTAGGAAGGACACAACCAGTAGCAACACACAGGGTACTCCCTGGAGGTGAAGGTGGGGAGGAAGGTGGGGAAGTGCCATGCAGCTCTTGACTGAGTCAGGGGTGAGGAGTCCATGGAGACTGGGGTGGGGGGCGGGACTGATCTGACCTCTGAAAAGTGTGATCTCCCAGCCAACTGCCATTAGGAATCCCCTGGCGGGGGAGGGGAACAAAGCCCAGGTGAGGGTGATTCAGAATGAACCCTTCTTAGATACATTCGTACACAGCCAACACACACACACATGCACTCACACAGGGCACAGACACCCAGACCCATTCACAGAGACACAGTCACACCAGCACACACCCATCCATTCAGATACACAAGGAGACAAACACGCTTTCACACACATGTCCACAGATACATGCACGCACAGAGCACACGCAACACTCACACTGCATGCACTCACTGATACACACACTCTCACACTGCATACCCTCACTGGCACACACGATCACCCACAGACTCACACGGTGACACAGTCACACACTCATCGCAGGCACGGCGACACGCACTCACACTCACACAACTGCAGAGGAAACTTCTCTCCAGATCTCCCCAACACCACCACTCCCACCTCCCCGAACCCCTGCCCCCTCTCGGACCCAAGCCCCCAGCCGAGGAGGGGCAGGGCCGTGGTTGGCCTGCCCCCGCGGCCCTTTCCTGGAGAGCGGGTCCTCCGCGTGGTCCCGGCGCCCGCCCCTCAGTTCAGGCCAGCGGGCCGCCAGGCCAGGGCGGGGGCGGAGGCGACCTAGGAGGCCCAGCCCCTCCCCCTTCCCGGGGCCCGGAGCCGAGGCCGCGGGAGCCCGGGGCGTGGGCGTGG
>NW_004443951.1:22443189-22490847 GCF_000243295.1 Trichechus manatus latirostris | reverse complement strand
GCCTTGCAGGGCGCCGGGGAGGGAAAGGGACCGCGTCCCCGCCCCCGCACCGGACCCAGGAGGGCCGAGGTCGCAGCTGGCGGCGACCGCCGGGGTCCCCGAGGAGCGCCTGCCTCGCCGACAGCAGTGGGGAGGTCCAACTTGGGGGTGCGACTAAGATTCCCCTCCCCAGGGACCACCGAGTCAGTGTTCGCCAGGGACCCAGGAACAGGCACACACTGCCGCGACCACACACAGCTGACCTAGGCACAGGGACCCCAAGGCCAGAGGCGGGCGGTTGGGGAGGCAGCCACACAGCCTCACAGACACTGTCTCGTGCCCCACTGAGTCAGAGTCACACCCTGAATGTCACACAGCCCCCAGACACATCCCCTTAGGAGACTCTCCGGTTTTCCAGGTCTGCTCCCAGACTTCATTTCAGCTCCTGGCCTCGGTTCAGGAGGCCCCCTCCTCTGCCCCAGCCCCTGCCAGGGTGGGGCGCTGTGTCTGGTCTCAGGTCTCAGAGCCACTGACAGGCGTCCCCTCACCCCCGGTCCGCACAGCCGAGGCATCCCTGGTGTGGGAGGAAACCCCCGCTATTCCTGTCGTCTTTGCTGGGGCCCTCACCCGTGCCCACTATGCCCGCCCACCTCTGGGCCCTGAGCCAGGGTCTGTGCCATAGCGGGGGTGGGGGTGGGAGGGAGAGTGGACTGTCCGAAGCACGGCCGGAGGCTGCAGAGCCAGGACGCAGGCTGCGGGAGCTGGGAGAGGCGGAGATCTGACTGCAGCAGTCCCTGGCTTGAATCCGTGTTGGCGCCCAGATCGATGCTGTAATGGGGCGGGGGGGCTGCGTTGGGGAAGCCGCAGGGGGAGGGGCTGAAGATGTGGGGGGATGGGCTGGTTGTAGATTCTGAAGTCTCTGGGTGGGTGTGAGGTAACACTGCTTTGGGCGCTGAAAGTTGGGGTGGAGGGTAACGTGCAGACTTAAAGTCTCCCCTCCTCTTTCACCTTTCCTGGCCTTGAAAGCTTTGGGGTCTGAGGTGTGGGGAATACATCCCCCAGGACTGGGAAAAGAATTACCCATCTCTCTAGGAACAGGCCTTGGAGCTGTTCTGATTCAGTGCCCATCCAACAACTCCCTTCTCCCTGTACCTCCCTGAAGCCACTGATTCTCCTCTTTGTGTAAAGGGAGAAATTGAGGCACAGAGAGTAGAAGTCACAGGTTCAAAAGAGCTAGAACTAGGGCCCAAGCACTTTGTCTTCCCTCAAGGAGATTTTTAAAGATACTCCATCATATAGATGACATAAAGGGGTTTGGAAAGCCCTTCCCCAGGGGAAGCCCAGAAGTATCAAGGGAAATTCAATACTTAGACGCTCATCAAAAGACTTTACCAAAAGAATAAAAAAAGAACCTACAGGCTGGGGAAAATTTTTGAGCAATGGCATATCTGACAAAGGTCTAATCTCTAAAATATATAGGAAACTTGAACATCTCAACAACAAAGAGACAATCCAATCAAAAAATGGGCAAAGGACACAGACAGACACTTCACCAAGGAGGATATTCAGGCGGTTAACAAACACATGAAGAGATGCTCGTGATCGTTAGTCATTGTTGCTGTTGTTAGGTGCCTAGTCAAGTTAGTTCTGACTTGTAGAGATCCTACGTACAACAAAATGAAACACTGCCAGGGCCTGCGCCATCTGCACAATCATCGCTATGTTTGAGCCCATTGTTGCAGCCACTGTGTCAATCCATCTCGTTGAAGGTCTCCTCTTTTTCACTGACCCTCTACTTTACCAAGCATAATGTCCTTCTCCAGGGATTGGTCCCTCCAAGTAACATGTCCAAAGTAAGTGAAATGGAATCTCACCATCCTCACTTCTAAGGAGCATTCTGGCTGTACTTCTTCCAAGACAGATTTGTTTGTTCTTCTGGCAGTCCGTGATATAGTCAATATTCTTCACCAGCACCATAATTCAAAGGCATCAGTTCTTCTTTGGTCTTCCAAATTCATCATCCAGCTTTCCCATGCATACGAGGTGACTGAAAATACCATGGCTTGGGTCAGGCACACCTTAGTCCTCAAAGTGACATCATTGTTTTTTAACACTTTAAAGAGGTCTTTTGCAGCAGATTTAGTCAGGCATGGTGGTTGGGTTCCTTCCTCAAGTCTTGTTCCATTCTTATGAGTTCTCCACTCTGCAGTCAGAAGTGTTTTCTAAAGTAGAAATTGAAGCATAAGACATTCCTGCTGAAAACAATTTAGCAACCATCCTGTACCCCACCTCACTACCAAATGTCTTAGGCTGGGTTCTCTAGAGAAGCAAAACCAGTGAAGTGCATAAATACATAAAGAGAGATTTATATCAAGAAAATGACTCATGCAATTGTAGAGCCTGGAAAGTTCCAAGTCCATGGGTCAGGCTGGAGGCTTCTCCTGATTTGTATCACATAGCTACAGGGGATGGCAAACCCAAGATTGGCAGGTCAGACAGCAGGCTTCTGGCTCAGGCTGTGGAGGCCGAGGAATCCCAATATCAGCAGATAAGAATGGCAGACCGCTGGCTCACAGGCTGCAGAGGTTGACGAATCCCAAGAACGGCAGGTAAGTTGCTAGCTCAAGTCTCAAGAACTGGAGGTCTGATGAACAGGAACCAGCTGCAGGATCCAGAGTCAGCAAAAGCCAGCGAGCTTTGCCAGAAAGGCCACCCACATTGGATGCAGGCCACACCCCCAAGGAAACTCCCTTTCAACTTATTGGCTGCTCATAACAGATCTCATCATGGAGGTGATTCCATTAAATCTCATCTCATTATGGAGGTGATTACATCATTACATAGCTGCCAAACTACATCATAACTGACAAATCACTCAGAATCATGGCCCAGCCAAGTTGACATACAACCTCAACCATCACAGCTACTTTGTTAGATGCACAAGTGTTAGGATTAAAAAGGAAAAAATAAAACTATCATTATTTTTAAATGACATAATTGTTTACCTAGAAAATAATCTAAAGACAAATTATTAAAAGTAACAGAATTTAACAAGGTGTCTGGATAGAAGATCAATATACACAACTCACTTGCATGTTTATGCATTACTATAATAATAAGAAATTTTAAAATTACATTTAAAATTATATCATTTATATAACTGTAAAATGTTAGACATTTAATAATAAATCTAATAAAAGATGCAGATAATTATAAATATTTTCTTGAAGTCATTAAAGAAGACCAAATCATGGAGAGATATTTCGCATTCATGGATAGAAAATCTTAATTTTGTAGTAATATCAGTTTTTCCCATATTGATCGTTAGATTCAATGCAGTTTCAATCAAAATATGTAACTTGATAAGCTAATTATAAAATTCATCAGGAAAAGTAAAGAGTCAAGAATGACTAACATATTTTTTTTTTAAATTTATTACAGGAAATTTCAAACACACACACACAAAAAATAGAATAGTATAACAAACTCTCAAGTATCTATTACCCAACTTCAAAGATTATAAACTCAAAGCCAATTTTGCTTCATCTATGCTCTCCAATCTCCAACTCTTTGTATTATGTTGAAGCCAGTCCTAGATATATCATTTTATTAATAAATATTTTAGCATGTATCACTAAAATAAAGAACGTTTTTGTTAAATATAATCACAATATCATTATCACATGTAAAAAAATTTAACAATAATCCCTTAGTATCATCAAATATCTAGTCAAGCATCCAATCAAATTTCTCTGATTCTTCTCCTACATTGCGTTTGATTGATATCACTTAAGTCTTTTCTAATCTATAGATTTCCTCTCAGTCCCTCTCTCTCCTTTTTTTTAGCAAGTTTATTTGTTGAAGAAACCAGGTTGTTTATCATGAGAGTTTCTCACAGTTTGGATTTTGCCTGTGGAGTCATTTATCATATTTCTCTATCCCCTATTTTCCTGTAAATTGATAATTAGATCTAGAGATTTGATTAGATTCAGGTTCAATTTTTTGACAAGAATTCTTCATAGGTGGTGGTGTGTATTTCCACTAGTAGATATATCATATCTGGTTCTCTCTCTTTTTATGATGTCTCTTTTATACATTAGAGGTTGTAAAATGGTGATGTACCAATTATATAATTCCTTTCTCGTTTATTAGCTGGAACACTTCTATAAAGAGAATTTCCCTAGTCAATTATTTGATTACTCTAAGGTCCAGTTCATACAGGAGAAGCAAGAAAAACACTTAATTTTTTCCCTTTACTTTTCAGTTTTCAAAACAATGAGTTGGAAAAAAAAAATGAACCTTGACCCAAAAAGTGAAAAAAATAAACTTTTACCAGAAAAAAAATTCAAAATGGATCATAGGCCTAAATGTAAAAGGTAAAACATTAAAGCTTCCAGAAGAAAATATAGGAGAATATCTTTATGACCTTTGAGTGGACAAGTATTTCTTAAGCAGGATGCAAAAAGTGCTAACTATATGAGAAAATATTGACAAATTAGACTTTTTTAAATTAAAAGCTTATATTCATCAAAAGATATCATTAAGAGAGTGAAAAGACAAATCACAGGCAAGGAGAAGATATTTTCAATACATATATCCAATAAGGAATTTATATCCAGAATATATAAAGAACTCCTGTAAACCAGTAAGAAACAAACAAACCAATAAAAAAATTTTAAATGAGCACCTCTCAAAAGAAGATCTTCAACTGGCCAATAAGTATATGAAAAGGTGGTCAACGTCATTACTCATGAAGAAAATGAAAATGAAAACCTCATGAGATACCACCACATACCCATCAAAATTCCTACAATTTAAAAAGTCCCATAAGAACAATCAGAAGAAGAATCAGTAGCTGGCAAATATGGCCTTGGTGACAGAAATGACACTGGAGATCGCATGATAGGATTTTGCAAGACCAACAACGTATTCATTGCAAATACCTTTTTTCAACAACGTAAATGACGACTATACACATTGTCTTAGTCATCTAGTGCTGCTCTAACAGAAATACCACCAGTGGATGGCTTTAACAAAAAGAAGTTTATTCTCTCACAGTCCAGTAGGCTACAAGTCCAAATTCAGAGCATCAGCTGCAGAAAGCCCTCTCTCTCTGTCAGCTCTGGAGGAAGGTCCATGTCATCAATCTTCCCTTGGTCTGGGAACTTCTCTGCGCAGGAAACTCAGGTCCAAAGGACACGCTCTGCTCCCGGCACTGCTTTGTTGATGGTATGAGGTTCCCATGTGTCTCTGCTCGCTTCTCTCTTTTATATCTCAAAAGAGATTGGCTTAAGACACTATCCAGTCTTGTAGACCTCATCAGTATAACCTCATCATAGTGACAGAGTTTACAACGCATAAGGAAATCACATCAGATTTGCAAAACGGTACACAATCATACAATACTGGGAATCATGACCCAGCCAAGTTGACAGGTATTTTTAGGGGACATAATTCAATCCATGACACACATGAACCTCACAGTGTTTCATTCTGTTGCATGTAGGGCCACTATGAGTCAGAACAGACTCGACGGCACCTAGTAACAACAACAACATATAGATATACCATGTGTTTGCATATTGCCTTGTATCCAGCGCACTTGGTAAATTTACTTTTTAATTTCAATAGTTTGTCAGTTTGGGGGATTTTCTATGTCCACAATCATCTACGAATATTGACAGTTTTCCTTCTTCCTTTGCAATCATTTAAACTTTTTTTTTTCTTTTTATTACACTGGCTCAAAACTCTAGTAAAATGTTAAATGATAATATACTGAAGTTGTCAATCACTTAATTTTACTTGGATCCACAATCAACGCCCATGGAAGCAGCAGTCAAGAAATCAAAAGACATATTGCATTGGGTAAATCTGTTGCAAGAGACTTCTTTAAAGCGTAAAGAAGCAAAGATGTCACTTTGAGGACTAAGGTGTGCTTGACCCAAGCCATGGTATTTTCAATTGCCTCATACACATGCAAAAGCTGGACAATGACTAAGGAAGACCGAAGAAGAATTGATGCTTTTAAATTATTGTGTTGGTGAAGAATACTGAATACACCATTGACTGCCAGCAGAACAAACAAATCTGTCTTGGAAGAAGTACAGCCAGAATGCTCCTTAGAAGCAAGGATGGTGAGACTTCATCTTATGTACTTTGGACATTTTATCAGGAGGGACCAGTCCCTGGAGAACGACATCATGCTTCGTAAAGTAGAGGGTCAGCGAAAAGGAAGAAGATCCTCAGCAAAAAGGAAGAAGACCCTCAACAAGATGGACTGACACAGTGGCAACAATGGGCTCAAACATAGTAAAGATTGTGAGGATGGCACAGGACTGTGCAATGTTTTGTTCTGTTGTACGTAGGGTTGCTATGAGTCAGCACTGACTCAACGGTACCTAACGACAACAATAACACCAAGTGTTGGTGAGTATATGGAGCAATAGAACTCTCATAATTGCTGGTGAGAGTGTAATGGTACAATCATTTTTGGAGATCTGTTTGGCAGTATCTAAATATATGCGTACCCTATAACCCACAAAGGAGCCCTTGTGGCACAAGGGTTAAGCACCCAGCTGCTAACCAAAAGATCAGCAGTTCAAACCCACCATCCACCCTGCGGGAGAAAAATGTGGCAGTCTGCTTCTGTAAAGATTTACAGCCTTGGAAACTCTATGGGGCAGTTCTTCTCTGTCCTATAGGGTTACTATGAGCTGGAATTGACTTGATGACAATGGGTTTTGTTTAGTTTTATGATCCAGCAATTCTACACTTTAGATCTATACCCCCCAAAAATGAGTGCGTATATTCACCAAAATACATGTGCAAGAATGTTCATAGTGACTTTATTTATAATGACTCAAAACTGGAAACAGCAAAAAGCCCCATCAACAGGAAAATAAATAAATTGTGGGATAGTCATACAATGGAGAAATCATACAACAATAAAAAACAACAAAGTACTGCTACATGCTACGACATGGAAGAATTTCACAGACATAATAAAGGAAAAAAGCTCTACACAAAAAAGGACTTATGATGTAATTCCTTTTTCCATTTCTTTAGTTTTTGTAGATTTTGTGTTTCCTGAGACTTTATGTTTTTCTTCCTTATTTTGATGAGTAGATTTGTTAACTTACTTTGTAGTTACCTTGAAATTTACCCCTATCTTCCTAAGTTTGAATCACCTTGACTTCTGTCTTAGGCTGGGTTCTCTAGAGAAGCAAAACCACTAAAGCGTGTATATATATATATATATAGAGAGAGAGAGAGAGACAGAGAGAGATTTATATCAAGGAAATGGCTCACGTGGTTTTTAGAGGATATAAAGTCCGAAGTCCGTGGGGCAGGAAAGACGATTTTCCTGATTCACGTAGCCGCAGGGGCTGGTGAACCCAAGATTGGCAGGCCAGACAGCAGGGCTATTGCAGGCTGTGAAGATTGACAAATCTCAAGATCAGCAGTCAAGACCCAAGGTAAGCTGCTAGCTCAGGTCCCAAGAACCAGAGGTCAGACGAACAGGAGCCAGCTGCAGGATCTAGAACAAGCAAGGCGAGCAGGAAGAAGCTAGGCAGCAGACGGTGGAGAGATGAAGGCTGAGGGGGATGGTAAGCTGCCACAGGTCCTACCCCTGCTGGTACCACAGCAGATCCCATCATGAGGTGTTCATGTATCAAATTTCAACAGGGAAGTGATCACAACATTATACAACTGCCAAAATACTGAGAATCATGGCCCAGCCAAGTTGACACACAATCTTAACCATCACAACTCCCTCTCCATTTGAAAGTTCTATATCTACATTGCTTATTGCCTCTTTTATTGTTCTGACATTGTTGTCATTTACAGACTGACCTCTCTGGTTCCCTGTTGTAAATCTTTTAGTTTTATTTTATCCTTGAGAGTTCATTACCTAGGTTAGTATCTGGCTGGTACAGTCTTGTGTCCTAGATTCAGGCTGTTGTCCTGATGTAGTTGGTTCTCTAACCGAAGGACTCCCTTTAATAATTCTTGTAAGTTTGGTTTAGTTTTTACATAGTCCCTTAATTCCTGTTTATATGGAAACATCCTAATATAGCCATCATATTGGAGCGAGAGTTTTGCAGGATATATTACTCTTGGATAACAACTTTTTTCTTTCAAGGTTTTATATATGTCATCCCATTGCCTTCTTGCCTGCGTGGTTTCTGCCAAGTAATCAGAGTTTAGTCTTATTGTTTCCCCTCTGTATGTGACTTTTCATTTTTCTCGAACTGCTCTCAGGATGCTTTCTTTGTCTTTGGTTTTAGTGAGTGTGACTATGATATGTCTTGGTGATTTGGGGAGGTACCTATCCTATATAGAGTTCATTGAGCTTCTTGGATGGTCAGCTTTTCATCTTTCATGATATTAGGGAAGTTTTCTGTCAGCAAATCTTCAATGATCCTGTCCATGTTTTCCATTTTCTCGCTTGTTCTGGAAATCGATCACATGCAAATTTTTGTTTTTGATTGTATCCCACATTGTTCTCAGGGTTTCTTCATTCTTTTCTCTGATTTTTCCTCAAACAAACTGGTAGCCAAGAATTTGTCTTCAGTTTCGCTGATCCTGTCTTCCATTGTTTCAAATTTGCTCCTAAAACTTTTTATAGCACTGTCCATTTCTGAAATCTTGTTGTTTATCTTTTGGATTTCTAATTACTGTTTTTGTATTATTTCTAGTTGTTTGTTAAATTTGAAATTTTGTTACTGTATTATTTTCCTGAATTCTTCCATAGTTTTGTCTGTGTTTTCCACAATTTTGTCTATTTTTTCCTTATTTTTGTCTGTGTTTTCCTTCGTCTCTTGGAGAGCCCTGGATATTAGAGTTTTGAATTCCCTATTAGGTAGTTCCAGTGCCTTTTTTTCTACCAGAAGGTCATCTGGTGTTTTATTTTGGGCACTTTCCGGAATCATCCTGTTCTGTTTTTTTTTTTATATATTTCAAAATCGTCTTCTGTCTTCAGGACACTCAGGAATTATTTTCTTGGTTTATTGATTGTAGATTTGTTTCATCCTGCTTTTTTGTTTTGATTTGGTTATGTCTGGCAGGTGGACTGGGTGTTCTTTGTTGCTTGCTAGTCTGTGGGCACAATACTGCTCACCACCTTGTCCAGATGGACAGGGCTGGTCGCTCAGCTATGGTGCAGCAGGGCAGGTCCAGTGAAGGGGGAGAGGCAGGGATGGGTCGTTTGGGTCATGTACTGGGGCCAACAGGGCAGGGCCGGCGGGCAGTGCGGAGCAAGGTCCAATACTCCACACCTGTGCTGCTGGGGGTGTGGCACTCATTGAGCAGTGCAGATAGGCAGGAAGGAAGGAGGAGGATGTGATGTGTGGAGCTAAGTGGGTGTGGGAAAGAAGAGAAAGAAGAGGGAGAAACAGAATTTTAAAAAATAATTGCTGAGGGAGCCTGCCAGTGGTGTGGCATGTACTCAGGAAGCCATATGCCAGTGGCTTTCTAGCCAGGCACTGTGGCACAGCCCGTCAAGAAGGGGTGGAGATGGCACATGTGACTAGGTAGGTAAGAGAAAGGAAAGGAAGGAAGGGAGAGAGAAGAAACCGAGAAGAAAAGGCATATGCAGCCAGGTGGTCAGGAGAAAGGAAAAGAAGGAAGGTAGAGAGAGACAACAAACCGAAAAGAAAAAAAAATGCCCCGAGGGAACCCACCGGTGTGGCGGTGTGGACCGGGAAGCCCATAGGCTGGTGTCTCCCCAGCAGAGCAGCGTGGCACAGTCCATCAAAAAGTGGCGGAGCCATCTAAGATACTCCACTGGTCTCATCCCAAGTGGAGCAAGGGAGAATGAAGAGAACCAAAGACAAGGAGAAAGATTCGTCCAAAGGACTAATGGACCACAACTACCACAGCCTCCACCAGACTGAGTCCAGCATAACTAGATGATTCCTGGATGCCACCACTGACTGCTCTGACAGGGATCACAATAGAGGGTCCCAGACAGGACTGGTGAAAAATGTAGAAAAAAATTCTAACTCACACACACACACACAAAAAAAGACCAGAGTTACTGGTCTGACAGAGACTGGAGAAACTCCAAGAGTATGGCACCTGGACATCCTTTTAGCTCAGTAATGAAGTCACTCCTGAGGTTCACACTTCAGTCAAAGATTACACAGGCCCACAAAACAAAATGAAACTAAATGGACACAACAGCCCAGGGGCAAAGACAAGAAGGCAGGAGGGGACAGGAAAGCTGGTAATGGGAAACCCTAGGTCAAGAAGGGGAGAGTGTTGCCATGTCCTGGGGTTGGCAAGCAGTGTCACAAAACAATATGTGTATTAATTGTTTAATGAGAAGCTAGTATGCTCTGTAAACCTTCATCTATAGTACAATAAAAAAAAAGAACAGAAAAAGTAGCTTAGACAGCACACACGGCCAGTGGTTGGGAGAAAAGAAAGAGACAAGAAATTGGGGGGGAAAAATGCCCCAAGGGAGCCCACTGTCGTTGCAGTGAAAACTGGGGAAGCCTGTGCCGGCAGTTCCCCAGCTGAGTGGTGTAGCACAGCCCATCAAAATGCAGCAGAGATGGCGCATGCAACCAGGTGGTCGTGAGAAAGGAAAGGAAGGAAGGCCGAGATAGAGACAAGAAACCGAGAGGAAAAAATGCCCCAATGGAGCCCACCGGCATGGTGGCACTGACCAGGAAAGCCATGTGCCAGCAGCTCCCCAGCTGAACGGTGTGGCAAGCCTGTCAAAATGTGGCAGAGATGGCACACACGTCCTGGTGGTCAGGAGAAAGGAAAGGACGGAAGGTAGAGAGAGACAAGAAACCGAGAAAAAAATGTCCTAAGGGAGCCCACTGGCATGGTGGCGCATAATGGGGAAGTGACTCCCCAGCCAAGGCAAGCTGCATAGCCTGTCAAGAAGGGGCGGAGATAGCACATGGCGCCAGCTGGGCAGGAGAAAGGAAAGGAACGAGGTGAGAGAGAAGAAACAGAAAGAAGACAAACAACCAGAACAACAAAATGGCACTGAAGGAGCCAGCCGCTGGGGGTGGGGCAAATCCAAGTGGCAAGGAGCCAGCGTCTCTCCTGCCAAGTGACTGCAGCCCGCTGGAAAGCAGTGGAGGCCAAGCAGAGGGAAGAAGGGTACAGGATGGCAAGGCGTGTATCCCTGGTTACCGAGTGCTCTATCTCCTGCTGGGAGCTCCGTGAAGTTGCCTTCCCATACTCCCTGTCTGCCATTCTTTGTGGCTTGAGGGATCCAAGATGGCCAATCAATGCCTTCTTAGCTGGTAGGGGACCTCCACTCCATAACTCTCCACGTTCTCTGTTCTCTGTCAGTTTCTCTTTCCATTTGGTGCTTCTTGAGTTTATAATCCCTTCATTTGATGCTTAGGGTTCCAGAATTGACATTTGTATATTTTTTACTTAGTTTTTTGGGTCCTCGGTGCAGAGGGACGGTGTGGTGTTTCTGTCTATAGCACCATGTTGGTTTGGCCTCACTGTCTTCCGGGATTTTAGAAAGTTATCCTTGCTACTCAAAGTGTGGTCCACAGACCAGCTGTGTCAGCATCACCAGGGAACTTGTCTGAAATGCAGAATCCTTTCTGGACAGAGCTGGAGAAGGATGTAGAGCAAAATTCTAACTCACAAAAAAAGGACCAGATTTACTGGCCTAAAGGAGACTGGAGAAACCCCGAGAGTGTGGCCTCCAGACACCCTTTTAACTCAGGGGTGAAGTCACTTCCCAGGTTCACTGTTTAGCCGGGGAGTGGACAGCCCCATAAAACCAAATGAGACTAATGAGGCACAGCAGTCCTGCGACAAGGACTAGAAGGCAGGAGGGGACAGGAAAGCTGGTGATAGGGAACCCAAGGTTGAGTAAGGATAGTGTTGATGTGTTGTGAGGTTGTTAACCATTGTCATAGGGCAACATGTGTACTAACTGTTTAATGAGAAACTATTTTGTTCTGTAAGCCTTCATCTAAAGTGAGAATAGCAGCACAATTGGAAGAGCGTAGTCGATATCACTGAACTGTGCATGTAGAAATTTTTGAAATGGTATATCTTTGGCTATGTATATTTTCACCAAAAAAATTTAAAAAAAAGTCAAGAAGGGAGAGGGTTGACATGTCGTGGAGTTGTTAACCAATGTCATAAAATAATATGTGTACTACTGTTTCATGAGAAACTATTTGTTCTGTAAACCTTCACCTGAAGTACAATAAAAAGAAAAGAAAAGAAAAGAAAAAAAGAAATGCAGAATCTACTAAACCTACTGGATCAGAATCTACATTTCAACAAGATCACCAGGTGATTCATATGCACATAAATGTTTAAGAAGTACAGTTCTATATCTTTTGAGTGAGAGTTACACAGATATATATAAATGTAAATTTTCATTAATCTATAGGTTTAAGATTAACATACTTTATGCCCTTTGCTATATGTCCTTTTTATCTCAATAACAAATTAAAATAATAAAATAAAATTAATGATTTGGTCCCTTAGCATATTCCAAATATGACTAAGGAGGATTTTTAAAGTATCATTATGAACTCATTAATTTAAACATACTTGATATATTTTAATCCATTAAAGTTATTATTCTTATTTATGCTCTGTTTACCCATCTTTGGCCAAAGGGAGCCTCTTTAAGTCTGCTGCTGAGTCCTTCTAACACAACCCCAGAAATATTTGGTAATTTCCTTCCTTTCTAATGTAAGACTACGTTTCAGTTCATTTTGTACATTTTTTCCCAGACCTGAAAACAGTCATTTTTCCAAGGATCCCAGGATCCTTTTCATTCAAAGTAGTATTAAAATACCCAAACTGGGTGCTAGGAGATTTCATTAATTACCCTAGGCACTTGTGAAGAAGAGTAAAGCAACACGATTCACCCCATCAGATATCAGGTTTATTAAGAAGCTATAGCATTAAGACCACCTAGGCCTGGCTCAGAAAATGATCAGTACAATAGACTAGAGAGCTCAAATACAGACTGTATACGGAAACTGGATGGATAACAGGGGTGGCATGGCAGATAAGTGGGAAAAGGAGAAAAAAATAATTATCTATTTGGGAAAAAAGTTAATTGGTTGCCTGCTTCATACAATATACAAAATTCATCTCCATTAGGTTAAGTATATAAATGTCAAATGCAGAACTCTTAATAGAAGTATGGGTAAATATTTTTCTGACCTTGGATTAGGAAAAATTCTTAAACAAGACACAAAAAACCATTAACTAAGAAAGAAAAGATTGATGCATTTGATTATATCCAAGTTAAGAACTTCTATTCATAAATGACCTTAAAGAAAGTGAAAGACAAACTATAAATCAGGAGAAGATATTTAAACATATATAACTGACTAAGAATTGGTATCAAAATTTTTTATTTCTTTATATGAATTCTTTCAAATCATTAAGAAAAAGACAAACAATTAAATAGAAAAATTGGCAAGAGACATGAGCAGGGAATTCACAGAAAAGGAAACACATATAGCCAATATACACTTGAAGAGATGCTCAAACTTATTAGTAACTAGGGAAATTCAAATCAAGACCATAATAAGATATCATTTTACAACGATTTAATTGGCAAAAATTACAAAATCTGATAATTCGGTGTTGGAAAGAATGTGAATCCACAGTATCTCTTATACATTTCTGGTAGCTGTGTAAATTAGAACAACCATTTTAAAATAATTTATCATTAGCTTGCAAATTCATTTATCTCGAGGACAGTATTTTAAGTATTAACAACCAGTGCCACCACATGGGAACTGACCAATCAGAACAGATGCTTGACCAATCAGACTGGATGCAAGCCAATAGCTCTACTGGTATATATTTGCTGACTACTATTCCTATATACTCCATAACCAGGCATTCTACTCCTAGTTATATACCCAATGGAAACTTTTGCTCATGCTTATCAAGAAACAGATACAAGAATATTCATAATAAGACTGTTAGGAATAGGGGGAAGAACTAGAAACAATCCAAATGTCCATTAACAGAAGAATGGATAAAATACTTGTGGAATAGTCACACAGTGGAATATTACATAGAACATGCAAAAAGTGTGGACAAATCTTAGGTAATATGATGTCAAGTTAAAATAAAATAAAAAGCTCCAGGAGATTACATACACCATAACAGTCTTTTCATAAAGCTAAAAAATGACTAACACTGAACAATATACTATTTAGGCTACATATATACTTGGAAAACTATAAGAACAAAAAGGCAAGAGAATGACAGTCACAAATTTGGGTGGGGGAGGCAGAGTTATAGGATAGGAGAAGAGGAGATAGGTATCTCTCTTAGCTTTTGGGTTGGGTGGTGGGATTATAGATATTTTACATTCTTTTATACATACACACATATATACATACACAAAATGAAAGAGATCTACGCCCAATGATGACAGTGAACCATGAACCAAGGGTTATGATTTCTCTAATTCTATATATCTCAGGTCCATTAAAAAATAAAAGTCAAACTTGAAATATGAGCAGAGAAAAAGAAATTTTAAAGAATGACCAAGAAGATAATAAAAGGAACTAAATATAACTCTAGAAATGAAAAATGTAATAACTAAAATTAGAAACTCAGTAAATGTGTTTAAGAGTAGACTGGACATAGATGATAATAGAATCAGTGAACAGGGAGACAGAGCTGAAAAATATCCCCCAGAAAGCATCATAGAAACACAAAGCTCAGACAAAGACGGTAAGAAACATGAAGGATAACATGAGATAGTCTAACAGACATCTAATCAGAAGCCCAAAAGGAGAGGCAGAGAATGAGGCAAAGGCAATATTTGGAGAGATAATAGTTGATGATTTTTCAGAATTGATGAAGACATCAATCCACAGATGCCCAACAAATTTCAAGTAGAATAAATAAAAAGAAATCAACATCTAAAACATCATATTAAAACTGTAAAATCAAAGATAAAAAGAATTTAAAAGAAGCCAGAGAGAAAAGACTGGTTGCCTTCAAAGGAGCAACAGATAAACTGACAACTGACTTCACAAAATAATTATTGACACACATAAGACAGTGGAATGGTATGTTCAATGCTGAGGGAACAAAACAGTCAACCTAGATATCTTTGCCTGTTAGAAACACTTTTCAAGAAACGTGGTGAAATAAAGACATTTCAGAGAAGGAAAAATAAGTTTGCCACTAGCAGACTTGTGTTGGTGTTGGTGTTAGATGTCATTGATTTGGTTCCAACTCATGGCAAACATGTACAACAGAAGAAAACACTGCATGTTCCTGCACCATCCTCACAATTGTTGTTATGTTTGAGCCCATTGTTGCAGTCACTGTGACAATCCATCTTGTTGAGGGTCTTCCTCCTTTTCCATAACTCTCTACCTTACCAAGTGGGACTGGTCCCTCCTAATACAATGTCCAAAGTATGTGAGACTAAATCTTCCCATCCTTGCTTCTAAGGAGCATTCTGGCTGTACTTCTTCCAAGACAGATTTGTTCATTCTTTTGGCAGTCCATGGTATATTCAATATTCGTAGCCAGCACCATAATCCAAAGGCATCAATTCTTCTTCCGTCTTCCTTATTCATTGTCCAGCTTTTGCATGCACATGAGGTGATTGAAAACACCATGGCTTGAGTGGTGTCTGGGGTCTTAAAAGCTTGCAAGCGGCCATCTAAGATGTATCAATTGGTCCCAACCCACCTGGAGTAAAGAAGAATGAAGAACACCAAAGACACAAGGAAAGCCCAAGAGACAGAAAGGACCAAATAAACCAGAGAATCCATTAGCCTGAGACCAGAAGAACTAGATGGTGCCTGGCTACCACCAATGACTGCCCTGACAGGGATACAACAGAGAGTCCCTGACGGAGCGGGAGAAAAGTGGGGTGCAGAACTCAAATTCTAGTAAAAAGACCAGACTTAATGGTTTGACTGAGACTGGAGGGACCCCAGAAGACATGGCCCGTGAACTCTCTGTTGGTTCAGAGCTGAAACCATTCCCGAGGCCAACTCTTTAGACAAAGATTAGACTGGACTATAGGGATAAAGTGATAATCGTGAGGAGTGTGCTTCTTAGCTGAAGTAGATACATGAGACTAAATGGGCAGCTCCTGTCTGGAGGTGAGATTAGAAGGCAGAGAGGGTCAGGAGCTGGTTGAATGGACATGGGAAATCCAGGGTGGAAAGGAGGAGTATAGGGAGAGCAACTAGGGTCACATAGAAATGTGTGTATAAATTTTCGTATGAGAAACTGACTTGAATTGTAAACTTTCACTTAAAGCACAATTAAAAAAAAAGAAAAGAAAACACCATGGTTTGGGTCAGGCGCACCTTAGTTCTCAAAGTGACATCTTCTTTTTTAACACTTTAAAGAGGTCTTTTCAGCAGATTTTCCTGATGCAAAGTGTCATTTGGTTTCTTGACTGCTGCTTCCATGGGCATTGATTGTGGATCCAAAGAAAATGAAATCCTTTTCAACTTGAATCTTTTCTTCATTTATCATGATCTTGCTTATTGGTCCAGTTGTGAGGATTTTTGTTTTGTTTACATTGAGGTGTAATCCATACTGAAGGCTGTAGTCTTTTATCTTCATCGGTAAGTGTTTCAAGTCCTCTTTGCTTTCAGCAAGCAAGGTTGTTAATGAGTCTTCCTCAATCCTGATGCCCCATTCTTCATATATATAGTCCAGCTTCTTGGATTATTTGCTTAGCATACAGATTGAACAAGTATGGTGAAATGCTACAACCCTCACACACACCTTTCTTGACTTAGAACACGCAGTATCCCCTTGTTCTGTTTGAACAACTGCCTCTTGGTCTATGTATAGGCTCTGCATGAGCACAATTAAGTGTTCTGGAATGCCCATTCTTCAAAATGTTGTCCATAAGTTGTTATGATCCACACAGTCGAATACCTTTGCATAGTCAATAAAACACAGGTAAACATCTTTCTGGTATTCTCTTCTTTCAGCCAAGATCCATCTGACATCAGCAATGATATCCTTTGTTCCACGTTCTCTTCTGAATCTGGCTTGAATTTCTGGCAGTTCTCTGTCGATGTACTGCTGTAACCACTTTTGAATGATCTTCAGCAAAATTTTACTTGTGTGTAATATTAATGATATTGTTTGATAATTTCAGCATTCTGTTGGATCACCTTTCTTTGGAATAGGTATGAATATGGATCTCTTCCAGTTGGTAGGCCAGATAGCTCTCTTCCAGATTTCTTGGCATAGATGGGTGAGCACTTCCATTGCTCCATTCCTTTGTTGAAGCATCTCAATTGGTATTCTGTCAGTTCCTGAAGCCTTGTTTTTCACCAATGCCTTCAGTGCAGCTTGGACTTCTTCATTCAGTACCATCAGTTCTTGATCATATGCTACCTCCCAAAATGGTTGAACGTCTACCATTTCTTTTTGATACAGTGACTCTGTGTGTTCCTTCCATCTTCTTTTGATGCTTCCTGTGTTGTTCAGTATTTTGCCCATAGAATCCTTCACTATTGCAACTTGAGGCTTGAATTTTTTTCTTCAGTTCTTTCAGCTTGTGAAATGCTGAGCATGTTCTTCCCTTTTGGTTTTCTAACTCCAGATCTTTGCACATTTCATTATTATACTTTTCTTTGTCTTCTTGAGCTGCCCTTTGAAATCTTCTGTTCAACTCTTTTACTTTATTCGTTCTACCTTTCAGTTTAGCTTCTCTACATTCAAGATCAAGTTTCAGGGTCTCTTCTGACATCTGTTTCGGTCTTTTCTTTCTTTCCTGTCTTTTGAATGACCTCTTGCTTTCTTCACGTGTAATGTCCTTGATGTCATACCACAACTTGTCTGGTCTTCAGTCATTAGTGTTCAATGCATCAAATCTATTCTTGAGATGGTCTCTAAATTCAGGTGGAAGATACTCAAGGTCGTATTTTGGCTTTCACGGACTTGTTCTAATTTTCTTCAACTTCAGTTTGAACTTGCATATGAGCAATTGATGATCTGTTCCACAATCAGCCCCTGGCCTTGCTCTGACTGATGATATTGAGCTTTTCCATCATTTCTGTCTACAGATGTAGTCTATTTGATTCCTGTGTATTCCATCTGGCAAGGTCCAAGTGGATAGCCACTATTTATGTTGTTGAAAAAAAAGGTATTTGCAGTGAAGAAGCTGTCGGTGTTGCAAAATTCTATCATGCGATCTCGGCGTCATTTCTATCACCAAGGTCATATTTTTGAACTACCAATCCTTCTTCTTTGTTTCCAATCATCAGTAATTACCAGTGCATCTTGATTGCATGTTTGATCAATTTCAGACTGCAGAAGTCTGTAAAAATCTTCAATTTCTTCCTCTTTGGCCTTAGTGCTTGGTGCATAAATTTGAATAATAGTTGTATTAACTGGTTTTCCTTGTAGGCATATAGATATCATCCTATCACTGACAGCGTTGTACTTCAGGATAGATCTTGAAATGTTCTTTTTGACGATGAATGCAACACCATTCCTATATATAGAAGGAATAGAAAAGAAAGACCTTTAATTTCTGCACTACTTTTTGTTCACCACCTCTCTCTGAGGCCCTGGACTTTTGGCCTAAACTATCCTAAATAGCCTTATGTATTTGGCTTATTCAATTTGTCATTTCCGGCATAGTATACCATATGATTGTCTGATTCAGAATGGCCAAGATCAGTCCATTTCAGCTCACTAATGCCTAGGATATCTGTCTTTAAGTGTTCCATTTCATTTTTGACAACTTCCAGTTTTCTTAGATTTATACTTTGTACATTCCATATTCCGATTATTAATGGATGTTTGCAGTTTTTTCTTCTCATTTTGAGTCATTTCACATCAGCAAATGGAGGTCCTGAAAGCTTGACTCCATCCACATCATTAAGGTCGACTCTCCTTTGAGGAGGCAGCTCTTCCTCAGTCATATTCTGAGTGCCTTCCAACCTGAGGGGCTCATCTTCCAGCACTATATCAGACAATGTTCTGCTGCTATTTATAAGGTGTTCACTGGCTAATTTTTTTCAGAAGTAGACCGCCAAGTCCTTCTTTCTAGTCTGTCTTAGTCTGAAGCTCAGCTGAAACCTGTCCACCATGGGTGATCCTGCTGGTATTTGAAATACTGGTGGCATAGCTTCCAGCATCACAGCAACACACAAGCCACCACAGTACGACAAACTGACAGACGCTGGGGAGTAGACTTTTACTAAAGAAAATAATAAAGGTTCTTTAGACATAATATGATCTCACGTGGAGGAAGAAATAATCTCAGATGACAGCTCTAAAATGCAAAAAGTAATGAGGAACAAAGAAAATGCCAAATATGTAGACAAATATAAATAAACCTTGACTATATGAATCAATAATAAGGTCTGCTGGTTTTTTTAAAGATAGAATTAAAATCTATGACAACAATAGCATATAAATCTGGAAAGAATGAATCAAAGTGTTCTAAGGTCCTTGTATTTTAGGGGAGGAGGATAAAGAGATTGATTAATTTCAGACTTTGATAAATTTAATTCAGTGAAACCTGTGAGAGCCAGAACTCAACAGGAGTGTCTTGATTTTCTGGGTCCCGAAAGTTTTACACCTTTTACAAGGTGAAGCCTTAATCACTTTTCTATTACTCTCTATTAGTGGAAAACATTTGAGTTTTCCTTCTCTGACAGGTTTCCGCCTTACACAGTTTCCGGCTTTCACAAGTTTTACTGTATATATGTTAGAAATTTCTGCAGCAATCATTAAATGAATAGAAATAGAGTGTATAACTTCCAATATATATATATATATGCATAAAATCTGCTCTATAGCCACACCGTGTGTGTGTGTGAGTGTGTGTGTATATATATATATATAAAATCTCACAAAGGTAACCAGAAATTGTGAACTTTGCCAGTTGGTGAATATAAATGTCATCCATTAGCATTCACAACTAAATCCTGCTAGCTTAAAAACTAGAAATTTTGCAAGCAAACAAAAAGTGGGGGCTTTAAGCTATGGCTAGCCAAGCCAGAAATCTGCAACCTTGGGGCCCAACTGTTCATAGAAGTGCCACTCCAATCTGGTACTTGGCTCCCATCACTGGGTCCACAGCCTTCATCACCACTTACAGGCCAGAAGTCTCCATGTGCTATTGCTAGTGGAATTGAAATGCTGCTGCTATGGTTTGATGCCTGGCATTCAAGTTATCTCTTGTGAAACAGAGAGAATGCTTTTTCTGTGTTATGCTCAGTTGGGGAGGTCCTGAAGTAAAATTACTTGAGCTGCTAGGGATATTGTTCTTTTTCCCACTGCCAGGGACATCCAGGCAGGGATTCCATAACCCCAGGCTTTGAAGATTCCACAAAATTCTCGCTCCTGCTGAAACTCGATTCCTGTTGATGTTATCATCACCACCACTGGGAACCAGTGAAGCAACAACTCAGCCATACCACAGGCTGGTGGAGCAGGAATTCAGCTGTAGCTTGAAGGCCATGAAACTGGAACACTACCATTGCATTCAAGGCAGAAAGTCCATGTCATCACTCTTAGGAAGTAAGGAAAAGACTCTCCTTCTGAGGAATGCACAGTGGAAGGGATAAGGGTTTGCCACAGCAAGGTTGACTGAGCCCCGTGGTTTTAGCTGTCAGTGACTTAACTCTTCCAATTCAAATTCATAGTCCCTGTCTCCCAGGGTATGCACCCAGGAATTACCTCCAGTATCAGCCACTGTCTTGTACCTGGGACCAGCACTCCTCTCCATTGCTTAGAGTATTGTCAGATCTGGTTCATGTGCCCAGCTCCTTCTTCCGTGTTCTCCCTCAGTGGCTTCCGGTCTCCTTCTTAGCCATCAGGCTTCTCTGTTGGGGTCACCAATTCATCAGTCATATTTGTATATATCTGAAAAGAGTTTAGGATTTCTCTTTAGGGGTTTAACGAGTCTTGTGTAAATCAGTAGATGCAAATGGATAAAAAGGGAGGAAGATTTGCCGAACCTCTTCCAGTTCATGCCCAGCCAAGACATTCTGTTACATTTACATAATTTTAAAGCAGTTTTAAAAGTACATTTTTCTTTTTTAAAATAATTTTATTGAAGTATAACATTGATTCATATGTATATACATACCTACAATGCATAAATTACAAGTGCACATCTTTAGAAGTATGCCACAAAGTAAACACATTACTGTAACCAACTGTGACCAAGAAACAGAACATTATTAGCACTAAGGTACATTTTTTAAAAAGGAGGACTTGGTGCAAGGAGAAAGGGAGTGCCTAAGATTACCTCCAGGTTTCTCTTGGATGATTGGGTGGATTGTGGTACCATTCACTGAAATAGGAAACACAAGAGGAAAAGCAAGTCTAGAGGAGAACATATGTTTGATTTTGAACGTGCTAAGTTGGAGATGCCTATTGGACACATGGAGCCCTGGTGGCGCAGTTGTGAGGAACTCAGCTGCTAACCAAGTCAGCTGTTCAAATCTACCAGCCATTCCTTAGAAACTCTATGGGGCAGTTCTATTCTGTCATATAGGGTCACCTTGAGTTGGAATCAACTCGACAGCAACAGGTTTTGTTTTGGGTTTTAGATGGGACACATAGGAGAATATTTCTAGTACTCAATTGGAACTATGGGATTAGAATTCCAGAGAAAATCTGGGGATGGATAGGTAAATTTGATGATCATATTTTCTGAACCAAGAGCTGGGAAACATGGTTTACAGTGGATTTTTGTGCTTCTCCCAGATTCAAGAGAGGAAATTTTAATATCAAGGCATTGACATTGTTGGGTTATTCCACTATTTTGGGCAATTTGCTTAACCTCTCTAAGTCTGCTCATTATAAGTGGAATAATAATGGTACCTACTGCATAGAGTTCTTGTGAGTATTTAGTGAGTAAACAAATGTCAAATGCTTAGAGCAGTGCCTGGCACATAGGAAATGCCCAGGAAGTGTTAATTGTTTCTATTTATGGGGACAATGGAATTAAATATTTGAAACGAGAACTGTTTTCGAGATTTGGAAACTTGTAATTTCTCACTATAGATCAAGTGTTAGGAAAGAAACCAGATGGGCCTAGCCAGTGGCCCCTTATACTGAGGCAAGAAGGGTCCATGTCTGGTCTCTGTGCTTTGGAGAGTCTGGCATCTCTCTCTCTCTGTCTCACACATACACCACACATACACACCCTAATTTATTAAAGACTACATGGATGCCTCAGTAACTCAGGATCCGAAGCTGTTGAAATTACATCTAATAATTATGTCTGAAAAAGGGGGGGAGCAGAATAAACAGAAAACAATAGATACTATTAAATAAATATAAATTTTAATATAGAATATTGGCATGATATTCTTTTAAAAATAAAATTATGTTTTGATATTTAGCCAACGAAAGTACAATATTTGCAGAATATTTTCTAGATGTGATAGAAATAATTTTGAAATTTGATGATAGAATGGACAAACGTATAGGATAGATAAAAATCAATCATAATATAAATAATCCCTGAGATGGAGAATTCATAATGAGATTAATAACTTAATGGGTAATATAGTTAGAGAAAAAATTGTACAAAATGTTTCAAAAAGTAAATATTACTTATTCCATTCAACTAGACTGTACAATGAGCAAGATTATATTGAATGACCAACTTTTATTATATATATCATGAACTACCAGAAGAAAATACGGTAGTCAAAAATAATTAGTACAGGAAAGCAGTTGGGTGGTTCCTCAAAAAGTTAAACATAGACTTACCATATAACCCAGCAATTCTACTCCTAGGCATAGACCCTCAAAGAACTGAAAACCAGTACTCAGACAAATACATGCACGTGCATGTTCTTAGTAGCACTACTCACAATAACCAAAAAGCAGAAGTAACCCAAATGTCCATCGATGGATGAGTGGATAAATTGTGGTATATACATAAAATTGAATATTATTTAGCCATAAAAGAAGTACTGATAAATAATAAAACCTGCACAGATGAACCTCAAAAACTTTATGCTAAGTGAAAGAAACCAGACACAAAACGTCACATATTGCATGAATCCACTTATGTGACGTATCCAGAGTAGGTAAATCCATAGAGAGAGAAGACAGCTCCTACTCTCTCTTGATCCTGCATTCATTTCATCATCCTCTTACCTCCAGTTCTTGGGATGTGAGCCAGCAGCCTACCACCTGATCTACAGATTTTTGGTTCATCAGCCCCTGCAACCATGTGAGTCAGGGGAAGCCTCCAGCCTGCTGCCTGACCCATGAATTTGGGACTTGCCAGCTGCCACAATTGCATGAGCCATTTCCTTGAAATAAATCTCTCTCTCTATATTTACATATACACTTCACTGGTTTTGCTCCTCTAGAGAACACAGCTTAAGACATTTGGTACTGAGAGCAGGGTGAATTCAGATCTGAAACTTCCAAAGAAACTGCAGCTAAATCCTGTATATGAGCAGCATCTGTTTTTTTATTAAAACCTAGAAATGTGACTGATCTCAGTCAAATTGGCATGTTCCTCTGGCTTCAAACAGTCCTCTGCTGATATACTGCATAATTCCTTCTCACTCTGTAATAAAAATACTTTACAGACTGGAACACACCTTTGCTAAAGCTTTTTCTAACAGATGCTCTAGTCTTCATGTGACTCTTTCTGAAAGTCTGGAAAGTTGCCATAACTATATTGCTGTTATATATAATCAATGAAGAGTCAATCCATGAAATACCTGGGGGCCCACAGCCTCCGCAGCTCACAGGCATGTCATCAACCTGCAAGGACCAGCCACAAGAGCAGTGTGAGCAGGCAGGCACCGCTCCCAAACCGGCCCCCAGCCCTTCTCGCTCACCACCTCCGGCCCGCCCTGGCCATGCCCACCCCCTCAGCTTCCACTGCAGCAGCTCCAGCCCGAGACACTGACCTACAGATTTGGGGTTCCTCAGCCCCTGTAATCGTGTGAGTCAGGGGAAGCCTCCAGCCTGTTGCCTGACCCATGGATTTGGGACTTGCTAGCCTCCACAATTGAGTAAGCCATTTCCTTGAAATAAATCTCTTAGTAATCCACTGCCATCTAGTCTATTCTGACTCATAGCGACCCCATAGGACAGAGTAGAACTGCTCCATAGGGTTTCCAAGGCTGTAAATCTTTACAGAAGTAGACTGCCACATCTTTCTCCTACGGAGCTGCTGGTGGGTTTGAACCACAGACCTTTCGGTTAGCTGCCTAGCGCTTTAACCACTGTGCCACCAAGGCTGCTGAATCTCTCTATATATATTTGTATGTACAGTTCACTGATTTTGCTTCTCTAGAGAACCCAGCCTAAGACAATATACATTTGCCTACAAGGAAGATAGTTAATACGACTATTATTCAAATTTACACACCAATCACTAAGACCAAAGATGAGGAAATTGAAGATTTTTACCAACTTCTGTGTCTGAAATTGATTAAACAAGCAATCAAGATGCATTCACAATTACTGGTGATTGGAATGCAAAAGTTGGAAATGAAGAAGGATTAGCAGTTGGAAAATATGGCCTTGGTGATGGAAACAATGCTAGAGATGGCATGATAGAATTTTGCAAGACCAATGATTTATTCATTGGAAATACCTTTTCTTAACAACATAAAGGACCTGGCAGGATGGAATACATAGGAATCAAATTGACTCCATTAGCTTTAGTAGATACTGCCCATTTGTTTTCTAAAATATTTGTACAAATTTATACTTCCATGAGCAATGCATGAAACTTCTACTTTCTCTACGTCTTTACCAACTCTTGGAATTGTCAGTTTTTAATTTTAGCCATTCTAATCGGTATGAAGTGGATCTCATTGTAGTTTTAATTTGCCTTTACTTAACACATAATGAAGGGGCCTTGGTGGCGCAATGGTTAAGTATTGGGCTGCTAACCAAAAAGACTGGCGGTTTGAACCCACTTTCTCCAGCAGTCCACGGGAGAAAGACCTGGTGATTTTCCTTTGTAAAGATTACAGCCTAGAAAACCCTAGGGGGACGTTCTACTCTGTCACATGGGGTCACTATGAATTGAAACCAACTTGACAGCACCCAACAACAACAATACATAATGACGTTGAACACTTTTTCAAATGGCTTACTAGCGTTTTGCATATCTTATTTTGTGAAATGCCCATTCAAGTCTTTTACCTTTTTAAAAATTGATTTGTCAGTCTTTTCTATTTTTTTAGAAGTTAATTATATATTCCAAGACTCAAGAGTATCAGTCCCATCTGAAAGTGACTTAATTACCTCCCAGGAAAAAGCTTAAACCTTTTAGGGGAAGATTCCAAAACTCAAACACTGAACAACAAAACTTTTGCAATAAGTTCTTTTTCCAAAATACATTGTAAACATCTTCTCCTACTCTGTGGCTTGCCTTTACACTCCCTTATTAATGTCATTGCTTGAAAGACGTTTTTAATTTTAATGAACTCAAATGACCAGTCTTTCTTTCATGTTTTTTTCTTTTTGGGTCCTATTCAAGAAATTATCGCCTACTTCAAGGTTATGAAGATATTCTCTCATGTTTTCTTTTAGAATTGTTATCATTTTAACTTTCACATAGAGTTCTATGCTCCATCTCAAATTAATTTTTAAGTGTGATGTGAGGTAGGGATCGAGGTTTAGTTTTCTTCTATATCACTTATTTAAAAGGCCATCATTTCCCCCACTGAATTACCTTGGCATTTCAGTTATAAATCAGAGAGCTATATACATGAAGGCCTGTTTCTTCACCCTCTATTCTGTTCCATTGAACTATTAATCTATTCTTATAACAATTGCACAGTATCATAAAGCAGTGTCTGTCTTCATTTCTGCCTTTGGACAAAGATGGAGTAATACGGCCCAGGTTTACCCTCCTATAAAAATAACTAGGAAACATAACACCAAATGAGGGTGAGGTGTACCCAGCTTGACGAAGATAAACAATGTGCCTAAACAGTACACAAGAAAAAAACGACCTGTTGGTAAATGCTATGATATATACAATTTTGAAACAACAGCAACAACCAAAAAAATATATGTGCTGGTATATAGGTATGTATGTAGGCATATATATATGTAGGTATGTATAAATGTGTGTATATTTAAGTGTATGCATATGTATATGTATACGTATATGCATCTATGTGACTGTATGCACAAATAGTCTACATGAACCACAGCCTCATCTACCCTGAGGCCAGAAGAACTAGATGGTGCCCAACTACCACTACCAACCATTCTATTCAGGGTCACAATAGACGGACCTTGACACAATGGGAAAAAAATGTAGAACAGAACCTCAAATTCCTAAAAAACAAACAGACCTAGTGAACTGGTTCAGACTGAAGGACTCTCGGAGACTGTTGCCCTAAGATAATCTTCAGTCCTTAAAACAAAACTATCCCCTGAGCTCACCTTGTAGCTAAATAACAAATTGGCTCAAAAAATAATATCACCCGTAAGTACTGTGCTGTTTAAAAAAAAAAATCACCTATATGAGACCAGTCAATAATTACTTTAAAACAAAGATGATAATCTAAGTGGGGCAGGAAAACTAGATCAATGGAAACAAAACAACCAGAATGGATGTGACAAGAATGTTTATGCATTGTGAAGGCTGTAATCAATGTCACTGAACAACTTGTGTAGATATTGTTGAATGGAAACATAGCTGCTGTGTAAACCACCAAAAACACAAAAAAATTATTAAAAAATAATAATAACTAGGAAGCATGACAAAATACATGAAACAAGTGTTTTCATACATTAAACAAGTAGCATAGGAGTTTGAATCTGACAGAAGGAAAACAAGAATAGTCAACCCTATGTCTTCCCTTTCCGCCTGGTGATACATTCTGGACCATGAGCAGGATGGAAGATCCCAAGCAGAAAATGGCAGTATTACTGAGTTGAGAACAGAAAGTAGAGTTTATGGAGCCTGAGGAAGCTTCAAGTAGTAGGGCAAATGTCCAATAAGGGTAACTCTGCAGAAAAATAACTTCAGAAATCTCCTTAGAGGTCACCTTGAGCTGTGCTAACATCCAAGCCATGCACAAAAGGGTAAATCATCACAAGGCTGAGCAAGGAACATGCAGGGAGTTGTAAGCTGAAAAATTATCACAGCTCACCCAATACTGGGAGACATTTAAGCTCTTAGCAGTCATTGGAGCTAGTTCTTATTGAATACCCATATCATGTAGTAAATATCTCAGAAGAGCCATGCCATAATAGCAGTGATAAATTATTCCTAGCATAAAGTCTGCTCTGAAACAACACTAATAAAGCTTAAAAACAAGGTTCAAGAGTATCAGTCTGATCTAAAAGTAACTTAACTGCCTCCCAGGGCAAAACCCAAAACTCTTCAGAGGAAGACACCAGCACTCAAACGCTCAACAACGTAACTTCCACAATGCCCAACATTTGATCCACAAATAACAGACATGCCAAGAAACAGGCAAATATGACCCATAGCTAAAGAAAAAAATTATATATAGAAATAAAGAACAGAAATAGAAAGATGATGGAATTAGCAAAAAAAAGACTTTCAAATAGCTAACATAATATGGAAACCCTGGTGGCATAGTGGTTAAGAGCTACAGCTGCTAACCAAAAGGTAGGGAGTTTGAATCCACCAGGTGCTCCTTGGAAACTTTATGGGGCAGTTCTCCTCTGTCCTATAGGATCACTAAGAGTCGGAATACACTCGACGGCAATGGGTTTGGTTTGGTTTTAGTTTTATCATAAATATGTTCAATATATTCAAGAATTTGAAGGAAAACATGAGCATAATGAGAAGAGACATGGAGGATTTAAAAAGAATTGAATGAAACTTTGAATAATTAAAAATACAGTATTTGAAATGAAAAAAATCACTGGATAAGATTAATAAATAAGATACCGGAGAAAAAGAGATCAGTGAAGTTGAAGACATGGCAATAAAAATGATTCAAAATGAGCACAGAGAGACAAAAATACCTGGAAAAATGAACAAAGACTCAATGGAATAATTTCAAGAGGTTGAACATATCTGTAATTAGAGTCCCAGGAGAAAAAGGAAGAAAAGGACTCAAAACTATTTAAAGAAATTGACCAAAATTTGTCCAAATTTGATGCAAACTATAAACTCATAGATCCAAGAATCTTAAAGAGATCCAAGAAGAATGAACACTAAGAAAACCACACCAACACACATAATGCTCAAATTTATGAAAACCAATGATTAACAGAAAATTTTAAAAGCAGCCAGGGTAAAAAGACATAATACATACAGAAAACAAAAATGAGCAGCAACAAACTTTTTGTTTGTTTGAAGAAATATTCTTAAAAAAAACTTTGAATTTTATGGTATGTAAATTTGCCTCGATAAAGCTATTATGAAAATAAAGGGAAACTAAAAACTTTTCTTGATCTAAAAAAGCTGAGAAACTGTGTGGCCAGCAAACCATAGACGTGTACTTTAAGAGATATTTAAAGGAAATACTTAAAGTAGAAGAAAAATGATAAATGAGGGAAAGATAGATCTACGCAAAGGAACATAATGTGCCGGAAATGGTTACTATAATTTTTTTCTATTTTATAAATGTCTCTAAACATAACTGATTGTTTAAAACAAAAATAATAACAATGTGCTGTTGGGATTTATAACATATGTAGAAGTAAAATACATGGCAACACTAGTACAAAGGTTGAGAGAGAGGAGAAGGAAACGAACTGTTGGCAAGTTCTTGCACAATACATGAAATAGTATAATATTATTTGAAAGCAGTCAGTGATAAATGACTACTTAAAATGTTAAAATGTATATTGTAAACCCTAGAATAACTATAGCAACCCTATAGGGCAAAGTAGAACTGCCCCATAGTGTCTCCAGGGAACACCTGGTGGATTCAAACCACCAACCTTTTGGTTAGCAGCTCTAGCACTTAACCACCATGCCACCAGGGTTTCCAACTACTGAGTAAACAAAACAAAGGATATAGCTAATAAGGCAGTAGTGGATAATAACTAGAATCATTAAAAAAAAAAAAACTTAATTGATGGAAAAGAGGAAAAAAGAAACAGAACAGATGAGGGAAATATAAAACAAATAGCAAGATGGTAAATGCAAAATCAATCATGTCAATAATTACATTAATTGTAAATAGTTAAAACACCACATTTAAGAGGTAGAAACTGTTCGCTTTTTAGAAGACACAGCTAAGTTTAAACTAAAAGGATGGAAAAGATATACCTATGCAAACACTAATAAAAATAAATTGAAGTGGCTATATTAACATCTCACAAAGGAATAAGAGCTACATTTCATAATATCAAGGAGTCAATTAAACAAGAGGACATAATCCTAAATGTACACGTACCTAACGAGATTCAAGAAATTGAAGCAAAAACCAAGAGAAGTGAAAGGAAAAATAAATATAACTACAATTATAGTTATAGATTTCAATACTCCTCCCTCCATAACTGATAGAATGTGTGGACAAAAAATTAGTAAATACATAGAATACTTAAACATTATCAACTAATTTGACCTAATTGACATTTATAGAACACTCCACCAACAGCACTATATCACACAATCTGCTATTCATAAGGTTTTCACTGGCCAATTTTTTCAGGGGTAGACCACCAGATCCTTCTTCCTAGTCTGTATTAGTCTGGAAACTTCACTGAAACCTGTCCACCAAGGATGACCCTGCCGGTATTTGAAATACCAGGGGCAAAGCTTCCATAATCACAGCCACCACAGTACCACAAACTGTCAGACTCATGGTGACAGACTAATAAAGTGCCGGAAAATGAGCTGCTCAGGTTAGTTGTTGTTAGGTTGATTCTGACTCACAGCGACCCTATGTACAATGGAACAAAACACTGCCTGGTCCTGTACCATCCTCACAATCATTGCTATGTTTGAGTCCATTGTTGCAGCCACTCCGTCAGTCCATCTCATTGAGGGTGTTCCTTTTTTTCACTGACCCTATACTCTACCAAGCATGTTGTCCTTCTCCAGGGACTGCTTCCATCCTGATAAATATGTGAGACAAAGTCTTGCCATCCTTGCTTCTAAGGAGCATTTGGCTGTACTTCTTCCAAAACAGATTTGTTTGTTCTTCTGGCAGTCCATGGTATAGTCAATACTCTTTGCCAACACCATAATTCAAAGGCATCAATTCTTCTTCGGTCTTCCTTATTCATTGTCCAGCTTTCATTGTGCTTATGAGGCGATTGAAAACACCAGGGCTTGGGTCAGGCACACCTTAGTTCTTAAAGTGACATCTTTGCTTTTTAACACTTTAAAGAGGTCTTTTGCAGCAGATTTGTTCAATGTAATGTGTCATTTGATTTCTTGACTGCTGCTACCATGGGCATTGATTGTGGATTGTAAAATGAAATCCCTGACAACTTCTATCTTTTCTTCATTTATCATAATGCTGTTTATTGGTCGAGTTGAGGGATTTTTGTTTTCTTTATGTTGAAGTGTAATCCATACTGAAGGCTGTGGTCTTTGATCTTCATCAGTAAGTGCCTCAAGTCCTCTTCACTTTCACTAAGCAAGGTTGTGTCGTCTGCATATTGCAGGTTGTTAAACAGCCTTCCACCAATCCTGATGCCACGTTCTTCTTCATATAGTCCAGCGTTCCAGATTATCTGCTCAGCATACAGATTGAGTAAGTATGGTGAAAGGATACAACCCTGATGCACAACTTTCCTGACTTTAAACCACGCAGTATCCCCTTGTTCTGTTCAAATGACTGCCTGTTGGTCTATGTACAGGTTCCACATGAGCACAATTAAGTTTTCTGGAATTACCATTCTTCGCAATGTTATCCATGATTGGTTATGATCCACACAGTCGAACGCCTTTGCATAGTCAATAAAACACAGGTACACATCTTTCTGGCATTCTCTGCTTTCAGCCAAGTTTCATTTGACATCAGCAATGATACCCCTCATTCCACATCTTCTGAATCCGCCTTGAATTTCTGGCAGTTCCCTCAATATTATTCAGTCAGAACAAGGCCAGGAGCAGATTGTGGAACAAACCACCAATCACTCATATGCAAGTTCAAGTTGAAGCTGAAGAAAATTAAAACAAGTACACGGGGGCCAAAGTACAACCTTGAGTATATCCTACTTTAATTTAGAGTCCATCTCAAGAATAGATTTGACACATTGAACACTAATGACTGAAGACCAGATGAGTTGCGGTATGATATCAAGGACATCATACACAAAGAAAGCAAAAGGTCATTAAAAAGACAGGAAAGAAAGAAAAGACCAATATGGATGTCAGAAGGGACTCTGATACTTGCCCTTGAATGTAGAGTATCTAAAGTGAATGGGGGAAATGAAGAAGTAAAAGAGATGAACAGATTTCAAAGGGCAGCTCAAGAGGACAAAGTAAAGTATTAAATAATGACATGTGCAAAGACCTGGAGCTAGAAAATCGAAAGGGAAGAGCACACTCAGCATTTCTCAAACTGAAAGAGCTAAAGAAAAAATTCAAGCCTCTAGTTGTAATATTGAAGAATTCTATGGGCAAAATGTTGAACAATGCAGGAAGCACCAAAGAAAGACGAAGGAATAAACAAAGTCACTGTACCAAAAAGAAGTGTTCGACGGTCAGCCATTTCACGAGGTAGCATATGATCAAGAATCAATGGTACTGAAGGAAGAAATCCAAACTGCACTAAAAACATTGGCGAAAAACAAGGCTCCAGGAATTGATGGAATACCAATTGAGGAGTTTCAACAAACGGATGCAACTCTGGAAGCTCTCGCTCATCTATGCCAAGAAATCTGGAAGACAACTACCTGGTCAAGCAACTGGAAGAGATCCATATTTATGTCCTTTCTAAAGAAAGGGGATCCAGCAGAATGCAGAAATTATCAAACAATATCATTAATATCACACACAAGCAAAATTATGCTAAAGATAACTCAAAAACAGCTGCAGCAGTACATCAACAGGGAGCTGCCAGAAATTCAAGGCGGATTCAGAAGAGGACGTGGAATGAGGGGTATCATTGCTGATGTCAGATGGATCTTGGCTGAAAGCAGAGAATGCCAGAAAGATGTGTACCTGTGTTTTATTGACTATGCAAAGGCGTTCGACTGTGTGGATCATAACCAATCATGGATAACATTGCGAAGAATGGTAATTCCAGAAAACTTAATTGTGCTCATGTGGAACCTGTACATAGACCAACAGGCAGTCATTTGAACAGAACAAGGGGATACTGTGTGGTTTAAAGTCAGGAAAGTTGTGCATCAGGGTTGTATCCTTTCACCATACTTACTCAATCTGTATGCTGAGCAGATAATCTGGAACGCTGGACTATATGAAGAAGAACGTGGCATCAGGATTGGTGGAAGGCTGTTTAACAACCTGCAATATGCAGACGACACAACCTTGCTTGCTGAAAGTGAAGAGGACTTGAGGCACTTACTGATGAAGATCAAAGACCACAGCCTTCAGTATGGATTACACTTCAACATAAAGAAAACAAAAATCCTCACAACTGGACCAATAAGCAACATCATGACAAACAAAGCAAAGACTGAAGTTGTCAAGGATTTCATTTCACTTGGATCCGCAATCAGTGCTCATGGAAGCAGCAGTCAAGAAGTCAAACAACACATTACATTGAACAAATCTGCTGCAAAAGACCTCTTTATTTTATTTATTTTCCTATACTTTAGATGAAGGTTTACAGAACAAACTAGCTTCTCATTAAACAGTTAGTACACATATTGTTTTATGACACTAGTTAACAACCCCACGACATGTCAACACTTTCCCTTCTCCACCTTGGTTCCCTATTACCAGCTTTCTTGTTCCCTCCTACCTTCTAGTCCTTGCCTCTGGGCTGGTGTGCCTCTTTAGTCTTGTTTTGTTTTATGGGGCTGTCTAATCTTTGGCTGAAGGGTGACCCTCAGGAGTGACTTCATTACTGGGCTAAAAGTGTGTCTAGGGACCATATTCTCGGAGTTTCTCCAGTCTATGTCAGGCCAGTAAGTCTGTCTTTTTTTTTGTGAGTTAGAATTTTGTTCTACATTTTTCTCCAGCTCTATCCAGGACCCTCTATTGTGATTCCTGTCAGAGCAGAAAAGACCTCTTTAAAGTATTAAAAAGCAAAGACGTCACGTTAAGTACTAAGGTGGGCCTGACCCAAGCCATGGTATTTTCAATAGCCCCATATGCACGTGAAAGCTGGAAAATGAAAAAGAAGACCAAAGAAGAATTGATGCCTTTGAATTACGGTGTTGGTGAAGAATATTGAATATACCATGGACTGTCAGAAGAACGAACAAGTCTGTCTTGGTAGAAGTGCAGCTGGAATGTTCCTTGGAAGCAAGGACGGCAAGACTTCGTCTCACATACTTTAGACGTGTTATCAGGAGGGACCAGTCCCTGGAAAAGGACATCATGACTAGTAAAGTAGAGGGTCAGCAAAAAGGAGGAAGACCCTCAGTGAGATGGACTGACACAGTGACTGCAACAAAGGCCTTAACACAGTAACGATTGTGAGGATGGCGCAGGACCAGGCAGTATTTTCTTCTGTTGTACGCAGGGCTCCTATGAGTAAGAACCAACTAGACTGCACCTAACAACAACAACAACATATAGATACACCATGTTTTTGCATATTGGTTTGTATCCAGTGGATACAAATTTACTTTTCAATTTTAATAGTTTGTCAATTCTTTGGATTTTCTATGTACACAATCATCTACAAATATTGACAGTTTTGTTTCTTCCTTTCCGATTATTTAAACTTTTTTTTTCTTTTTATTACACTGGCTCAAACTTCTAGTAAAATGTTAAGTGACAAGTGATAGTGGACATGCTTATCTTGCTTCTGACCTCAGGGGGAAAGATTTCAATATTTCATGCTTAAGAATAATGTTATCTGTAAAGTTTTCTGACAAATAGCTTTTATCAGAATAAAAAAGTCCCCTTTCATTCCTCGATTGCTGAGGCTTTTTATCATGAATGGATGTTGAATTTTATCAAATGCTCTTTCTGAATCTATTGAGATGATCACATATTTTTCTTTATTCTCCTAATGTGGTTAGTTGCATTGATTGATTTTAAATGTTAAATCACACCTTGCATTGTTCAAATGAATCCTGCTTACTTGTTACGTATTATCCTTTTAATGTATCACAGAAATAAATTGGTCAAAACTTCCTTTAGGATTTTTGCATCTGTGCTCATGAGAGATATTGACCTGTAATTTTTCTTTTTCATAATGTACTTGTCAGGGGGCTCTGGTGGCACAATGGTTGAAGCGCTCAGCTGCCAACCCAAAGGTCAGCAGTTCAAACCCACAGATAGCTTTACCTGGCCATCTGCTCCTGTAAAGATTTACAACCTAGGAGATCCTATGGGGTAGTTCTACTCTGTCTATAGGGTCTCTATGAGTTGGAATCGACTCAATGGCACACAACAACGACAACAATGTCCTTGTCAGGTATCATTGCTATGCTGTCTTCATGAAATGAGTTGGGAAGTGTTTGCTCTTTTTCTATTCCCTGGGAGAGTTGGTGACTATTGGTATTATTTCTTCCTTAAAGGTTGGCGGTATATTCATCAATGAAACCATCTGTGCTTGGAGTTTTTTCTGTGGGGAGATTTTGATTACATATATATAAAATATATACAAACATAAGTATATATAAAATGATAATATATATTAATATAATATCTACCCCAATTTTTAATTTTTCTCGTGCAACATTAGTAAGTTATGTCTTATAAATAATTTGCCATTTCAGGTAGATTATCTTTAATGTCTGCAGTAATAATGTCCTCCTTTTATTACTTGCATCAGTAATTTGGTTTTTCTGCCTTATTTTTCTTCGTCAGTTGTGCTAGTTGTTCATCAGTTTTAATCAATCTTTTCAAAGAACCAACTTTGGCTTTGTTGATTTTTTCTTTTGTACGTCTGCTTTCCATTTAATTTATTTCTGCTCTTACTCTTTGTTATTTTCCTTCCTATGCTTTCTTTGTGATGGGCTCAAGCACAGTAATGATTGTGAGGATGGCGAAGGACCAGGCAGCGTTTTGTTCTGTTGTACATACTGTCACTTTGAGTCGGAATCAACTTGATGGCACCTAACAAAAACAACAACACTTTCTTTATGTTTAATTTTTTCTTGTTTTTCTAGCTCCTTGAGATGGAAGCCTAGATCACTAATTTTAAACTTTATTTTTTTCTAGTGTGTTCACTTAAAGCTATAGTTTTCTTCCTAAGCATTGTTTCAGGTGACTCTCACAAGTATAATAGAATATTTTAATCTGAATGATAATGAAAATGCAATATCACTCAGCTCTAAATATTTTCTAATTTACATTTTGATTTCTTCTTTGGCCCATGGGTTATTCAAGACTGCCTTTCTTAAAATCCAAATATTTGGTTGTTTTCTATTTATCTTTCTATTGTTGATTTCCAATAAAATTTCAGTTTGGTCAGAGAATCAAGTCAGGTCAATCTTTTGAAAATTGTTGAGACTTGTTTTATGGCATGTATATGGTGAAATGTTTCATGTGAACTTGGAAAGAATATTGTGGAGAATTGTGTTTTATACATATCAATTAGGTCCAGTCGATAAATCACGTTGTTCAAATGTTTTATATTCTTGCTGATTTTTGTCTTTCTGTTTTATCACTTTCAGAGAAAAATGTGTTAAATCGCCAATCTGATTGTCGATTTGTATATTCCCTCTTTTAGTTCTGTCAACTTTTCCTCCACATATTTTGAAGAAGTGTTATTAGGTGTATATAAATTTGGGTTTGAATATATTTCTTTTGAATTGACTCTCTTATCATTAAGAGATGTCCCTCTGTATCTCTACTAGTATTTCTTGCCTGATATTAATAGAGCTACACTAGCTTTCTTTTGGTCAGTGTTTACATGGTATATCTTTTCCATGTTTTACTTTCAAACTTTCTGTACTCTTCTATGTAAAGTGTGTCTTTTGTAAAAAGTAAATAGTTGGTTTTTGTTTTTATCTGATCTGACCAACTTTGTCTCCTAATTTGATTGTTCAGTCCTTAGTGTAATTACAGAAATAAACAAAAAAAAAAAAAAATTGCCGTCAAGTCAATTTCAACTCACAGCGAACCTATAGGACAGAGTAGAACTGCCCCACAGAATTTCCAAGGAGCACCTGGTGGATTCAAACTGCCGATCTTTTTTGGTTAAGCATCCGTAGCTCTTAACCACTACGGCACCAGAAATAGCTTGGTTTAAATCTGTCATCTTGCTATTTGTTTTCTGTTTGTCCCATCTGTTCTTCATTCTCCTGTCTCCTATTTGTCTTCTTTTGACATAATCAGATTTTTAAATTTAATTTTTTACCTCTATTACCTTTTTCATTATAATGCCTCTTATAATTATTTTATTGTTTAGAGATTACAATACATATTCTTGACTTACTATGATCTATTTTGAATTAATATATTCACAATTTCCAAAACAAACAAGAACTGTACAATAGTTGAATGTCGTTTACTCTCTCTTCATCTTTTGTGCTTTAATTATTGCTTTAAACAATCAATATTATTTTATATTTAACTACATACTTATCCTTTCCAGTTTCCTTCACTTCTTCCTACATTTTCAGGCTTCATCTAGAATACTTTCCTTTAGCCTGAAATATTTCCTTTAGTTTTTCTTTATTACAGATCTATAGATGATGACTATCCTCGACTGTTATTTGAGAACTTCTTTATTTCACTTTTATGTTTGAAGGATTTTTTTTCTAGGTTGTCATATTTTTTTCTCCAGTGCTTTAAAGATGTCATTCCATTGTCTTCTGGCTTTCATATTTTCTTTTGAAAAGTTACCTTAAAGTCTTATCATTGCTCTTTTGACTGTAATGTGTCTTTTTCTATATATGCTTTTAAAATATTCTACTATCTTTGGCTTTCAGCTGTTTGACTATAATGTACCCAGGATAGGTTTTTTGTTTGTTTTTATTTGTTTGTTTGTTTATTCTTCTTGGGGTTCACTGAAGTTCTTGAATCTGTGGCTCAACATCTTCCATCAGTTTTGAAAAATTCTTGGCTGTTATTTCTTTAAATATTGACTCTATCCTTATCTTTTCTCTTTTCTCTTTCTAAAACTCTATTTATACATGTATTGGAGTTTTGATTGAGCTTACATATCTTTTATGCTCTGTTTTTTGTTTTAATTTTTCATTCTTTATTCTCTCTGTACTTCTGTTTGGATATTTTCTATTGATCTGTCTTCAAGTTAACAAATTTTATAATCTATGTCCAGCCTACTTTAAAACCCATCCAATAAATTTCTAATTTCAGATATTATATTTTTCAGTCTTAGAATGTCCATTTGATTCCTTTCTATGAATTCTAGTTCTCCATTGAAAATATCCATTTTCCATCCATTTTGTCCATGTTTTCCTCTTTCTTTAGAAATTTTAATTAATTATAGTTATTTAATCTTCTTATTAGTCCAACATTTGTGTCATTTGTGGACCTGTTCCCATGCTCTGTTTATTCTCTTACTTATCAGTCACACTTTTCTGCCTCTTTGCATGTTAGTGGCTTTTTATTGTTTGCCAGGCATTTTGTATGAAAGATCCTTGGAGACTCTGTATGATATCTTCCACCAGAGAGATGTTTGCCTTTCCTCTGTTAGGCTGATGATGAGGATCACCTCAATCCAATCAGGAATTAACTGCGGCAGAGTTTGGTTGCATTCTTAGTATGATTCAGTCCATCTCTGATTCATCCCCATATTCAGACTTGGCCTTCCTGAGCTTTCAATTGAGAGTCTAGTGATTTTCTGTCTCCTCGACCTTGAAAGATCTGCAAGAGATTCAGTTCTGCCCTTTGGAGGTTTTGAACTTAGCACTTTAGCTTTCTTCCCTACCTTTCCTTCACTCTCACAGCTTCAAAATTTGGCAAATTTCTTGAGGAGAATACCAGCTATGTTTTTGAGTCAGGCCTCATTCTTCTAGTTGGTCTTTATTACCTAAGCATCTTAAGATTACGGGAGATTTCACTCCACTTTTTAGAACACTCAGCCTAGCCACTCAGCCTCACAAACCGTCTCAGAACCAGAAAATGTCCCATTGTTAAAACCAGCTGTGCTGGTTTTCTAACCTTTCAAGCCAGCTCCATTTAACTGCCAAAAGTCCTTCTGGAGTTTTTTTCCTACCAGTAGAGTCCTTGTGCATCAGTTAAGCTTAATACCCAGCCCATGCCCAGAGCGAGCAAATGTACCCAGGGAAGAAAATGGCCAGTGACCATCAGCTCAACTCAAAAGGGGTACTTCCTGTCTGAATTCCATTTTTTTCAAGTCCTTCTTGCTTCCAAAGCTCTGCAGTATCTTTAAAATAGTATTTTGCAGTTTATTTGGCCTTTTCTAGTTACTGCAAGGAAAGTGTCCAAATCAGAAATCACAAAGTGCAAGTTTGAGTTGAAATAAGAACTGAAAAAAGCAGCTTTAAATTTTCAGCATTGATTTAAAAGATTGCTAAGGAAAAGCAATCAGTCTTGACGCTAATATGGTTTACAAAGGGAAAGGTATACAAGCAAAATTTTGGCCACAATCCAGATGTATTCTTTGACCATGTATTGTGCATAACTTGAATTTATTAGAAGACATGGCTTCAACTGTGCTGATAGCAATGACATTTTTTGGAGTAACTCAAGTATTACATACAGAATTTTCTGGATATGCCCAAAGATGGAATATATTCTATGGATTCTTGCAGCCTGTTAAATTTGTCATTATGCTCTTGTATAACCTTCTTAAGTTCCTCTATTGCTTTGTCTGTGTGTTCCTTGGCTTGTTCTGCATTTCGTATGATCTCCTTCCTGATATCATGAAGAACTCTGTATATTTATCTTTTAAATTCTACCTCTGGTAATTCCAAGAAGTTCTGTTCCTCTGGAAGGTTTCTTGGTTCTTTGTTTTGGTTGCTTGCTGAAGCCATCATGGTCTGCCTTTTTATGTGATTTGATATTGATGGTTGTCTCCGAGCCATCAATAAGTTATTATATTTATTTTATGTTTGCTTACTGTGTCCTAGCTTCTTGTTTTGTTTTGATATGCCCAAATAGGTTGGTCATGTGAGCTAGTTTGATTATTGGCATCTTTGAAGCTCTCATGTCCTGTCACCAGGTGGTTAGAGCTGTTACTAGGTATGTGAGCCTAGGAGTCCATTCACTTTTCTTGTGTGGATTCAGCTCAGGTGTCCAGGTCATTGGTTACTGAGTGTGTGGTGTAGACTCTCACCTACAGTTGTAGATGGACAGGGGTGACTGGAGTAGGCACAGGTATCTTGCTGCAGTAGGGGGTCGTGTGCTGAGCAAAGCAGAGGGCTGATGGCTGCCCCTGAGTGTCTGGGTGGAAGGCTTCTCCCTGTTCCCTGGAGCATGTAGGTGGGTGGGTTTTGCAGCCAGACTATGGGCACCCAATGCTGTTGGCTGTAAGGACTGGGAGGCACCACTATTATTGGACCCTTGTCACGAGTGGCTAGGTGGAGTGGGTACAGCCACCAGTCCTCAGGCCCCTGGTGTGGGTAGTTGAAGTCCTTGCTTAATGGGAAGGGCAGTGTCAAATGTCATGAATCTGCAACTCCCCCTTATAGCTGATGCAGTTGAAAATAGGCTTCAGGTATATACCCTGTTGTACAGTGCTAATGAGAGCCTACGCTGTTGAAATGGGCCCACACAGGTCTATGCAGGGGTGAAAAGCATTCAAAGTCCACAGACCCCTTATGCCTGTGCCTAGGCAAAGGGGCTGTGCCTGCCCTGAGTTCTCAGCTTAGGGAAGCTGGCAGATTATTTTTTTCCTGTTTGTTAATTTGTTCCCTCTCCAAAGCCAGGAGTATGACTCAGGGTGAGCAACAGGTCCTACTTTCAGCCCAGAGGGCACAGCAAGTCGCTGAAGCTGGACTGGGACCTGGAGTAGACTGAGGAGGGGGCAGCTAAATGGGAGAGAAGTACTTCCCAAAGCGGGATTTTTTTGATCCGTGTGGTAGGTTAGACACATGTACTTATCTTTGGCCGACTGAGTGCCACTTCTCGCTGGTTCTGGAGGTTTGAGCAGACTTTCCACCACTTGGTCTCTCCCAATGTGGAAAATGCATCCCAAGCACCACTGCTTGCCTCACCCTGCACATGCCAGCTGATCCAGCCCGCAGGGAGCTGGTGCCAGCCAGGTCAGGTCTGGCAACTCCTCGCTGCTTCCGAAACTTCTCTCCCTCCCCCTGCCACTTAGTCTGATTCCTCAAGTTTGTCTTTGATGTTCAGGGGCCCTAGATTGTCATATATAATCGATTCACTTGCTTTTTCGGGTCTTTGTTGTAAGAGGGACCACAGGAAGCATCTGACTACTCCGCCATCTTCGCCCTGCCTCTCCAAGATGGAATATATGCTGAAACACACCAAATCTGATCTCAGAACTACTCTCAGACACATGATGGGAATCCCACCTAAATGCTATTAAACCAATTCAATTTAATTTATTTAAGGTATGAGATGTGCTATAAGAGTTAAATGAAACAACTAAGATTCTAGGATAAAGACCAAATCATGGTCTTTTGTGGAAAAACATTTATTTTGAATATATATTATCAACAGTTATTTGATTTGAACTGTTGCTTGCTATTAAAAATGTTAGTAAAAGCTTATAGAAAAACAGCTAAGTTTAATTATTTCACTTTTAAAATTAAAAAAATTTTTATGAGTATAAAAATGGTTTTTCTAAATTGAAACAAGCAGCATGTGAAATATACAACAAAAATGACATTTCAGTAAAATATAAGGCAATTATAACAAGGAAAGGAAAATGTATGACAGTGAATAAGAAGATTAACAAACAATCTCAAAACTTATTTCTATAGAGACTATTTTGGCCCTTATAGATTGAGGTATAATCTTGACTGAAGAGAGATTTGAACCAATTTACCAATAAACTGTCATTTCCTGTTTTTCAATAATAGCCCAACATTGAAAATTTTGAAAAAGAAACTTAAGAAATTCTATATGAATCTAGGTAAGGATTGAAGAAATGGTTTAAAAAAAATCACATAATGAATGATAGCAATTTATATGATGAAATTAAATTATTTTGTAATATTCTCTATGATAATAATTTATCATACATGACCCAAATACAATGTTTAAACATGATGTATAAAATTGAGTTCAGTCATCTTTGATAATTTGCTGACTTTCGGTCATGAAAACCACAGCTTTACACATATTTTTCCGTTTTATCATTGTTGTGGTTAGTTACCATCGAGTCATCTCCAATTCATGGTGACCCCATATACGACAGAATGAAACACTGCTCAGTCCTGTGCTATCTTCACAATCATTGGTATGCTTGAGTCCACTGTTGTGGCCACTGTGTATTTTAAGGGCTTTCCAATTTAGGTGGCTCATCTTCCAGCACTATATCAGATAATATTCTGTTGTGATCCACAAAGTTTTCATTGGCTAATTTTTGAAAGTAAATCACTAGGCCTTTATTCCTAGTCTGCTTAGCCTGGAAGCTCTGCTGAAACCTGTCCACCATGGGTGACCCTGCTGATATTTGAAATAATGGCGGCATAACTTCCAGCATCATAGCAACACACAAGCCACCACAATATGACAAACTGACAGACAGATGGTAGATTTTGTCATTAGGAAGGTACATTTGTCAAAGTAGTAGGATGCAATGTATTTTATTTAACAATATGTTAACTTAATTTATAACTTTTAAATATTTAGACGTATAGTAAGTGGGCCTCCATTTGCACTCCCGTACAGGACACTACAAATGTATAGGCGTGTAGGTATAGGTGTGAGCTCAGCACCTTGACCACAGTGCATTTCAGAGTTAGGCTGGTGCTTACTGAGAACTAGGGGTGAGGGAGCCTGATTTAATGATGATAGCTTCTGTTAGGGCTAGGTGGTGGGTATGTGTCACACCAATGGTAGAAAAGGGCAGGCCCAGGAATGCCCTCGGAGTGATTGTTCTGAAAAGGAGGTCACAGTTCCTGCAGCTGAAATGTAGTCAGAGGAGGTGGTTTCACGGTCAGAGAAGAACAGCTGCAGCCACAGGGGGGTCTCCAGGACCCAGAGGGGAGAAGATCAGCCTCATCCGGGGGCCAGAGGAGAGGGAGATAGATGCCAGAGGCAAAAATCAGCTACAGAGAGAGTGCCTTACAGCCTGAAGACAGAGAGAAATCAAGCTGGAGTCTGACAAGTTTTTCTATAGAGGGCAGGGGCACAGGCAGGGCCTGGGCTGGAGGTGAGGACCCCTGCAGGAACAGGCAGGGTCAGAGAGGGACTTGGGGAGTTGTGGCAAAGCCAAGGACCTGGATCAGCCCTAGTTATGGGCAACAACAGGATGGGGCTGGGTTCAGAGACCTGGTCTGTGACTGAGCTGAGAAAGTGAGGTCCATCAGAGAATGTGAGATTTGTTCTCTCTGGGCCAGGAGCAGCTTCTCTAAGCCAAGTCTGGATCCGTAGTCACAGGATGTGGACTGTATAGGTAGAAAAGGGATTGGGCATTCCATTCCTTTCCCTGCAAGGGAGTCCCTGGGTGATACAAACTGTTAATGTGTTTGGCAGCCAACCAAAAGGCTGGCAGTTTGAGTTGGCCTAGAGGCACCTCGAAAGAAAGCCCTGGTGATCTACTTCTGAAAAATCAGTCACTGAAAGCCCTATGGAACACAGTTCTACTCTGACACACATGGGGTCGCCGTGAGTCAAAGATGACTGGACAGCAACTGTTTTTGGTTTGGGCACTGCAAGAGGGAGGGGAAATCTGGGATATACTAACTGGTAGCTGCTGAAAATGGCTAACAGATGGGTTTTCCCTGAATCCTGGAGAAAAAGGGTATCCAACATCTAGTAAGGGCCAGCTAGGCTCCCTTCTCCATCCTGGATTGGGGGTGGGCCTAGGTCAAATTCTTGAAGGTTTGTGATAAGTATGAGTGTTGGAGTAGTCCAAAAGGAAGTCCAAAAGGATTGACAGTACAAAACAGTCTGCTTTCTCCCATCTCTCAGGTTCTCTGCCTCTGGGTCCTCACCCCAGGATCTTTCTTTCCTGAGTTGACATGGCTGGAGGAGGGGGATCCCCACATACTGTAACTCGAGACTGAGACTTTCTCTTCCTCATGTCTGACCTCCCAGAGACAACTGACTCTCAAGTTCTTTTTTGCCCCCAACGTCAGATACAGAAGACTAAGGTAGGCATTTCCCAAAGGAAACTGACTACTAAGGGAAAAGTCACATCAAAAGCAAGATAGTACAAGTCCACAGGGATGGATGAGACCACAGGGAATAATTTTTATTTGGATAGAATCAAATTCAGCCTCAGGGGGTTCAGCTGGCTATGGTGTGGACACTAGATCATTCCTCAGTGGCCTGTCTGTGCATGGCCCCAGGTGCTGGGCGATTCATTCCACCAGTGCAAGTGAATTCACACTGTGGGCCCAGGCTGCCTCCTGGCCTTAGGCTGAGATGCTGATCAGTGCTGCATGGGACGAGCCAGCCTGATTCCTGAGGAAGGACAGAGAACTAACAATGCATAAAATGCATACCTACTTGTATGCATTTGGGCTCTCAATAGAGCTCTTGTTTAAGCCCCCCCAGTAAAAAAGATATGCTAAGATTGGGCTGGTTTGAGGTCTTAGGTGGCACTCTTTCTCTTCCCACTCTCATCCCCGCCAAGTTTTAAACAGATACCGAGGGGACTGAGAAGCATTCTAGGAAAAAGAAAAAAATATTAACCATGTTCACCACTGGAGCACAGAAATATTCAGACACATCTAGAGGAACTGGGGGACCAACAAAAGTCCAGATTCAAAAAGGAGCAGGTGATAACACCCAGTGATGGTGAGGGTATGGAAAATAGGGACACGCTGTTGAAGGAGCCCTGGTGGTACAGTGGTTAAGCACTTGGCTGCTAACTGAATGGTCAGCAGTTCAAACCCACCAGCTGCTCTGCATGAGAAAGATATGGTGATCTGCTCCTGTAAAGATTTCAGCCTAGACGAGTGGCCATCTAAGATGCATCAATTGGTCCCAACCCACCTGGAGTAAAGGAGAATGAAGAAGACCAAGATACAAGGAAAGTATTAGCCCAAGAGACAGACACAAAGGGCCACATAAACCAGAGACTGCATCAGCCTGAGTCCAAAAGAACTAGATGGTGCCCGGCTACCACCAATGACTGCCCTGACAGGGAACACAACAGAGAGTCCCTGATGGAGCTGCAGAAAAGTGGGGTGCAGAACTCAAATTCTAGTAAAAAGACCAGACTTAATGGTCTGACTGAGACTGGAGGAACTTCAGAAAGCATAGTCCCCGGACTCTCTGTCAATCCAGAACTAAAACCATTCTCGAGGCCAACTCTCAGACAAAGATTAGACTGGACTATGGGACATAAAGTGATAATCGTGAGGAGTGTGCTTCTTAACTCAAGTAGACACATGAGACTAAATGGGCAGCTCCTGTCCAGAGGTGAGATGAGAAGGCAGAGAGGGTCAGGAGCTAGTTGAATGGACATGGGAAATCAGGGGTGGAAAGGAGGAATGTGCTGTCACAGTATAGGGAGAGTAATTAGGGTCACATAACAATGTATGTACAAATTTTTGTATGAGAGACTAACTTGAATTGTAAACTTTCACTTAAAGTACAACAATAAAATAAAAATTTTTTTTAAAAGATTTCAGCCTAGAAAATCCTATGGGGCAGTTCTACTCTATCCTATAGGGTCACTATGAGTCAGAATCGACTCGATGCCTATCTTCATTATAGAGTGCTGCCATAACAGAAATGCCACAAGTGGATAGCTTTAACAAACAGAAATTTATTCTCTCACAGTCTAGGAGGCTAGAAGTCCAAATTCAGGGTGCCAGCTCCAGGGAAGTCTTTTTCTTTCTTTTGGCTCTTGGGGAAGGTCCTTGTCATCAATCTTCTCCTCTTCTAGGAGCTTCTCTGCGCAGGGACCCTGGGTCCAAAGGAAGCGCTATTTTCCCAGTGCTTCCTTCTCGGTGGTATGAGGTCCCCGTGTCTCTCTGTTCCATTCCCTCTTTCTTATCTCAAAAGACTTTGACTTAAAACAAACCTAATCTTGTAGATGGAGTCCTGCCTCATTAACATAACTGCCGCTAAACCCACCTCATTAGAGGTAGGATTTACAACACATAGGAAAATCACATCAGATGACAAAATGGTGGACAATCACACAGTAATGGGAATCATGGGCTAGCCAAGTTGACACACATTTTTTGGGGGGGAGACAATTCAATCCATAACAATGGCACACAACAACAACATGCTGTTGATGGGTGTGTAACTGGTACAACATTTTTGGAGGGAATTTGGTGATGGAATTTAAAAATTTAACTGCACACACTCTTTGACACAGCAACTTCATTGCCAGGAATTCATTTTACAGATTTACAAGTATAAAAAGGTTTGTGGACAAGGTTGTTCATTGCAGCACTGTTTATAACAGTAAAATAATGGAAACAACATAAATGCCCATCAATAGGGGACTGATTGAGTAAAATTAATACTCTGTATTTATTAAAAAAAGACTGAGGTAAGTCTATACATGCCGATATGGAAAGATGTACAAGATACGTTAAATGAGAAAAGCAAATGGCAGAAAAGTCTTGTAATACTATCCCATTAGTGGGTTTTTGTTTGTTTTTTTGTTTTTTTAGGAAAATTGATATATATGTATTGTACTGGAATAGAAACTATCTGGAAAGATACACAAGAAACTGTGAACAGTGGCTACCACTGGGGGACATTTACTCTCTATTTTACATTCTTCTCTGCTGCTTTGAATTTATTTTCATGACCATATATTACTTTTAAAATGTAAAAAAAAAAAAATTAAGAAGGAATAAGGGACCAATGAAAGATACATTATCAAAAGAGAAAGAAGCAATATATCAGATTTATCGTTAGAAGGCGAACTCAGCAATAGGACCTGAAGATAGGTAAGACATGGTGGCTGATTGATGGACCTTTCCTGACTCAGGCAGCTTGGCAACATAAACTTGCTGCTCTCACTTACTAAGCTCTAAACTTGAGACCCAAGCAATCTTGCGGGCCCCAACAACATGGCTGAGGGGAAGGGGTGTTTCTTTTCCCCACTTGAAGCAGACTCCTGAGTCATCAAGGCCCATGAAGAGGGAAAGCACCAATAGCCAGAGCCATTGGCAGGGATTTGTACCCTGTGACAGAGTCCCAACTCAGCTGAAGCTGAAGCAGCAAGTCTGGCTGATCCCTGTCCAAGCTAATAGAAGGATGGATCTCCAGCTTGGTTACCACCAAGTCTTGGCACTGGAGTCTTGGCATAGTGGAGGTGATGGCAGAGTCACAGGTATCCAACAATACTGAAAGGAAGCAATCATCAGGACTGGGTCAGGAATGTACCAGTGTAAGATAAGCTTAGAGAATCCCAGAAATGCTTGAGGAAAATCTATCCGAGACTGGAATATCTCAGTGACTATTTGAGGATTTTAAAGTAATGACATTCAGGTCATTCATTCATCTAATATATTGATGTCTTATTGTTTGCAAGGCAGTGCTAACACAGGAGATACAGTGGTAAACAAAATAACCAGGGAATTTATTAAGTTGACATGGATGAAAATAAATGTGCCAATATTCAACTTTTTTGGACCTACAAAAAATGGCAATTTCATGTGGATCAACAGAAAAAATACATTCTGGCAAGAGAGAAAGAAAAAAAAAAAAACAACTAATTGTCCGGTTACTTGCTTGATTACAATTGTGAAAAGAGCTAGGAAGGAGCAATCGGATCTGATGCAGTCTAGTGCTGGGGCAGTCAACAAAGGCTTACCTGTGAAGAGTTACTTTTGAGAAAGTGAGGATGAGGAGAAATTAATTTAGTGAAGGAGAAAGAGGAAGATCATTCCTTGTAAAGTCAGGTGCAAAGGACTTGAAGGTGGTAGGAATCTAGTATGTTCCAGGGACTAAGAAGAAGTACTGACTGAGCCTGGAGAGAGAATGAGGCTGGAGAGAGGCAGAGCCAGATCAGGCAGGCCAATGTTAAGGGCTTTGGTTTTTATCCCAAGAAGTTTAAAAAATAATGACGTATTATTTGTATCCAAAAGTTGGTGAGTCCCAGAGAACGTTCAGGTTACAAAGAACGTTCTTAACGCCTCTTTAAAGAACAGCCTGGTAGTCCACAGCTACGTGACAAGGAAGTGGTTGCACATGGATTAGAACCCAGATCTTTTCAAAGAGCTTTCTCCGCCCCATGCCTGCAGGAAGGTGGCAGCAGGGTGTGGCAGGTAAGGAGGCCAGGATCCTCTCTAAGAGGAGACAAAAGAAGCCCCATGCGCGCCTGGGCCCTCCCACACCGAGCGGCAGCTCAGTGCCCAGCAGTCCTGGCGGAAGCGGCGTACGGAGAAGCAATAAATGAGCGGGTCCAGGCAGCTGTTGAGGCTTAGCAGCGCCAGGCTGAGGGTGTGCAGGACGTCGAGCGTGGAGGCGGCGCGACACCCGCCACTGTCGCCGCCCGCGACGCCCTCCTGTCCGGCCACCCAGGGCGCCAGCAGTAGGTGGTAGGGCGCCAGGCAAAGGACGAAGACGAGTAGGAGTCCCAAGACCATGGTCTTGGCCGCCCGCCGGTGCGGGCCTGCGGGCGCCAGGCTTGGGCCCGAGGGCGCCGCGAGCGCCCGCGCCAG
>NW_004443951.1:22437223-22442906 GCF_000243295.1 Trichechus manatus latirostris | reverse complement strand
GGTGGCCGCACTCGGCCCCCGCCCGCGCACCGAGCCGCAGCGGCACACGCTAATGAGCGCCGCGAAGGCCACGGCCGCATAGGTGGACACGTAGTAGGCAGCCCCGGCCGCACGGCAAGCGGCCTCCGGGAAGGGCCAGTGGGCCGGGCCCAGGTAGTAGGTGAGCCACAGCGGCAGCGTGAGCGTGAAGAGCACGTCGGCCAGGGCCAGGTTGAGCAGGTAGAGACGCAGAGCCTGGCCCAGGCGCCTGCCGCTGCGGACGAACACTGCCAGGGCGGCCACGTTGGCGGGCAGCCCCAGGCCCAGCGCCAGGGCGTAGGCCGTGGGCACCACGATGAAGCGAGCAGGGTCATCCCAGGGGCTACAGCCGCCTGTACCCAGGTCCCCAGTGCTGCTGTTCATACCTGACTTTGACCTGGGGAGAGGAAGAAAGGTCACTGTGGAGCGCCCGCATTTCACCTCCCCCACCCCAGTCCGGTCTTCTTCAGTCCTTACTGGGAGGGGACATTAGAGGCAAGGAAGTCTATGTGGGAGGGGATGAAGACGGAGCTAGCCCAGCAGTTGCTGGGGATGAAGAGGAAGGGATGGATTTGAGAGTCATTTGAAGTAGAATGGGTTTAGGGACAAGCTGTCAGAAGTAAGGAAGAGGCAGGAGTCCCAGATAGCTTGGAAATCTCCAACCTGGGTGACTGGGAGGGTGGGGTGCCCCTCAGAGGTGGAATATAGTTCAGATATTTGGGGATATAGGTGTGTGTGCAGTAAGTCCAAGCAGGGCTGAGCTGACCACGCTGGAATATAAAGAAAGGGTCCTTCCCAGAAACAGCTCAACCCTCCCCCACCTCTTGCCACCCAGATCACTGGGAGAGGGAGAGAGCATGGATGGAGGAGTGGTCTGGTGATACAGGGACCCAGACAAAGGCCCATGCACAGTGATCTTGGACATGACTTGGTGAAGGTCTTCTCCCCGGAGAGGTGCCCCAAGGCTTGCTTGGAGCACCCCTGGCACTGCTGAAAAGGTTTCACAACTCACAGGCCTTCCAGTCTGTTTCCTTTCTCCACACCTTTTGTCTGCAAAGAAGTTCTGGGTTTGACTCAAGACTTTGAACAGCAAAGCAGGAAGAGCACAGACCCCGGAATCAGGAGATTCTAGAGTCGCACATTTATTTGCCATGTGACCTTGGGCAAATTACTCAGCTTCGCTGAGCCTGTCATCTCTGCTGTAAAATAGATTAAAATACCTACCTCACAGAGTTGTTGGGAGGATTATGAGAAAACATAAGTTAAACTCTGAGCACTGTGCCTGACACTGGGGAGATACTTCATAATGGTTGGCTCCTTCCCCTCTAGGCAGCATGCAGCTAACTGTGTACACCCACACAAGCACACATACAGTGTTAGGGACACAGACACCCCAAGCAAACAAAACAACAGAGACATCTGGGCGTATTCCTACTCTCTCCCCAAGAGGGGTTTGTGTACAAGCCAATGTCCTGTTCCTATTTTTGGCATATACCCACACCCCCAGGGTGGTCCCAAAACTCAGTTCCTCCAATACCAAAATGTGAATTTCTGCTTTTGAGCATCTCAGGCTTGAATCCTTTCTGGAACACTGAGTGAGAGTATTTGCCTTCTCCCCATCCTTCTTGGCTCTCTCCCCCATTAGTCCCTACCCTGACCGTCCCCCTGCTATCTCACGAGATCTTCCCTCTCTTACCTCTTGCTGTTGTGGCTGCTGGGGCTCTCTCTAGTGCGCTGGGGGCCCAGCTTTAAGAAGCTGAAACAGGGCAGAAACCCCTCCCACTCACACACCCCAGACCCTCCCATCAGCCAGCTAATCCTGGACAGGGCATGAAGAATGGGCCCAACAGCTTGAGGGACTGGAGCCCACCTGTGGCAGCTGTGAGCTGAGTTTATGGGGCATGGCTACGGCCCCACGGGAAGGGAGTGTCATTACAGAGCAAGAGGGCCTTCAGCACAGGGAGGGAGACAGAAAGGTATTAGGAAGGCCAGGCATTGTGCTGAACTGAGCTAGATTTAAGCTTGGTTTTGGGGGCACATTTCCCAAGGCTGACTTCTCCTTGAGCTGCTGAGGACACACTGCTGGGGCTCAAGATACTTCTGCTACTGCCAATCTAACTGCTCCTCCACACCAGCTGGCCAGCCACTCCTCCACTACCCTGCCTTTCCTGCAGCTGCTGGGCTGGCCCTACAGCCAAACTTGGGGGCCCTGTAGCAGCTTATCAGCCTACAGGCCAAGGCTCAATGGTAAACAGGAGCCTTCAATCTAATACCAGCTGTGAGATTTTATTTAAAGTCCTGGCTGGAGACAGGCTGGCTGTGGCATCCTGGAAGGGGTGGAGAAGGGAAGGGGCCAGGATCCTAGGGGCTCCAGGCGCTCCTTCCACAGTCTTCAAAATTTTCATGCAGAGGGGTAACTCTGGAGAGCAGGGCAGATTTAATCATATTGAAAAGATCATCCCATCTACTCCTAAGTTGAGCAGGGAAGGGGTGCCATGCCTGCCCATTTCCAGCTTTGGCAGCTAGTGCAGAGGGAGGTGTGAGTTCTGGGGTCCTGGCAGCTAATGCAGAGGGAAGTGTGGGTTCTGGGATCCACTAGGCCTTAGTCCTAGTCTCAGATCTGACACATAGGCACTTAAGCTCTCTGAATTCATTTTCTCCTCTGTAGAAACCGATAACAGCTAACATTTACTGAACACTTATTATGTGCCAGGCACTGCTACAAGCACTATAAATTATTGAATCCTCACAGCAACCCTCTGAAGTATTTACTATTATTATCCATATTTTACAAATGAGGAAGAAATTATTACTTGCCCAAGGTAACAGTTGGTAACTAACAGAGACCATTATCTACTGTCCATCTTCCTTGCTGGCCAGGGTGGGTGAATCTAAACTGTCTAAATGCATCATGGGACTACCATTCCCCTTGGCAGTGACTGGTCTAGGAATGGAAATGTAATTCTGGCCAATGAGATGTGAAGGGAAATCTAGAGGTCTTCCAAAAGACCTTTGCCATCTTTTCTTTACCTTTGAATGTTATGTAAACATGCGTTGTCTGGAGCTGCTGCAGTTATTTTGCAACCCTGAAGACAGTAGCCAATAAACTGAAAGCACATAATAGAAGGTTCAAAGAACCTAGGTTTTTTTCCTCCCATACAAAAATTTATACATACATTGTTATGTGACTCCAATTGCTCTCCCCATACTGTGACAGCACACTCCTCCTTTCCACCCCTGATTTCCCATGTCCATTCAACCGGCTCCTAACCCTCTCTGACTTCCATCTCACCTCCGGACAGAAACTGCCCATTTAGTCTCTTGTATATCCTTGAGCTAAGAGACACACTCCTCACGAGTTATCACTTTATGTCTCACAGTCCAGTCCAATCCCTGTCTGAAGAGTTGGCCTCAGGAATTGTTTTACTTCTGGGCTGATAAGAGAATCCAGGGGCCATGCTTTCTGGAGTTGCTCCAGTCTCAGTCAGACCATTAAGTCTGGTCTTCTTATTAGAATTTGAGTTCTGTACCCCACCTTTCTCCTGCTCCATCTGGGACTCTTGTGTTCCCTGTTGGGGCGGTCATTGGTGGTAGCCAGGCACCATCTAGTTCTTCTGGTCTCAGGCTGATGAAGTCTCTGGTTTATGTGGCCCTTTCTGTCTCTTGGGTTACTACTTCCCTTCTGTCTTTGGTGTTCTTCATTCTCCTTTACTCCAGGTGGTTGGCACCAATTGATGCATCTTAGATGGCCGCTTGCAAGCTTTTAAGACCCCAGACACCACTCACCAAAGTCGGATGCAGAACATTTTCTTAATAAGCTTTGTTATGTCAATTGGCCTAGATGTCCCCTGGAAGCATGGTCCCCAGACCCCTGCCCCTGCTACTATGTCCCTCAAAGTGTTTGACTGTATTCAGGAAACTTCTTAGCTTTGGTTTAGTCCAGTTGTGCTGACTTCCCCTGTAGTGAGTGCTGTCCTTCCCTTCACCTAAGATAATTCTTATCTACTATCTAGTTAGTAAATAACCCTCCCCCGCCCTCCCCACCCTTGCAACCATCAAAGAATGTTTTCTTCTGTGTTTAAACCTTTTCTTGAGTTCTTATAATAGTGGTCTTATACAATATTTGTCCTTCTGTGATTGACTACATTCACTCAGCACAATGACCTCCAGCTTCCTCCATGTTATGTTTCACGGCTTCATCATTGTTCTTTATCATTGTATAGTATTCCATTGTGTGGATATACCATAATTTGTTTATCCATTCGTCTGCTGATGGGCATCTAGGTTGTTTCCATCTTTTTGCTATTGTGAACAGTGCTGCGATGAACATGGGTGTGCAAGTATCTATTCGTGTGATGGCTCTTATTTCTCTAGGATATATTTCAAGGAGCGGGATAGCTGGATTGTATGGTACTTCTATTTCTAGCTTTTTAAGGAAGTGCCAAATCGATTTCCAAAGTGGTTGTACCATTTTACATTCCCATCAACAGTGTATAAGTGTTCAAGTCTCTCCACAGGTGAAGTGCCTGTTCATATCCTTTGCCCATTTTTTAGTTGGGTTATTTGTTTTTTGTTGTTGTTGAGGTTTTGCATTATCTTGTAGATTTTAGAGATTAGGTGCTGATCGGATTTGTCGTAGCCAAAAATTTTTTCCCAGTCTGTAGGTTGTGTTTTGACTCTTTTGGTGAAGTCTTTTGATGAGTGTAAGTGTTTGATTTTTAGGAGCTCCCATTTATCTGGTCTCTCTTCTGGTGCTTGTGCATTGTTACTTATGGTTCATATTGTGTTTATACCATGTATTAGGGCTCCTAGCGTTGTCCCTATTTTTTCTTCCATGATCTTTATGGTTTTCAATTTTATATTTAAGTCTTTGATCCATTTTGAGTTAGTTTTTGTGCATGGTGTGAGGTATCGGTCTTGTTTCAGTTTTTTGCATATGGATATCCAGTTATGCCAGCACCATTTGTTAAAGAGACCGTCTTTTCCCCAATTAATGGACTTTGGACCTTTGTCAAATATCAGCTGCTTATAGGTGGATGAATTTATGTCTGGATTCTCAATTCTGTTCCATTGGTCTATGCATCTGTTGTTGTACCAGTACCAGGCCGTTCTGACTACCACGGGGGTATAATAGGTTCTAAACTCAGGTAGTGTGAGGCCTCCCAGTTTGTTCTTCTTGAGTAATGCTTTACTTATTCAGGCCGTCTTCCCTTTCCATATGAAGTTGGTGATTTTGCTTCTCCATCTCATTAAAAAATGTCGGTGGAATTTGGAACGGGATTGCATTGTGTCTGTAGATCACTTTGGGTAGAACTGACATCTTCACAATGTCGAGTCTACCTATCCGTAAGCAAGGTATGTTTTTCCACTTATGCAGGTCTCTTTTGGTTTCTTGCAGTAGTGTCTTGTAGTTTTCATCGTATAGATCTTTTACGTCTCTGGTTAGATTTATTCCTAAGTATTTTGTCTTCTTGGGGGCTATTGTAAATGGTATTGATCTGATTTCCTCTTCGAGGTTCTCTTTGTTGGTGTAAAGGAATCCAACTGATTTTTGTGTGTTTATATTGCATCCTCATACTTTGCTGAAAGCTTCTGTTACTTCCAAGTAGTTTTGTTGTGGATTCTTTGGGGTTTTCTGTGTATAAGATCATATCATCTGCAAATA
>NW_004443951.1:22415376-22437123 GCF_000243295.1 Trichechus manatus latirostris | reverse complement strand
TTTTTTTTTTTTTTAATCCTTTTATCGGATTTTTCCTCAAATAAATTGGTGGCAAGTGCTTTCTCTTCAATCTCACTAATTCTGACTTCCGTTGCCTCCATTCTGCTAGGACTTCTACTGAGTTGTCTAATTCTGAAATTTTATTGTTAATCTTCTGGATTTCTGATTGCTGTTATCTCTATGGATTCTTGCAGCCTGTTAAATTTGTCATTATGCTCTTCTAATTTCCTCTATTGCATGTTCTGCATTTTGATTAATTTCCTTCCTAATTTCTTGATGAGTTATGTATATTAATCTTTTGTAATCTTTGTAAACCAGCAATTCCTATAGGCACAGCATCTATGTGCAGGAACTGTGCTGTTTAAGTAACATTTTCTTCAAAATACAGGACAGACAGGCAACCTGCCTATGATTCAGTTAGCATCAGAGCCCATACCCATTGCCATCAAGTTGATTCCGACTCATAGCGACCCTGTAGGACAGAGTAGAACTGCCCCATAGGGTTTCTATGGAGCGCCTGGTGGATTCCAACTGCTGACCTCTTGGTTAACAGCTGAACTCTTAAATGCTATGCCACCAGCGTCAGAGCAGGAATTATTATTCTGTATTGAAGATGAAATGGAATAATATGGACTTCTTTCATTCTTCTGGGTACCCAAAAGCCATTACCCCTACCCCAAAAGCAATTTGAGGGCTGGTAACATAAACATTTGCATATGAACTCTTTTCCCTTATGGCAGAACAAATCACTTCCAAAAAGGACCCCACTGGGCCGAGATGAAGATATTTGATGACATAGTAGTAGTTGCCCTAACATGTTCACTTTTCTCCAAGGTCACATAGGGCCAAGCAGGCAAGATGTCTGCTTCAACAGTGAATGACCCCCATCCACTTCTAACCACTCCTACTCCCCCCCCAGTACAGGCCCCCCTCCACCAGGACCTCCAGTATTCCTCCCAGGCTGTGGGGCCCTGCTCTAACACTATAGCATTCCACAGAGTTGGCTGTTAAGTAGCACTGGATTGGGTGTGCATCTCAGCACCAGGGGCTGGAAATTTCAGGTCCTGAAGATGACTAAATGCCCATCTTTTTTAGTGCAGCTAATCTAAATGCCAGAGATGAAAAGGAATGGGAGGGAACACCTCATGTGGCTAGAAAAGTCACAGGCAAAAGCAGGTACTCAAATTCTGCTGTACAGGCAGTCCCCAGGTTACCAATGTCCGACTTACAGACACCTTGTACTTAAGAATGAATTGCCATAGAGCCTATTAAAATTTTGAGTTAAATATACACAATGGTTCACTGGTATCACTGAAGTTGGTGTCACCCAGTGCAGTAGCTCATGGTGTCAACCTCCACACCCCATCCCTCAGCAATGAAAACAGCGGATGCTTATAGCACATGCAGATGAAACTGATCACCCATTCCCTCCACCTGGGACAGGGAGGAGCAGGCAGGGCTTCCCACCACTCCCCACAGGCTCCTTCCCCGAGTTAGCATGCACCCAGCCCCCTCCGTGACCTCCCCACTCCTCACCTTCCCCTCCTCCTGGCAACATTTGGCTCCCTGTGCATTGGAAAACTCAGCGCTGCTTGGAAGACGGTGGCATCGACTTGGGCCCGACGCTCACCCCCCTCGGATGGAATAACCCGGTGTGGTCCATACCACGCCCCTCCCCTGCACTCTCCTAGTGACGTCACTGCAATGGTTCGTAATAAAGAGCGCACTCACTACTTTGTGACGCTCATGAAAACATTACATGGTTTGGAAGTGTTTAAGTATTTTATATGCATAGAAATGTAAAATATATACTATGTGCTAAGACAAACCAGATGTTCCTGGGATGGCGGAGAACACGAAATCGGAACAGACTCAAATTTTTAAAATTTGGATGAACAGGAACAATAACTGAACGGAAAAAAGTACAGGTTGAAGCTCTGCTAGAAACCTAATCTCCCTCTTAGAAAACAGCAACAGTGTACGTGTTGCATAGCAACCAACTCTCTTGCCCATTGGGATTTAGAGCAGAGTCTGAAACAGCTGTGCACTGCTCAAAGATGGCGGCTGACCACGCCACTTTCAATGTGTGTCACTCTCCATAGTCCTGTCAATAATCCAGTCTCACGTCGGGTTCCTGAAAGGGCTCACTACCTATTTTCCGAGTCTCCCATTCCAGGGTTTTGACCCGTAATTTTCCCCATTCCAGTTATTGTTCTGAATCACCCAAACTGTAAAAATTTGTGTCTGTTTTGATTAGTTTCATTGGCCCTGGGCTGAACCGGAGCAGTTCAAAGCCCTGAGACAAACATTTGACTGATGCTAAATAAGAACCATATGTACCTGTTCTGACTAACCTACAAATTGGACTTAAAGACAGCCTTAGGAATGGATCTCGTTAGGAACCCAGGGACTTCTTGTACTCAACACGTAAAATTTAAATGTATGTTAAACACCTTTAAAACGTGCATGCCCAGCACTCTCACTTCTGGGAAAAAAAATCAGTTAATACGCAAAGGTGATTTACTGTGAGGTTTACAATACCAAAAAATTGGCAACAATCTAAATGTTCCTCAGTCAGGGAATGAGTATACATTATAGTACATACTTACAATGGCATACTATGGAGCCATTAGAAGTGATGAGGTAGAATTGAATTGATGAGGTAGAACGGTGTTAATATTTTAAAAAAAAAAAAGCATGTAATGAAACAGTATATATTGTCTCATTTTCATTAAAAAGAAAAAACTGTATCAAGGCATAGAAAAAAGGGGAGAGGTATAGCAACACTAACAAATTAAAAGTGGTTGTTTGAGGGGGCATTCAAAGTTTGGGTGATTTAAATTTCTTTTTTGCTTATTTTCTATTTTTACATGACATGAGGAATGCTATTATGTATAACATGTACTCCTGAAAAAGAGCAGTAAAAGTTAAAGAGAGAGAAAGCACGGCCAGATAGGAAGATGTTTGTTTCAGCACTGGATGGCCCGGGGTGTTCTAATAACAGGGTGGTAGAGTCTGTGTGCTCCACTGTGTTCCTGCTGTGACAGCGGCATGGTGCCAAAAGGCAGAGACCTTCTACTTTCAGGATTCCTTGAATGTACTTGGAGTCTTCCTCCTTGTGGGTCTGGCCCGTCCTGAGTTTGGGCTGCAAAGTGACAGGTATCCAGCAGTATCAGGAGGCTTAAGCAGACAATGGCAGGAATGTAGGTGCTCAGTGACTCATTCAGAGACACCAAAGTGAAGATAGCCCCTGGAATGGAAAGGTCCTTGAGGCTCCCTGGGAACACCCAGGAGCTCAGGTCTCTGCAGCCCAGACTGACCCACTCCAGCCCAAGCTCTCCCACTAATCACACCCTGCAAACCAGCCACACTCATCACTCTGGACTGCCAGAGAGAGCTAGACCAGGAATTAGTAGCCTCACTCAGCAGGAAGGAAAGAAGCAGGAACAATCCAGTCAATAGGGCAGGGGCTTAATCATACATTTACTAAAGAGGAGGAGGCCTAGGGGTTGGTAGTGGAGGTGTGGGACAGATCTGGAAATAAGGGAAGCTCCAGAGATGGAAAGAAAGCCTGGTGGAGGCAGCAATGGTGACACAAGGTCAAGGGATACAGTAGAAGAGTCTAAAGATGTCTGGCCTTTTAAGCAGCAGCTGTCTTTGTAAGTCAGCAATTCCTATAGGCACAGCATCCATGAGGGGGGCCTTCTAAGACTGCCTGCCCCAGGGTAACTCTGTTTAGGGACCCTAGATTCCCTGTTCTCTGCCCCCACCTGCCAGACACATAAGTCAAATGGCAGCTGCTACTCCATCCCCTCATTCCAGGAGCTAGGGGGTGAAGGAGTTTGGAGGCTCTGAGATTACATCTTTACAACAGAATACTATGTAGCCATTAGAATTGATGAGGTAGAAGGTATAGTTGACATAGAATGGTGTTATATTAAGTTTAAAAGGCACCTGTCCTGGCCTGAAGACTACGGCAATCACAGTAGAGTAGGAAGTGCTCCTGGTCCCAGGAAAGGAGGGCTGGCAACAGTAAGGGGGGAACGGCCAGGTCTCTCCATCATCCTCCCCTATAAGTTCCATTCCCCCAGCCCAGTGGGCCCCCCTTACCGATCATGAGCAGGGTCAAAAGCAAGTTACTGATCTCTTGCAGGATCGGTGAGCCCAGGACCAGCAGCAACCCAGCCAGCAGTTCCAGCCAGCCCACAGTCGCTTGGTAGCTCATGGGATCTGGCTGATAGCCGAACACCTTCAACGGGAACACCTCAGCAAACTGCACGAACAGGGCTTTCTAGGGGCAGCAGGGATTACCCATTAGCCACGCTCATCAAGAACCCACTGCCCAAGCGCTCTGCAGGGGCATTTTCTGCCTGCACCCTCAACTTCCCCCACAAAGGAGCTAGTCTAGGTCAGGTCGAGGGCTGACGTCAGCCTGGGGAGGAGAGGACTTCCATGTGGGGCTGAGCTTTGGAATCAGGAAACAGGCTTTATGCTCCAAGTTAGAACAGCTGGGTGGTGGTGCAGGACTGATTTTCTCATCAGACCTCCTACCAGGTTACAAGAGCCCTGAATCCTAGGAGAAGGGAGCTGGGTGGGCTTAGGCCTTCCCATCCAGTGCCAAGACCTTGGGAACTCCACAGCTTCTTTCTTTGTGCCTGGCCTGGTTTCTCTATTTTGGGCTGGGGAGAGGGTGGAAGGGCAGATTGTTGCTGATTAAACAGATTCCACCCCGAATCTCCTATGCTGGGTTCTGGATCTCACTGCAGCAGCCACAAAGGATGTTGAGGGGGCTCAAAGTGTCTCCTCCTGCTGAGTCAGGCTCTGTCCTGGGCCAAATGACAACTTTACTCCTGCCCTCTGGGTGGCTACCTTTACCTGCTTCCCCACCTCAGCTCTGCCTTCCCTGCTCGGTGCTGCCAAGGAAGAAACTCTAAGCTATCTCGCTCTGAGGATGTACTTCCCCAAACAACCCACTACCCTAAGCCAGGCAGGGAGGCGAGTATCCAGGCCTGGGAGAGGGAGGCTGGCAGGAATCTCCAAGTCTGGCTTCCCTGAATTTCCCACGAATGTGGAAGTAGACAAGAGGTAGACAAGGCAACTTCTAGGCGCCAAGGAAAGAATTATAGATTCTAAGTCAGGAGAGTGTCTAGTTTTAGCCTCCTGACTAGCTGTGCAACCTTTAGCAGATCACGTCCCCTTAGGGGCAAGTTTCTTACTTTGCAAAGTGAGGCTAATAAGCCCCTGCCTTGCGAACTACCCAAGAACTCAAGCGAACGATGAAAGGGGCGGGCGGGTAGGGAGCTCGGTCACTTTTCCATTCCCTCCATCTTCTTCCCCCAGGGTCCCGGGCATTCTTCCTCGGGCTCTAAGTTTGCCTGGGCCCTCCAATGCTCAGCCGGAAGGGGACGTTCCCGTCTGTCTCCGGAAGATCCAGAAAACTCGGAGAAACTCCCCAGGTAGGGCCCACGCCTCGGTTGAGGTCCAGGTTCTATTCCCCCAGCTTTAGTGCAGTCTCGCCCGAAGGAAGGCGGGTCCGCGGGGAGCAGGGGCGGGCAGGGCGCGTCCGTAGCCGGAGTAACGGCCGAAGACCGCGGCACACGCCGCCCGGCGGGCCCGATCCCCCACACGCCCGCCCGCCCACGCCACGCCGCTCACCATCTGCTCCGACACCGGAGCCGAGATCTGTTCCGAGAGCTTGGCAGCCCCCGTGAGCACGAAGAAGCCTCCCAGCAGGACGCGCAGAGTAGCGAGCAGAAGCGCCATGGCCGCGCACGACCTCCGGGAAGCGTGGAGCTCTCCCGGCCGAGGGTTGGCACCGCCGAAAACCCGCCCCCTGGCGCCGGGTCATTTCCTCTCTCCCCCAGGCGGCCGGAAGACCCGCACCCAGAGCCTGCGTTTTCCTCGCCTTCCAGGGGGTGTCGTCACCCTCTTTTTAGCCCAGAACCGGGTTCGGGAAGCGAGGGAGTTTGGGCAGATCATCCCCATTTCACAGATGAGGACACTGAGGGCCAGTACCGCGTAACTGACTAAACCGGTCTCTTTGAAGGTGTCTCTGTGACTCCCAGCCGACAAGAAGTGGTGTCAAACATGAGTATCTGGATCTGGCTCGCAGAAGAGCCCCTGGGCTTCGTTCCTGCCTGTGCCACACTCGCTGTGATATCTGGAATGACACCTAACAGCAGTTGGCCTCAGTATCTGCATCTACAAATGGACATGACGCCTCATGACTTCTTCTAAGACAGTCTGTAACAAGCCTAGCACAGGGCCTGGCAGGCACATTGTAAGAACTCAGAAAGTTATTTTTAAACTAGAAAATTAATTTATAAAATTAGTAGTAGTAAATCAATTAGTAATTATAAAATAGTTGCTCTTTTCTGCCTGAAATATCTTTTCCCTTTCTCTCAGCTGAAATTACAATTTGAAAGGTATTTGAAATATTCAGATACTTCCAGTCAAGGAAAGAGGCTTTCACTGCACAAATCCCCCCCCATCTGCTCTTACCTAGGCATCTGTCTATAGCTGGGGTGGGCAAACTACGGCTCAAATTCAGTTAGCCATCTGGTTTTTATTACCACCCCCACCTCCCCACCCCCACCTTTCCACAAGCTAGTGTGTTTTTTTTTCTTTTTTACATTTAATGATTAAGGAAATTAAAGATTTCATGACACATGAAAATTATATGAAATTCATATTTCAGTGTTCATAAATAAGTTTAAATGGAACACAGCCACAATCTGTTGTGTACTGTCTATGGCTGCTTTTGCGCTGCAACCATACTTGAGTAGTTACAACAGTATGGCCTGCAAAGCTTAAAATATTTACTATCTGGCCCTTTATGAAAACAGTTTGCCAAGCCCTGGTCTAGTGGGCAACCAGACCCGCCGCTGTCGAGTCGATTCCAACTTATAGCAACCCTACAGGACAGAGGAGAACTGTGCCACAGGGTTTCCAAGGAGCAGCTGGTGGATTCGAACTGCCAACCTTTTGGTTAACAGCTGAGCTCTTAACCACTGCACCACCAGGGCTCCGTAGTAGGCCACGGAAGCCCCAAAAGGAGGCCTCAAACTCCCCTGCTGCTTCAGTCTTTTACTTCCACCTACCTACAGCCTGCTGGCTGAAGAATGAACTATCCCAGGTGCTCTAAAGGACAAATTGTTTTCACATCCAGGTTATGCTATACATTGTAAATGTAATTCATTACCTGCAATCTTTGTCACTAATCCAAACTATTCGATCAGTTGATAAAATAACTAAATTCTCTACCTAGGACTATTATGTATAAATGCATAGTTATTAAATTCCTCAACAAAAAGAAAAAATTATTAAAACATTTAATCACTGAAAACACAAATCCACAATAGGAAATTATATTTTAGGATATATATATACAAAATTTAACACAAAATTATAGACTTTGATGATAATATACATGTTGCTATTCTTTCTCCTTTACTAATTTTTCTATCCTTGGTATTAAAGATGTGACTGCAAGTCTTAGGGCTGGGCCAGAAACCAACAGATTTCTTTGTTTTAACTCAGTCAAGGCTGAAAATGTAGTGTCACATAAATAAATAGTTGAAAAAGGTAATAAAGATTTCATTGCCTTTTCATGGAGTTCTGGGTAACTTGTCTTAGCATTTATCCAAAACTGAGTTACAGACATTGATTTAAATATTGATTGCAATTCTAAATCTGATGATAACTGTGTTAACTTTTCTTCTTCGAAGTCGGTGAGATTACTATTTTGGTGATTCATAAAAGGATTGGTTATCCATAAATTTCCTGAACGCAAGTCTTCTTCTGGTGGGTAATAGTCATTGAACATTTTAGAAAGTCCTTCCAGGTGCTCAAAAATAATGCTTGTGATGCTTCTCATATTTAAGTCTGATGAGTTTGAGAATTCAGAAAATGAAGGGAACATGTCATAATCACTCTCTTGTGTGCGCTTCAACCACATTTTCAACTTTTTCTTAAATGTATCAATTTTATTATACAAACTGAAGAGAGTAGTCATAGTGCCTTGGAGACTTGAATTTAATTCATTTATAAGTGAAAATATATCTGATAAATAGGCCAGCTTTGCAACCCATTCCTCATCACGAAAACACTTAGCCAAATCTGAATGTTTTTGAGTTAAGAACATTTCAATTTCACGTCGTAATTCAAATAATCTTGTTAAAATCCTCCCTCTTGATATCCAACGTACTTCAGCATGAACTGGTAAATTCACATGCTCACACCCCATCTCTTCACACAAAATTGTTAACATACGTGAATTTAATGCATTGCTCTTGATAAAACTTAAAATTTGTGCTGACTGCAAAAGAATTTCATGTAAATATGGAGACAACTTTTCTGCTGCTAAATGTTCACGGTGAATAAAACAATGTGTAAATGCCACTGTATTCATGGCAACTTCTTCAATTTTTGCCCTTAAACCAGAACACCTGCCAGTCATGCTTGCTGCCCCATCTGTACAGAGACCAACACAATGTTTCCAATTCAGAGATTTACTATCAATATATTTATTTATTAGTTCAAATATTTCAAAACCAGTTATTTGAGAAGCCATTTCGATGCAACACAGTAGTTCTTCTTTTATATCACTACAATCATAATCAATGAAACGAATATAGCACAAAAGAAGAGTGATATTTGAGATTTCTGATGTCTCATCTATCTGAAGGGCAAACCATTTTGACTCTCTGACTTTTTGAATCAGCTGCTCTTCGATGTCTGCAGATAGCTCCTCGATCCTGTGTCCAATCGTATTATTAGAAAGAGGGATGGTTTTCATTTTGTCTCCAGCACTTGAACCCAAAACTTCTGAACACATTTCTACCAAATATGGTTTAATTAATTCTTCAGCAATGGAAAATGGCTTCTTGCTGGCAGCAATTTGGAAAGCAATTAAATAAGAAGCTTTCACAAGTGACTTTTCAACTAGTAAACACTTTTTAAAAGAACTGTTTTGACATTCCATTTCAAGAGATTTTTGTTCAAAAAAATCTACTGGTTTGTTTTCTAATTCTGAATGTTTTGTCTTCAAATGATGAGAGAGATTTGCTGGCTTCATGTTTTCACTGGATAAGATTTCTCCACAAATGACACACTGTGGCCTCGGTGAACTTTCTTTTGATCCAGGGCAGATAATAAAGCCAGCTTTTAAATATTCTGCATCATAAGCCTGGAAAAAACCTATTCTTTTTTTCTTTGCAGGTGGAGAATCAAGTTCTGTACCATTTTTCTCCTTAGGCAGTGGTAAATCTGAATGAAATATTTGAATCACCATTATTTTCATGTAGAAATAAGCGATGTTCCTTACGTTTTTCCCCAGACATTTATAATTTATATTTAGTCACTATGTTTAGCAAAAGAATACACTGATTAAAGTTTAAACAAAAACCATAATACCTCCATGATGCCATTAAAAAGTGAACTCTCCTTTGCTCCAAGTTTAGCCACCTACTGTAAGTAAATCTGTGGGCTGTGATATATGTACAAGTAATCCCATGCATCCAGTAGATTACTGGATTTAGGGTTGAATGCCATGGAATGCATCAAATTAAGAATAAATTATTTTACTTTCAAAGAGTTCAGGAAAAAAGAGAAAACATGTTATAAAATGTTAGCATTTAGTGAATCTAGATGAAGGGTATATTGGTGTTCATTGTACTGTTTTTACAATCTTTCTGAATTTTTAAGTTTTTCAAAATTAAAGTTGGGGAAAAAAAGGGTTAATTATTAATTTTAATACCCAGTGTCAGTGAGGGTGTAGAGAAATGAACCCTCCTGAACACTGCTGTTGTAGCATAAATTGATTTAACTTTTCGGAGGGCAATTTATTTAGCAACACATATCAAAAACCTTAAAATTACAGAATAGTCTTTGAATCAGTAATTCCACTGTTTAGGATTTATCCTAAGGACATAATTAGACAAGTGCACAAAGATCCATTTACACAGCTTAATGCAACATTGTTTATAATATTAAAAAACTGGAAGCAATTTAAACATCCAATATTATTCTTGTTGTTGTTGTTAGTTGCCCTCCCGTTGATTCTGACTCACAGCAACCCCACGTGTACAAAGTAGAACTGCTCCTCAGGGTTTTGAAACCTGTGACCTTTCAGAAGCAGATTGCCAGGCCTGTCTTCCAAAGTGCCTACAGGTGGGTTTGAACTGCCATCTTTTTGGCTAGTAGTCAAGCACTTAACCATCTGCGCCACCCAGGGACTCTTTAAATGCCCAGTATTAGGGAGCCGGCAGTTCTACTCTGTCCTACAGGGTCACTGTGAGTTGGAATCAACTCAACGGCAGTGGGGTTTTTTGCTTTTTGGTTATGTTATATACATTGGAATCTATGCATTCCTTGCAAATGTCAATGTATATTTTAATTTATACTAATGTGAAATGATGTTTCCAATTTGCTGTCAAATGAAAATGTAGTTTACTAACAATATATAGAAAACAATCCAATATTTAATCTAGAAATTAAAAAATAAAATCTAAGTACCCACATACCCACACGAATAGATGTTCACAGAACCTTTACTACTCTCCATATGTGAATGTGTGTATACTATAAATTCATGTATACAAACAGTGTATCATTTTAACAGGAATATAAGATAATCAGATTTACTGGGGAAGGAAAACAGGATTCTCCCGGACTCCTACCCAAAAGAAAGTCACCCTACATAAAAACTCATGATTACTTGTTGACAGACTAAGCTTTTAAATACAGTATACTCTATGAAGAAAAATTATTATTAAAAACAAAAATCAAAAGATGCTTTGGGAAGACCAAGCTATTAAAGCAATTGAAAATATAAGGGTATTGGGATTAAAAGTAGTTAACATAAACTGGGCCAGTAGTTTACAACCTTTTTTAAGTGTAAGTTCAATCAATTTTCCTGATTGCCAACTCCTGAGACACGATATTGTTTATACTTTTAGTAACAACTGAATTCACAGTATTTAAAAAAAAAAGCAACAACAGGTTAAATCAGTAATGATTTTAGCTAAAGCTGTATCTTAGAAATTATTATATCTTGTCTATAAATTTGAAAACAGCAGTGACCACACATAGAAGATGTTGGTCCACTCTACAAATAATGCTTTATGTGCATATGAATTCAATCTAGTAATTATTACTGTTAATAATAATAATCATAAAAGGAATAAATCAGGTATTCAAAAAGTATGTGATCAAAGAACGTTTTCACATTCAAGAGATTGTCAATTACTTTTTCTTTTCTTAAAAAACACAGAAAACAAAATTCCTACATGTGGAAAGCACAAGGACACATACCTGTCTGACACTCCTTGTGTTGCGTATGTGGTTTGCAAGAGGTGGCCTTGGTCTGTGTAACAGGCTTGCACAATATTGCTTTGTTCTTTAAGAGCCTGGAAGGTTGGGAAGATTGGGAAGATAGAAGTTTCATGGCATCTGTCTGTGTAATTCCCTAGTTAAAAATAAATTCAGAAACCAAAGAGATTTTTTTTAGTACCTTATCACTGACAATTGCTATCAACTGAAAGGTTGCACACATCAAGACTACATAAAAGACACAGGAGTATACTGCTGAGAAATATAATTCCTCTGAAAGAGTGGACGCAATGAAGATGTCACTTTGAAAAATCTGCACTAATTCCTAATTCTCCTAATCAGTATCAGTTTCTATCTACTAATTTTAAAAAATACTCTGCCTATAGTAAAATCAAAACAATGAAAATAAACCTTGCTAGTTAGGAAAACTGACTATCCAGAAAAATTACATCCAGCCTCAGGCCATATGCAAAAATATATTCCATATCCAATAAAGACCTCACCATAAAAAAACAAAACTTTAAAATCACTGGAGAACTTTCAAATGACCAAAGTACAGAGAAAGTATTCTTAAATAAAACACAAAAGGTAAAAACAAAGTAGAATATATTGATATATCTGACTGCCTCAAAATTGAAAATTTCTGCAACAACGCTTTTTATGAACAAAGTTAAAAGATAAGTAACAGGGTGGAAGAATGTATTTAAAACATGTTTATTCATTCAGTAAGGAACCCTGGTGGTGCAGTGGTTAAAGTGTTTGGCTGCTAACCAAAAGGTCGGTGGTTCAAAGCCACCAGTCACTCCGCTGGAGAAAGATGTGACAGTCTGCTTCCGTAAAGATTTACAGCGTTCGAAACCCTATGGGGCAGTTCTACTCTGTCCTGTAGTGTTCCTATGAGCCAGAATCAACTCGACGGCAGTGGGTTTTAGGTGGGTATTCATTCAGCAAACATTTACTGAACGTTTACTACATGCTAGGCAGTGTTCTAAGTCCTGGGGATATAGCAGAAAAGACAAAATCCTGCTCTTATAGAATTTACAGTCTAGAGGGACATACAGAAAATAAACAAGTAAAACAAACATATAATGTATAATTCCAGGTAGTGATAAGAGCTAGTAAGAAAAATAAAGAAGGTTAAGGGAATGGAGAGTGATGGCAGGGAGTGCGGTAATTCTGGAGTAAATATTTGAACAGAGATCTTCTGAATTATTCAAAAGAGCAAGCAAAGCATACAAAGGTCCGCAGAGAGAGGAACTGCAGGAGCAAAAGCCCTCAAGTGTGAAAGAACTTGGCACACTTTAAGACCATCAACACAGCTGAAACTGAGTAAGCAGGGGGAGAATAAGTTTGGAGACATAGGCGGAAGTCAAATCATGTAGAATCTGGTAGGTCTCGGAAAAAAAAAAATTGACTGTATTTTAAGTGTGATGGGAAGCCATTGGAGGTTATATTTAAATTTACTTGTTAAATAGGTAACAGATGCACTTAGTACAAAATTCAAAAGGTATAAAAGGGTATACATAAGAAGTAATTTTTCCACACCTATCTGCCATCTGTCCAGACTCAACCTTGAACACAACCACTGTTTCCAGCTTCTGATATATCCTTCTAGAGATGGTCTATGTAATTCAGTAAGTTGTTTCTTACTGCAAGTGGCAGCACACTTACAAGGTTCAGAACCTTGCTTCTGTCACTTAGCAAGCTGTCTTGGAGGTATGTTAATAGAACTTCGTACAAAGCTGTCTACTAACAGCTGCATAGTATTCCATTATTGAAGGTACCATAAGTAATTTGAACAGTCCCTGCTGATAAACATTTACAACATTACAAATCTCTTGCTATTATAAACAATGCTACAATGAATATCTTTACACAAAAAGTTCTACATGTGCTAGCATATCTATAAAATTTTAGAAGTGCTGTTGGTGGGTCAAAAGATACAGATTTGAATTCTGATGGTACTGTCAAATTGTTCTCCATATAGAAGTTATATCAAGTTACATGACTATCAGCAATGCATATGAGCCTGTTTCCCGATATCCTAGTCAACATGGTATTGTAAAACGTTTTGCTATTTCTCAATGAGTGAAAAATTGTATCTTACTGTAGGGTGGCTAGATATTTTTTATGTTTAAGCATTATTTATATTTCCTCTTCTGTAAATTGTCTACTCATATCTTTTGTCCCATTTTCATTTATCTTTTTAAAAATTCTATGTATATTTTTTGAATGGGTAATATAACACATTACACAAAATTCAAAGATTCAAGTAGACAGCAATAAAAAAATAATTATCTCTTTTATACCTCTCCCCTAGTCATTCAGTTCTCCTCAAAGGCAACCATTATTATTATTAGGTACCTTCCAGAGACATTCTATATATATGTAAAAGTGTGTGTGTACGTGTAGCCTTATTTAAACACAAATGGTAGCGTACTATAGTTATTCACTTATGATATCGGAGAATGCTCTAAGTATGTACATACAGAACTGTCTAACAACTGCATAATATTCCATTGTATGGATATACCATACTTAATTTAATGAGGACCCCAATGAGGTCACTGTGTACGCTTGTGCAGGGGACTGTACTTGCCAGGCCATGTGACTAGGTGTGGGATTAGAAAGGGGTACACTTCAGGCTCTGCCCACGTAGGGCTATTTTTTCCTAGTTCACACAATAACTCAGAGTGAACTAACTGTGGCTCTGACCACTGACAGAACAACTAAATTGTTTTCAAGCTTTTGCTACTCTAAACAATGCTATAATTAATATCCTTGTACGTACTTCATTTCATACGTGTGCAAATATACCTGAAGGATAAATTCCTAAAAATGGAGCTCCTGGGTGAAAGATTTTAAATTTTAACAGGTTTTACTAAATTGCCCTCTGTAGCAGTTTTACCAGTTTACACTCCTATAGGCAATACATAAGAATGTCTTAACAGTGTTATCCATCATTTTTATCTTAACCAATCTGATAATACTGTAGCTCTAACTTTTCTCTAATTTTGAAGTTGAACATTTTGTAGATGTTTAAGAACTATTTTTATTTCCTATTCTGCAGACTGCTAGATCATGCCTTTACCTGTTTTCTATTGGATGTTGGATCTTTTTATTGATTGATAGAAGCTCTTTACATATTAAAAAAGAAAACCAGCCCTTTATGCAGAGTTGCAACCTTTTCATTTTCTCATTTGTCTTTTGACTTTGTTATGTAGTTGAATTTACCTATTGTTTCTTCTATAGCTTCTGAGATTGTGACATATTTAGAAAGACTTTCTCCACCTCTACATTATTAATTTTTTTTCCTAGTACTTTTATTATTTCTTACATTTAGCTCTTTTCTCTATCTGGACTTCATTTTTGTTTAAATTTTCGGGTAGAAATCCAGCTATTTTTTCTACATAACTACTCAGTTGTTATGATACTACTGAATTATCCATATTTCTCCTACTGATCTGAAATGCCACTTTTATCATATACTAAATTTCCATATATATTTGGGTCTATTTCCGGACTTTTTTTTTTTTTTACTGAGTTGTCTACTTATTCATGAACCAGTATCACTTAATTATATAGCTTTGTAACATTTTTAGTTTTTCTGTAATTTTAATATGTGGAAACTAGCTCCCCCACCTTTTTTTTTTTGGAATTTCATTGAAGCCTTTGGAGCAAAGGAGTGACATGATTTGATCTGCTTTAAAATAAATATTCTGGCAACAGTGTGAAGAATAAACTGCAAAGGGCAAGAATGGAAGCAGAAAGACTATAGGTAGGAGGTTACTGCAAAAACCCAGAAGAAAGATGATGGCGGCTCAGATCAAGGAGGTGGCAATGGGGGTGGTAATAGGAAAAACTAGGAGGAAGTGTGGGGAAGAATAAAAGGGTTCTATTTTAGACGTATTATTTGAGATGCTTATTAACCATGCACATGTAAATGTCAAGTAAGCAGTTAAATGAATCTGGAGCTCAGAGGTCAGGGCAGAGAAATAAATTTAGGAATCAGCCACCATCCAAATGGTGTTTAAAACCAAAAGACTATATGAGTCGCCTAGAAAGTAATGAAGACAGAGAAAAGGGCCAAGTATGATGTCATGAAAATCTATTGAAGAAAGTATTTCAAGAAGAAAGAGGAGATCAACTATGTCAAATGTTATCAAAAGGGTGAGTACAGCAAGAACTAAAAATGAAGACTGTTGGAGACCTTGACAAGAGCAGTTTCAGTGGAGTGGTACAGACAGATGCCTAACTAGAGTGAGCTGAGGAAAGATAACAGAACAGGAAGTGGAGGCACCAAGTAGAGGCCACCCTTTGAGAAGTTCTTCCAAAAAGGAGAGCGGAGAAACGGGACAGGAGCTGGAGTGCCATGGTGTTAAAGAAGGATTTTTTTCAGATAACACATATTACTGCATGCTTGTGTGCTGATGAAAATAATCCAGTAGAAAGAGGGAAAAAATCCAGAATATATAAAGAACTCCCATAAATCAATAAGAAAAAGACAATTCAACAGAAATATGGGGTAAAATTAAGAACAGGAAATTCAAAGAAAAGAAAATTCAAACAATCAAAAACAAATATAACCAAATTCACTAGTAATCAGGGACATGCAAAAAGAGGTAACAATGAGACGCTACCAAACAGATTGACAAAAAATGTTTAAATCTGACATTAAATGATGTCAAGGCTGTGGATGATACGTACAATATAAATTGCTGGTGGGAATATAAACTGAACAGCCACTCTGTAGAGCAACTTGGTAGAATCTATAAAAGCAAAATGCAAATACTCTTTGACCCAAAAACTCCACTCTCCTATCTCCACCCGGGTGCCCTGGTGGTACAGTGATTAAGAGCTCAGCTACTAACCAAAAGGTTGGCAGTTCGAATCTACCAGCCACTCCCTGGAAACCCTATGAGGCAGCTCTACTCTGTCCTATAGGGTCGCTATGAGTCAAAATTCACTTGACGACAATGGGTTTTGGTTTGGTATATCGACCCAAGAGAAATACCTGCACACATATATACAAGGATGTTAACTGTAGCAGAGATTTTTAATCGTGAAAAACTGGAAACAACCTAAAGTTCATCAACAGGACAATGGATAAATAAAACATGGTACCTACATACAATGCAATACTATACAGCAGTCAGTAGGAATAAACTAAATCTATTAAGTATCAAGACGTATAGATACAATAAATATTTTCCATGGATTTGTATATATGAATGTGAAAGATTCAAAATGTTCTGAAAGGACATACATCAAACTCATAATAGCAGTTGCTTCTGGGGATGTGAAAAAGAACTGGTGGTGATGGTGAGGAATTAAAAAAGAAATAAAAAAGGTAGGGAGGAAAAAATAAATAAATAAATATGCCAAATCTAATAATGATTAAATCTGGGTAACTGGAATATAGTAGACAAAAAGGTTGGCAAACAGTGGCCTGTAAATAAAGTTTCACTGGAACATAGCCATGCTCATTCATTTATGTATTGCCTATGGCTACTTCTGGGCTACAATGGCAGAGGTGAGGAATTCCAGCAGAAACCATATAGCCTGCAAAGTCTAAAATATTTACTTTCTAGATCTTTATAGAAAATGTTTGCTGACTCTTGCAGTAGACTTTCTTCTTTGTACTTTTCTGTATTTTTCACCTTTTCCCAAAATAAAAAAAAATAATAATAATAAGACATATTTAAGACCATCTAAATAACTTGAGGACACCCTGGTGGTGTAGTGGTTAAGAGCTACAGCTGCTAACCAAAAGGTCGGCAGTTCAAATCCACCAGGCGCCTTGGAAACCGTCTGGGGCAGTTCTACTCTGTCCTATAGGGTCGCTACAGGGTCACTATGAGTCAGAATAAACTCGACAGCAACGTGTTTTTTAAATAACTTGAGGGAGATTCACAAAAAAATTCCCAGAGAAACAAAAGGTTCTAAAACTGTCAGTTTTCATCATATTATAAGAGTACTACATTACATTATACTTTTAATAGACTAAATTGAAAATAGTAATTAGAGCTATTTTGTAAAATAGTTAAAATGACGGTAAATTTTCCGTACTCTGCACGGGTAAAACACATATAGGACAGTCACATTTAATATGAGGGATATGTTCCTGAAAACTCTGAATAATTCAAAACTGGCATAATTCAACACTAACTGGCTCTTTCATAAAAAAGGTTCAGTGGAAGGGGGAGGAGGATAAACTCCCAGAATACATAAATCTACAATCAATATAGAATATTTTAATAATACTTGTTAATACATAATACAATATGGTAATACTTTAATTGTACAATTATGTGGTTAACAATAAAATTATTACTTATACAACGTAGTGACTTATTAATCATGCAATTTTAAAATATAATTTTAATGCACAATACATACAAATAAATACAAAGTGAATTTAATGACATTTCATTAACTAATGTGGTATGCTGCCTGAAAATGATTCAGTAGAAGTTATTATCATCTTCCAACGACAAAAAGAATGGGAGAGTTAAGAGGTGCCAAACAAATCAGGACAAGCTCTCTCTCCACATTACAGTGAAGGCTGGTCTGATTCCCTGCAAGATTTTTGCTAAAGAGTGGATCTAATATGGTTTGAGTTGTTTCTCTCATTTTTTTTCACTGAGGATTTCTTGATATGCAGACACACTTTCCATCATTTGCCTTGTCACCACCATTGAATGGTGATCCACACTTGGATCATCTTCAAAAATAGCAATCGCTTGGCATAACACAGTTCATAAAGACAATCTTCTACATTCTACCTTGGTGAGTAGTGTCTGGGGTCTTAAAAGCCTGTGAGCAGCCATCTAAGATACTCCACTGGTCTCATCCCTTCAGGAGCAAGGGAGAATGAAGAGAACAGGATACAAGGAAAAGATTAGTCTGAAGGACTAATGGACCACAGCTACCAAGGCCTCCACCAGACTGAGTCCAGTACAGCTAGATGGTGCCCGGCTACCACCACTGACTGCTCTGAGATCACAACAGGGTTCTGGACAGAGCTGTAGGAAGATGTAGAACAAAATTCTAACTCACAAAAAAAGACCAGATTTACTGGCCTAAAGGAGACTGGAGAAACCCCAAGAGTATGGCCCCCAGACACCCTTTTAGCTCAGTGGTGAAGTCATTTCCGAGATTCACCGTTCAGCCAGGGAGTGGGCAGCCCCATAAAACCAAATGGGACTAATGAGCCACAGGAGTCCAAGGACAAGGGCCAGAAGGCAGAAGGGGACAAGAAAGCTGGTGATAGGGAACCCAAGGCTGAGTAAGGATAGCGTTGATGTGTTGTGAGGTTGTTAACCATTGCCGTAGGGCAACACGTGTACTGACTGTTAAATAAGAAACTATTTTGTTCTGTAAGCCTTCATCTAAAGTGACAATAGCAGCACAATTGGAAGAGCATAGTCGATGTCACTGAACTATGCACGCAGAGATTTTTGAAACAGTGTATCTTTGGCTATGTATATTTTCACCAAAGAAAAAAGGTCGAGAAGGGAGAGGGTTGACTATGTTGTAGTGTTGTTAACCAATGTCATAAAACAATATGTGTACTAGTGTTTCATGAGATCCTATTTGTTCTGTAAGCCTTCACCTGAAGTACAATTAAAAAAAAAAAAAAAAAAGCAATTGCTGCTGAAAGATGGGTAAAAACGTGTGCCAGTAGGTTTAATGTTGGTTGATGTGCTGAAGGCCCAGGCTAACAGGTGGGGCCCATTCCTGCTGCCTTTGTTTTTCTAACAAGTGTTCCTTTGTTAATCCAGGGTGGGCAACCCAAGCAAATCTTCAACATCCCCATCATCAAACCTTGTACAAATCTACCTTCTGTGCCACTTTCACAGATTAGTTAGCAGATGCTGTCTTTCAAGTTACAGCCTCTTTCAATTATGGTAAAGCTAAATGTTTTGATGGCTTCAGAGTTAGCAGATAAAGCCTGCCTCCTCATTTTTACATTCTTAAAACTTTGGTGGGTTTCAAAATTTGAAAGCCATGAAACTTGTAGTAAACTTTGTCTCACTGTTACCTCCTTTCAAATCATCAAAAACACTTCGCACTTTAGCACAGATGATAGCTGGTCTTAGGGACGCATTATGGCAGCACTGATCTTACAGCCATGTTGCCAGGATTTTGTCATTTGATTTTATTATCTTTGCCTGGTAATGATCTTTTTTTTTTTTTTTTTTTGCAAACTAAAGGGTACACCTGCTTTAATGCTGCTTTTGATTTTTTGAGGATTGTCTCTAATATTCTGCAGGGTGCACGCTCCTAAATTAATAGCATGGACTATCAGAGCAATAATATGGCTTTCTTCATAGAGTTTTACCACATCTAACTTCTGTTCCAAAGTTACTGAATTTCAGGCACACTTTTTACAACTAGCACCACCACTTAATGAACACTTGGATAACACTGTTATATGATATAAAAAGGTTTTTAATTATATCAAGAGCAAATGTTAAGACAGCAGCACAACAGCTACCAAAAACATTAACCGAGACCTGATGCATAATCGTTCATGTGATACTGATAAAGGATGATGGGAATTTTGTTTTCCTGCCAGGGTGATGCTGACACAGGGTAGCGGGACAGTCTGCAATCCTTTTAGGCCATCAGCTTGAAATTATGCATTTCTTGAAAAAAAAATTTAATTTTGGGAAGTTTCACAGTATTTCAAATTTGAGGCATAAAGTGGGAGTTTAAATATATTTTTACTCTGCACTATTTTCAGCCTCACATAATTCAAAGTTGCATGAAACAACACTACATTAAACTTTCAAAAGACTTTTTAATCTAAAAGGAAAATTCTTCAATGTAGTAAAAGAGAAAAATAAGTAACCAGATGAAATTAACAAGTATATAAAGGAATTAAGGAACCAGAAGATAATCTTAATAAATCAGGAAATACATTCTTATTAATGATCCAATACTGATCTACATTCAAAAACCTAGATTTTTTACTAATGATCTAGGTTCAAAAACACAAGTTAGTGCATAACATATTACTCCACCTATTGGAAGACAAAGTTGCAAATAGAAATGTGCTCAGATATACACTAAAAGGCTATATACAGGGAAAATAAACCCAAGTAGTAAAACTAACAATAAAACTTACATCTTCAGTGATGATCTTCACTGCCTCTTTCGTAACTGCACCTGTTATCAATTAAAACATATACTATTACCCCCTCAGAATATACAGAAGTAAATGAACATTGAAACTTCTTATTTCAGATTGGAACACAAGAAGAATAAGGCCAAATGTTACTTTAATCTTACTAAGGTGTGCTACAGTCTAGACCATATTTCTCAAAAAATGATCCAACGAAACCCTGCATCAGTATCACCTGGAGTGCTTGATAAAGGTAAGGATTTTTGGGCTCCAACTGAATCCTACTGTATTAGAATCTCTGATGGTAAAGGGGCAGGTATACTAAAATCATTTGGGCTCTTAAAAAAAAAAAACTATACATACCACTTCCTCCCACATCCTTGCCACCCTGCTTGTTACTCACTTCCCTCAGAGACAGAGGGGCATGCTTCCTCACGGAAATGTAATCAAAGATATTACGGATGAGAACTACTTAGATTAGACAATGCTCATATTTATAGTCTAGCTAAATACATTTATATCAAGTCATACCTTTTAAAACACTGTTAGTGTTCCCTGTGGGTTGGGCAACAGATTCTTTTGCCAATGACACCACATTGGTTATAACTGGTGTTGAATTCGTCCTTGAAGAAAGGGGCTCCATCAAAGCAGTTTGTGCCTTAGAAATGTTTACTGATTAAAATAAACAAAAAGGTAAGACCCAGTATAAACGAAAGAGTGACACCAAAAAGCCCTGCTTAACAACTAGATTTTCAAGGAGCAATGCAAATATCTAATAACTCTGTAATGTGGGGTTCAGTGACTCTGGTCAGATTAGTGTTCATTAGGGCTTAAGGAGGGCATGATTCTCTAAAACTATAAACCTTAAATAGCATTTAACTGTGAAAAATATAGGTATTAGATTCAGGATTAATTGGGCTTTTCTATTAGTAAATAGTAAACTCTTACGTCTAAGCTTGCTTCAAATAAAAATTTAACATGACAACTTTTATAAATAAGTTGGTGAGGTAGCTGTCCATTCACTTAAGAACACTAGTTTTGAGAGTTCTGGACAGAGCTGGAGAAGGATGTAGAATAAAATTCTAACTCACAAAAAAAAGAGTACAGCCCCCAGACACCCTTTTAACTCAGTGGTGAAGTCATTTCCAAGGTTCACCGTTCAGCCGGGGAGTAGACAGCCCCATAAAACCGAATGGGACTAATGAGGCATAGCAGTCCAGGGACAAGGGCCAGAAGGCAGAAGGGGACAGGAAAGCTGGTGATAGGGAACCCAAGGTTGAGTAAGG
>NW_004443951.1:22305058-22415111 GCF_000243295.1 Trichechus manatus latirostris | reverse complement strand
CACCTGAAGTACAATTAAAAAAATAATAAAAAAAAAAAAAAAAAAAAGAACACTGGTTTTTCTTAATCCACAATTATAGAAGGAAAATTGTGCCACCAACCTGACTGGTCCCAAGGAATGGATGGCTAACACAAAAGATTAGCACAAGGCATATATAATTAAGGTGAAGATTAATAAGATTGCAAAGGTAGGCAAGGGCCAGATCTCAAGGAACCAAAGCATGTAGATTCTGTCCTCAGTTAGGAATCAGCACTCCAGGCTTTGATCAGAGAATATAATATCAATGTTTTAAATCTAATATTCAAAGAGAGAAGCACTACTTAGGCGAGCTACTTTAACGCACAATTTAGGACTGGTTCAAAGGCCTGTTGAGAATGTGCATTTCTAACAAGTTCCCAGAAGATGCTAATACTGCTAGTTGGGGACCAATTCTGAGAACCATTAGTAGAGCAGTGTTTCTCAACATTTATTATACCTAAGAATCACTTGGGGAGCTTGTTAAAATGTAGACTCTGATTCAGTATATCTGGGGTGAAATACAAATTCTCAGCAGGGATTCAAACTGAAATGAAGTGGTTCGAAGTCCTCTGCTTTAACAACATACCACTTATCAACTCACCTGGATTCTTTGACCATATTAGCTATCCTACTTGCAAAATTATCTCATTCTTAGCCAGGAAAAACTTTGCTTCCCATGAAGAACTGGTCTACTTTATTTTTTCTGATATAATTAATGTGTTGTTTTTTTCCTTGGCTACAAGCAAACTCTAAATCAAATCTTATGTGAGTCACAGCAAATCTATTAACTTATTTATATCTTCCCCCTTTCTTTGCCCTGATTTTCTATTTTTATTCCTAGTGTATTAACTGAAAGGTATATACCCCTTAGTATAAGTTATTTATGTATAGGTAAACTCAATCAAAAGCAATGAAATCTAATTTTTCTATAAAATTAATGCTTATACATTCATTGAAGCCTTGGTGTGTTTGATTACGACAGCAAAAACCATCAGGATTAATTTTATCTCAAGAGCAATCTTTAAGGATTCTTAAAGGAAAAGTTAATGAAATTCAGGCTATTTGAACTCAGTAAAATTTTGTTTTTACTACATTATTTACAACTGTGTGTGCTGATAGTAATCCTAGCACTGACATAAAGATTCCATTAGTGCAGTTTCATTTTACCTTTATTCTGTGAAAGAGGATCATTTGTAATTTGCTGATGACAAAACTCGATGACACAAAACAGGTTACAGAAATATTTGATGTTGCCTCGCCATTTTATGGACTCACTTAGCTTACCCTGTCGTTTACAGCCATCACACTTTGCCATCTGAGAAAGAAATATAAGGACAGGCATAAAATAATAACATTAACCAAAACTAGAAGGTACTATGAAAACAAAATATACAAGTCAGTTGAAACCACAAAATATGAGGTTCCTACCTTAAAATACCGTGATTTAAATATATATATATATACACACACATACACTTAATTACCTGTTTCATTATAAACCAAAACCAAACCCACTGTCATCAAGTAAATTCCAACTCATAGTGACCCTACAGGACAAAGCAGAACTGCCTCATAGGGTGTCCAAGGCTATAATCTTTACAGAAGCAGATTGCCACATCTTTCTCCTGTGGAGCAGCTGGTGGGTTCGAACCGCCAACCTTTTGGTTAGCAGCCGAGCACTTTAACCACGGCACCACCAGGGCTTCTTTGTTTCATTATACATGCCATAAATTGAGAGAATATAAAAGTTATTTTCCTTTTTTCAAAATTACTGATGTGAGAAACGAAAGATAGGCTCTATTTTGAAAAAGTTCAAGAAGCGAAATATTGCAGGAGAAAGAATATGGGCTTTGGAGTCATACAGACTTTGATTCATTCAACAGACAGCTAACTAAGCATCCTCTGTCTTAAGCACTGTGGTAGGTCCTGTTCATATAGTGATGAAAAAGACATAGGCCCTCCCCTCAAAAAGATTATATTTTGGGGGTGAGGTAGACAAGTAAACAGCTATTTCATTATAGTGTGATAGGTGCTACTTAGCTCTGTCACCTTCCAGCTTCCTCAAGGGGCATGTCACTTAACTTTCCTAAACTTCATTCCTTTTCTTTATTTACAAACTGATGATAATACACATAGCTCTTGGGACTGTGTGAGGATTAAATTAAATAACACTTATGGAGCACAGGGCATATAATAGGGGTTCAATTAATTTTAACTATCATTGTTAGCCTTTCAGGAAGATTTTCTTTTTTTTTTTTTATATGAGGCTGGTCAGTCATTTGACCTGTAAAGTGAGAACCAGGTCTGACTTCAAATTCCTCAGAATAACCTTCTGAATGAGAGAGCAGCTTAGGACAAAATAACTATGTAAAGTTCTAACTTACAAAGTTTCAAAGTTATATGTAAGGACAATATGCCTTATAAGAAAGCAAAAAATAAAAGGAACATATCCTCAAATAACAACAAAGTCTCCAGAAATCCTACCTCTTTGCCCCAAAGAGTCCATGTTTATATGCAACAGAATTTTACTACAGGAGTCCATAATTTATTTTACCCAGCTCTAAACACCAAATTTTTCTTTATATAATTTGAACATATTTTAAAGAGAAAATAACCATACTAACTTGAGAAAGCCAAAGAAGTATATCACATTTACCTGATAAAAGAGAACTGTAAATTTGGACATGCAATCTTCACAACAAAACTCTTCTAACTTGCCCTCCAGTCGATTTTCTACCAAATTAGGGGATGTCTGTGAACAATAACTGCACATCTTACAGTAGTTTCTCCATCGTTCTCCAAAGTCACGTGCAGAGAGGGATTTGCAAACTGAAAACCAGAAGGGATGAAAGAAACAAAATCTGCATTAACTTTAAGGAGATAAAATGAGTTCCTATGGTCTTAGACAACAACTTTAAGCTCGTTTCTAAATCTTGATACAGAATTATTTGCCTCTAGGTTAAAGGATAGTCTCTATTCACAAAACAAACTCGTATCATCTTTTAAATATACTCAAAACATTAAGCCATCTATATTAAAAAAAAATCAGAGGTGTAAAAGCCAACAGCAGCAACTGCTTAAGTACTCTCTTTACAAATGGATGCAAGAACAAAAAGATCTCTGAAGTCATAGCTAAACTTATGAAGAGATTTTCTATAGTAAGACCATTGATCTAATCATATTTTAATAGTTTCTTTATTGAGATTATTGCAACATTTAAAGGGATAGACTTTAAATTTAAATTATGTACAAATTCAATACAGAAGGACTTCAACATTATGTACATATTACACCTCATAAAACAAAAATTACTTGAAAATTGTGGATTAATATTCTAAGTCATCATAAATTACTTTAATTCATAGCAATCACATGCTCTGTAGGTAAAACTGAACTTTTTTACCTTCACTACAGAATGGCTTGTCAACCCCTGAGAATCGCACAGTCTCCTTTATAATTTTCTGAAGTTTACAGTAGTCACACATTGCCACAACTTTATTTTTCTTTTTATATTCATCAGAACAAGTCTTGCCACAAAACAGAAACATTTTACCCTGCAGAGAAATAACAGTCATTGCGGTCTAACTAAATGGTTGCTTTATCTTTAAGAAATCCATTGTCCTCATTTTCAAAGCAACTTTAGTGATTGTCAAAGATGAAAAGACAAAAATGTTTCTATTGGATACGTTCATATTCAATTCCTTTCATCATCTCTCTTTACCTTGTAGAAAAGAAGGTCTGGTTTTGTGGCAAACAGATGGTTACAGTGCTGACACTTGAGCTTAGAAACTGTATGGGTTAAAGCAACTTGCTGCGATTGTTCAGCAAGAGGCTGGAGACTGGCTGTAGCAGAGCCACTGATGGAGCTGGGGGAAACGGCTGAGGTGTTACCTCCTCCTGCTGACACTGCTGACCTGGTGCTCTGGCTTACAACCACTTGGCCCTGAGACAGGGGCACCGCTGAAGAGTTTGCTCCTTTTGGTTTGTTAAATACATTCTGAACAAACACAAATAAGGCAAAGATTTTATCAAGTGAGTAAATAACATAAATTAGTAATTATCATTTTCTTACTTTAACGAATTATAATTCCCCCCAAAATATTTTTTTTTTAAGTTTTTAAAAAAGTCATTCACAGAAAGTGTTTAAATGGTAGTAGAGTTGAAATGGAATAGAAGGACCAAGAAATGGAACATTAAAAGATCGAGGACTGCAATTCAGGATTTCCAGACAAAGACCTCTAGTAAATGCCTCTAGTAGATTAGAGAAGACCTCTCCTTTCCCCAAGATACCCTTCTACCTACACACTCCCATGACCAACCAGCCCCTGATGGCTATGAAGAGCACAGTGGCTACCACCTGTCTCTTTCTCCCTGGTGAGGGAGAGAGCCAAGAAAGTGGGAGGAGGGAAGAATAGTCTAGGCAAGGACCCTGAACAAGGAAGCAAGCTTTGAGGCCCAATACCTGAGCTCAGACATTTTACGGAAATGACCTTTAGGACCCTGGTTGAACAGAATTTTTTTTTTTAAGTTAACTTTAATGTTTAGAAGTAGGGACCATCAGTAGTTAAAATTTTGCCATAGACCAATGCCTAAGAGAACCACAGGGGTAAAATACTACCTGAGATCATACCTGGAAAGCTACCACACAACTGGAGCTGCAGAAGCTGTATATAGTTCCATTTGACATGGCTAGGTGATACTGAGGGATTGCGGAGGTTTTACAACTATGACATGCAACCTGGACACCTTGGTGGAAAAAAAATAAAAACCAATGAATAAGTTATAAAATGAACAAAGGATCCAAAAACGAATTAGGAGAATGAAAATATCAAATACTCAATAATATACAAAAATAATCAAGGAACTTTACAATAATATAAATCTAAATAACTACAGAAAACATGTGAAATGAGGGATACCATTGCTGATATCAGACGGAACTTGGCTGAAAGCAGAGAAAACCTTAGAGATGTTTACCTGTGTTTTATTGATTATGCAAAGGCATTCGACTGTGTGGATCACAATAAGTTATGGATAATGTTGTGAAGAATGGGAATTCCAGAACACTTAATTGTGCTCATGTGGAACCTATACACAAACCAAGAGGCAGTTGTTTGAACAGGGGATACTGCATGGTTTAAAATCAGGAAAGGTGTATGTAAGGGTTGTATCCTTTTACCATACTTATTTCATCTGTATGCTAAGCAAATAATCCGAGAAGCTGGACTATATGAAGAAGAACATGGCATCAGGACTGGAGGAAGACTAACCACCTGCGATATGCAGAAGACACAACTATGCTTGCTGAAAGTGAAGAGGACTTAAAGCACTTACTGATGAAGATCAAAGACTACACCTTCAGTATGGATTACACCTCAACATAAAGAAAACAAAAATCGTCACAACTGGACTAATAAGCAACATCATGATAAGAAGAGACAATACTGAAGTTGTCAATGATTTCATTTTACTTGGATGCACAATCAACACCCATGGAAGCGCAGTCAAGAAACCAAACAATGTACTGCATTGGGCAAATCTGCTATAAAAGACCTCATTAAAGTGTTAAAAAGCAAAGATGTCACTTTGAGGACTAAGGTATGCCTGACCCAAGCCACAGTATTTTCAATCACCTCATATGCATGCGGAAGCAAGACAATGAATAAGGACGACTGAAGAAGATTTGATGCCTCTGAATTATGCTGTTGGCAAAGAATACTGAATATACGATGGACTGCCAGAAGAACAAACAAATCTGTCTTGGAAGAAGTACAGCTGGAACGCTCCTTAGAAGCGAGGATGGCGAGACTTCGTCTCACAAACTTTGGACATGTTATCAGGAGGGACCACTCCCTGCAGAAGGATATCATGCTTGGTAAAGCAGAGGTCAGTGAAAAAGAGGAAGACCGTCAATGAGATGGACTGACACAGTGACTGGAACAATGGACTCAAACATAGCCAACAATTGTGAGGATGGCACAGAACTGGGCAGTGCTTCGTTCTGTTGTACACAGGGTTGCTATGAGTTGGAACCGACCCAACAGCTAACAACAGATAACTACAACTAATCTCAAGTCCCACTTACATAGAAAGTAACTTGGAACTTATATGTGTTTTTTTCTTTTTTCTCACACATGAAATATCTCAATCAACAAAACCAGTTTTTTTTAAAACTAAATCAGTCTTGGGTCTCTACCTAACCATACAGATAAATTTGGTTTGTAACAGAATGAAAGAAAAATAGTTTTTTCTTCAATAGTTACTAAACCTATAAATTTATCAAATTTAAACATTACCTGAAGAAATAACTGTCTTCACTCTGTAAGCAGATAAGCAATTAATAGAACAGAAAAGCTCTGTTTTTCCTGACTCATTCGTGGTCTCAATCATTTCAGCTGAGGGTCTCAATGATTTCCCCAGGGCATATGGAGGAGTTTGGGCTGAATTCTATTAAGAAAATAAAATAACATGAGATGCTGCCTTGTACAAGTATACACATGTACATGTTGTTTAAAAAAAAAAAGGTATCCATAACCACAGCCTTTTATTGAAATATTTGAGCTTAACAAAGAGGTCACACCAAGTATTAGACTTCTGTAAGTTGGGATGTGGGAAAAGTAAGTTCTTTTAAGGCAATAATAAAATATAAACTGAAGAAAATTAATAACTATTCAGATAGATTAACACCAAAATACATTATAAGCAATGAATTGGATAGTCATAACAGACTTTTCCCATCCCAAATAACCAGAGAAGACCAGGTAGGTAATCCATCAATTAAAGGGCCCTCCTCAGTACAGATTTGGAAATCAATCTAGGATGCAGTCGACCACCTTTCAGGTTACTTAGTTTTTAAGACTCTTTACCAGGAGGAGGTAGAAAATGATGTTTAACGTGTATTAGGAGATCCTATAGAATTGCCTGCTTTTCAAGCCAAATTTCCTAATAAAATTTGCCTGTACGTTCACTTGTTATAAGAAACGATAATAACAATAATGACTACCATTTATACAAATTACCAATATTATCACCTACTGGCCAGGTCCCAAGGTAAGGAATATCTATATACTGTACCATAGAATCCTTTCGACAATATACCAGCTGTCAAGTGGATTCCGACTCATGGCGACCCATGCATGTCAGAATAGAACTGTGTTCCATAGGGTTTTCAGTGGCTGATTTTTCAGAAGTAGATCCCCAGGCCTTTCTTCTGAGATGCCTCTGGATGACTTGAACCTGCAACCTTTCAGTTAGCAGCTCAACACTGTTTGTACCACCCAGGGACTCTTAATAATATAGTGAGGTACTTAAATTTTTCTTAAAAAATTTAACTTAGCTTTAATCAAATTATCTTCAGTAAACAGAAGAAATAGGAGTCAAACTTATTTCATCTGACTCTAAAGTTCAGGTTCCTAACCACTACCTATACTGCCAATGACCACAATACGAAGTTCTGCAATAAGAAATTATATGGGGAAGTAAATAGTAGAAAAACATAAATTGTGAAGTTTCACTATATAATCTTCCTGGTAAAAGAAGAACATAATTTATGCAGTTGACCGAGTACAATACCAGTAACAAAATTGGGAATGGAACTGGTTTTTGGATCCCATATAAAAATGACATGAATTCTTTTCCTATGAAAGTGGTACCTGGACTGCTAAAAGTGACAATTTTGGGGAAAAAAAAACTTTTCAATGATGAGTGCACATCACCAACTGCTCAGAGAAAACTTACTAAGAACAAATTTTAATTACAATTTTTCACCCTTTAAAACAATTTAAAAAAAAAAAATTCCAAATCAGTGAGAATGGTTGCACAACTCAAACAATGTAACCAATGTCACTGAAATATACATGTAGAAACAGCTAAATTGGTGTATGTTTAAATGTATATATTCTCAACAAAATAAAACCCCAGATCATTCAACAACAATTGACACAAGTATGATATATTTAGTAACCAAATTAATCCTTTACTCATTAAGATAAATAAAAATCAGCTAGTCTAATAGGGCAATGTTGCCAAATAATTGCAATTCTTTCCAAAACAGGTATATATATATTTTTTAATATATTTTTTTAAAGGAAAAAGATATGCTCCCTTTAGAGTCACTGATTTTTATCATCTTTTAATTCTTGGTCATAGTTTATTTACGACAATGTAGGGTTTTCTTCACTATCCATATATCATACAATATTTCATTTTCACAGCAAATCACAAGATTACATTTATGAATTCTTTGCCGTGAACGGGAACCTTTTAAAAGTGATCTAGTTCACTTAAATCATCTCACTACCACAGTCATCTCTTACAGTATCAGAATTCATTCTATTTTTCTAGAGGGGAAATCACAGCTCATGCTTTCATTTTGCATTTCATCCCTGTGCAGCCAACTTAAAGAAGTGAGCCTAACTATATACAACAGACTTACATATTCATACCTGCTTGTATGCCGTGACACTTGTTGAGCTAAAAACCTTCTGGGACTGGCAAGGACCAGAGCTACTATAGCAATAGCTCCCACAGTTCTCACAACAGTTCATGGTGAGGTTGTTGGTTGAGTGAAATTTTGAAAAACAAGCATCACTACACAGACCATGTACCACATTTTGATATTTAACTTCAAATCGAATCTAGGGGAAAAAAATGCACACACATGCAAAATAAGCTTAGCCAGTTAAAAATCTCTAATCTTTGAGCAGAACCCCAACAAAAGTAAAAAGAAACTTACATCCGCATTTTTCTGACACATACTGCACTTAGTTGAAATGCTATTGGTATATATGGTAACAACAGGTTTTTTCTTTAGCTCATAAGAAGACAGGCATGATTGGCTGCAGAAATCTTTGCTAGGAGAGGAATTTTCAAATCGGGTTGTGATCACATCCTTTGGATTTAAAATGTCTCTAAAAATAAATGACAAAAGGCAAAATGAAAGATGTTCATCCCAATTGTAATTTCTTCCTTTTTGTGAGCTAAAATAATTACATTTACTATGGGCAGCTATTGTGTGGTAGAAAAAGGCCCTGGATAAGGCATCTGAAAACCTGGGTTTGATGATTAGTTCTGTAATTTATCAGTTGAGTCGCAATGAGTGGGCCAATTACTGTCTCAATTTCCTCATGTATAAAATGAGGTTTATAATTCCTAATTCATAGCTGTGTTGAGGGAGAATTATATTTAAAATACGGCCAGCCAGATGCTCATGACAGAAACAGTGATGCTTCTAGTTCCAATCAAGATCCATCTGCTGAAGCCAATGGGCCTCAATTCTGAAGCCATCCCACAACTCCAAAGCACAAGACCCTTGTCCTCTTACTAGCTAGCAACTGCCAAGAGTAGAAAAATGAGACAAGGAATGAAATATTAAATATTTTAAATGCAAGATATGCGAAATTGATGAACTACTGAAAGTTAACATAAAGATCAGCATGAGATATAAAACGTAGTTATAACCTAAGAGATCAAAGAGACAGATGACAAAATGAGTATTACAGGGCTTGGTGTCAGAGGACAAATGAAAACAATCTAACAGGAAGAACACAAATAATTTAACAGTTCTGTGAGATTCCTAGCATCAATCTGTTAAGAGCTAATCAGTGCAATAAACACTGACAGCAATACCCGGGTAAAAACAGAAGCCAAGTATTGCCATTCTTCTGGTAAGTATAAAAACTGAAGAAATTAGTCATTAATTAAAAACACTAGTACAGGTCACAAAGTAAACAATAATAACGGCAAAAATATTATATACTACAATAATGTATACTGAGTACCTACTACATGCTAGACATTGTTTTAAAGGCTTTACTCAAATTATCCAATTTAATTATCAGGAAAACTCTTATATTATAATTCCCATTTTACAGATTAGGAGACTGAATCAGAAAGGTTAACTAGCTTGTCATACAGCTGGTAAGCACCGAAGCCAGAATCCAAGCAGTATGATTCTATAGTTCACAGAGTGAAGCAGTCCACTGTCCTGCCTCCCATCCTGTACCTTTATTGTATAGGACTGTTCCATGATAAATTACCAAAAGATAACTACAACAACAAAGTACTTTAATTTTCTAAAACTCACCTAACCTTAAAAATATGACAGCGTATCTCAGAAACCAAGTGGATATGCTTACTTACAGATGAATGATTAATTCTGAAAAGTGATTTTTCTACTAAAAACAGAGCAAATAAAAACTTTTATTTGATAAGGTGAATCTGCCAGTGGCATAATGTGTATATAAGTAAACCAATGAGGATGACTTTTTAATGAAAAGCTGTGCACATAAATACAAATGCACTCCAAACCTTATGCACCCGAACGAGTATTATATCTTACCATTTATCTTGGAAAAACCACACCTCTCCTAAGAACAGTAGCATGGCTCAAAATATTTTTTCTAAATTCTCTTTTAATTTATAAGAACCACAAGAACAACTTTTTAATTTTATATTCAAACCTCACATTGAACAGTATGATTCAGTTTAATCACCTATTGATAAGCTACCAATTTTTGGCAATTTGCAAAACTCAAACCCATAATGAAGAGATTCATCGCCTGACCTAGTCTAAAGGAATGTTTCATAGGCTCATAAAGCAATCCCAAATAAACACATATTTTTTTCTTAAATAAGAACAGAACTGTGGTAAAAAAGTTACTGACAAGGATGACTACTTTTAAGAGAACAACATGCATTTCAATATATAAGCCATGGTATGTTCTTTAAAACTTAATTCATATTATTTTGATAGTTGATATTTTGACAAAGAATATCTAAAAAGCAGAAAAAGAAATTTATCCTTTCAGACTAGTTTCATGAGAATGACATGAAAGTTAAAAGTAAGGTATTAGAAAGGCATTTTAGAACAAATCTGAATTTAAATATTTAGCAAAATATAAAAATTTTATCTTTCATTTTTAGTCAGAGATTTCCATTTTAGCAGGATCTACTTTTAGATACATTAGGCCTAAACACACCAAGCAGATAAAGGACATCAAGCAGATAAAGGAACTGTCAAATATCTCCAAAGGCAAAATAAAGTAAAACAAAACCTGCTGCTGTCGAGTCAATTCTGACTCATAGCAACCCTACAGGACAGAGTAGAACTGCCCCACAGGGTTTCCAAGGCTGTAAACCTTTATGGAAGCAGGCTGCCACATCTTTCTCTCACAGAATGGCTGGTGGGTTCGAACCACCAACCTTCTGGTTAGCAACCAAGTGCTTAACCATTGGGCAACCGGGGCTCCTTAAAGGCAAAATAGGTATCTATAAATTATGTTAAGCATTCATAATAATATGAATTTTATTATTAATAAATAAAACCAAACCCGTAGCTGCTGGGTTGATTCTGACTCACAGCGATCTTACATGATAGAGTAGAACTGCCCTGTAGGGTTTCCAAGGAGTGGCTGGTAGATTTGAACTACCAATCTTTTGGTTAGCAGCCAAGCTCTTAACCACTGTGCCACCAGGGCTCCTTTATTATTAATAGGATCCCATTTATTAATCACTTACTATGTGCTAGGCCCTGTGCTAACATGATTTCATTAAAACCCAGTAGATACTATTTATAGTAGGCTTAGAAAGTTAAATATCTAGCACAAGGTCACACAGGTAATAAGTGATAGAGCCACAATTCAAAATCAAGCTCTTAACCTTTCTTGTTCTACATTAGTGACTTGACAACACATTGTATTCCTGAAATTACACCGCCAAACAGGAAAAACATTCTATATTCTTCAAGTATACAAAGGCGAAGAAAGGTTTATGTGACTGCAATGCTGTTTCTTCCTTTCTCTTCATTGTAAGCATTGTAGTGAAGCAACAAGGACCTCAACAAAAGCTCGTAAAAATATTAAAAGTAAACACCTATTTTTGTGACCATTGAGAGTTTTTACCTTTTAAGGAATTAAACGTATTATTACAAGAGTGACATTATTTGATCCTATACTTCAATAACTATCAGGATAACTGTTAAATAATTTTAAATGATTGTTATCTACAATTATAGAATAAATAGGTGGTCCTATCACAAATGGTTCGCTATTTCTTTCCATAGCAAAATTTAAACTGAGATAGAAAAACCTGTTTAGGCAATACTTCTAAGTCCAAGTCACTTATTTAATGCTGCAAAACTTCAGAATTTGCAAATTTCTCAATTAGCTAAAAACTTATTTCCATTGAAATGTTTTAGAGAGATTTAAAGTAGCAATAGCATGTTTGAACTAAACTATATACACACGAAAAAAATAAAAAGGGATGTAATTAAGAATTTTATACTTTAAGCAGTTTGTGCAGGTTTTCTTGGGAGGTGGTGGTAGGCAGACAGGTGAAGAATATCCGGTGATGCACCGTGTAGAGCAAAAAAGCTGTGTAGATCCTGTCCTATGATATGCAGTTTGCCCCTTATAAAGCATTTTTTTACATCCAGAACAAAAAACCTGAACAGCCATGGCTGGAACTGAAGGAAGCAATATATTTGGGCCAGATGATACAAGAGGAAGCTGAAAGCTTGGGGTGATCTGTGGGGCTACAAAAACAAAATAGGAAGAAAAAAACAGTGTTAGTATCAACACGAATACATATACATTCTTTTTTTAGGACAAAGTAACTCAGTCTCAAAATCCAATATTAACGAGGCAATAAAAACCAAAAACCAAACCCACTGCCGTCATGTCGATTCTGACTCATAGCGACCCTACAGGACAGAGTAGAACTGCCCCATAGGGTTTCCAAGGAACAGCTGATGTATTCGAACTGCTGACCTTTTGGTTAGTGCCAAGCTCTTAACCACTGCACCACAAGGGCTTCAATGAGGTAATAAGCACTCCAAAATAAGAGGTTTCAAGTTTTTCTTACCATGACCCATAGTAAGAACTACATTTCACATTATAACTGAGGACACGTACATACATTTGCATGTATACACATATGATTTAATAACTGAAACAGACATTTCATGAAACAATGTTTCCTTGCTACATGCACTGCACTCTTATATAATCTTATTGTATTTCATTTTTTAAAATGCTGCTCAAGACCAGCTACTTGCAGTTTAAAAAACACTGCTCTAAATGAAGAGAAAGACTTAAAGAGGTGCTTTCCCTCAATTCTACTAGTCAGAATAAACAAATATTAATTTTAATTATACATTTCTATTTCTTACCAAGAGGACTGTCACTGACTGAAAACACTGCACTAATTTTCAATTCACTTTCTTGAGTTTTTGACTGCTGTGTACATTCATACTCCTTTAAAAAAAAAGAAAGAGAAATGAATACAATGTATCTAAGTAAACCAGAGATTCAGGCAAAAAAATATTCTGTCAAATTCATCTTTTCTACATTCTAATCCTAATCACCTTCACAAATATCTCAAAAGCCACAATTTTCAAGTTAGAGCAGATTTAATCTTTATAAAGAAGATCGTGCAGTACTGGACAATCTTCTGCAATAGTTATATCTACTTTTCAAATAATCTTGCATAGATGGGAGTATATAGCTATTCCAATGCTGAACACTACTCTTTTTTAGGCTGTGTTTACAAGAGAGCAATAGATGAAATTAAATTTGAATGATTTGGATCAAATCAATAATTTGAGCCAATAGATTTATAAGCTGTCATCTCTGTTAATGGCAAAAAAGATACGAGTTTCAATGCAATCTGTTCATTATACATAAAATCACATTCTAAATCAGATTTATTCTTAATATGTTCTTTAAAATTTGTTTTCAAATAAACTATAAGACTGAAAGAAATTTTTTTAAAAATAGATATACCTATTTTAAAAAGGAGTGACCTTTATTCTGAAATTATGACCATCCTACTCCCCCTTGCCTTTTTTAGGGAGGGTGTCAAAATAACCTTACATGTTTCAAAATAAAAAGGTTGGAAAAAAAATTAATTTTCTGAAACAATGGTGATAATAAATGGTAGCTGTATTTTTAATCTCCCTACGTTTAGCAAAATGAATGACTAATAGCCCTATCTATGTCCATTACCAAAGTTACTTTTGAAATTTCTCTGGACTATTAAATGCCGAAGATTAGGAACCAATGCATTAATTCACCCTTCCCATGATTACAATATGGCACCAAACAAGGTGCTGCCTGTAAGGAAGGATGTATTATACTCATTTTTACAGATGAGGAAAGTGAGGCTTAGAGATGTTCAGCAACTTGCCCAAGGTCACAAAGATATTAAGTGCAGAGGTGGGAATCAAACCCAGGTCTCTCTTTTCCAAAACCCATACTATCTTCCAGATATACAAATACAATATAATTGCTATAATGAATTCAAACCCTGCCCCCTCAAGCAAAATTAAGTTCCCCTGTTGTAGTCTGTCCCATTTCTATTCTCTCATGACATTTATCATAATACATAGTTTCATATTTATTAGAATGACTATTTAATGTCTAAGACACACACACATACACACACAAACAAAATTGCAGCCTTAAGTGGACAGGGACCATATCTATTCTTTCACCTCTGTATACCCAACACTCAGCAGAGTCAACAAAACACAACAGAGAAGACTATGGGCTCCAACAGCAGACAGAAGCAGATGTAACCCTGGCTCTTAAACAAGAAATCATTTAACCTTTCTTAGTTTAAATTTCCTTATCTGTGAAATAAAAAATAACAATATTACCTAACCGATAGAACTGTTATGAGACTTAAATGATTTTAATAAAAATAAAGTACATAGCATGATGACTTACATGTAGCCAAGTAAACATATGCATACAAAAATGCTAGCTCTTATACTTAATATTATTTTCATAATTATGGCATTTAATAAATATTAGTTGAGTGAAACTCAAGTCCATCAAACCCAAAGTGGCCATCTGTAAACATTATACTTAAATAAGAATCCTGGGTGGCACAAGTGGTTTAGTACTCGACTACTAGCTGAAAGGTCAGCAGTTGGCTTACACACAGTTAGCTTCAGATGTCACACTAAAAAGTTTATGCTTATCACACAGGCGAAGAAAGGGCCTTTATAACGATGAATCTCACAACATAGATCAGCTTCGAGGACATTATGCTGAGTGAAATAAGTCAATGACAAAAACACAAATACTGTATGAGATCACTACTATAAAAAATGAAGTAAAGGATTTTACACAGATACACACACACACACAAATTCTTTGATGGTTACCAGGGACTGGAGAAGGAGAGAGGAAAAATCACCAACTAGAAAGAAGATACGTGTCAATATTGGTGAAGGGAAAGACATCATACAATAGGGAGAAGTCAGCACAAGAGGACCAAAGCAAAGGAAGGCACTGAGAGGAATGCAAGAATAAAGGGCAATCACGGTAATTACCATAACATAGACAACCCTACAAAAATAGTGTTGAAAAATGATAATCTACGAATAGATGTATAAGAAAAGAGATATGTTAAAGAGAAGTGGGAGAGTGCAAGGGAGAACACCCACTACAGATATAGGTTTGGTTGCAGATATTACTACATACACATTTGCAGATGCTGCACGTATATTAATATAGACAACAGAACACACAAGGGGCATAGTCATGGAAAGTTCCTAGACATAACTAAACACCTCAGGGGCAAAGTTACTAGACATGAAGGCTGAGGACCATAGACTTGGGGGACATCTACGTCAACTGGCATAATGGTTCATAAAGACAGTGTTCTATATCCTACTTTACTAAGTAGAGTCTGAGGTCTTAAAAGTTTGCGAGTGGCCGTCTAAAATACAGCTATTGGTCTCATCCTGTCCGAAGCAAACGGAAGTACAGAAAACTGAAGACTCAAGGGAGCAATCAGTCTAAAGGACTAATGGACCACACGAACCACAGCCTACATGACCCAAGACCAGAAGAAATAGATGGCGCCCAGTTACCACTACCAACCGCTCTGACTAGGATCTGGGAGAAAAATGTGACCAAAAATCAAACCATTAAAAAGACCAGACTTACTGGTCTGATAGAGACTGGAGGAACTCCCGAGACTATGGCCCTAAGACATTCTTCCAACATTCTAGAGACCACCTTTCAGCCAAACAATAGACAGGCCTACAAAATAAACAATAACATGTGAGAGGAACGAGTTCCTTAGAACTTTTAACTATATGAGACTAATAGGGCAAAATCTGCCCAAAAGCAAAGATGAGAAGGCAGGAAGGGGTAAGAAAACCGAATGAAAGGTAACACGGAACCCAGGGCAGAAACGGGGAGAGTGCTGACACATTGAGGGGACTGCAACCAATGTCTTGGAACATTCTGTGTACAATTTGTTGAATGGGAAACTATTTTGCTCTGTAAACCTTCACCTTAAGCACAATATTTAAAAAAAAAAAGAAAAGAAAGAAAGAAAGGGTCTTTAAAGGGAGTCATATAATCAGATCTATAAAGAATACAAAGTCATCACTCTACAGTGGTTTGGTGGGGTACGTGACTGAAGGGAGGAGGATAAGCAGAAAATTGTCATAAAAGTCCTGATGAGAAATAATGAAATAGGGATGAAAAGGAAGGGATGGAATCAAAAAATATTTGAAAGGTACAATCCACAAAACTTGGTATACAAATGGTTACTTTTGGCAGAGGAAGAGGAAGAATCTACCATTTGGAGAGAAAGGTGTCATGGATGCCACTATCTCCCACCTCACATCCTGCAGACACTACTTCTCACCACAGTACTCTAAGTAGGCATGAAGCTAATGAGAGACAAGAAACCTATATAGCATCCCAGTTCTGAAATGGTGCTACGTTTGAGATGATGTGAGAAATAAAATAATGTTTGCTTTGCTTATGCAATAAAGTTAATAAATACAAAGATAAAACAAAAGAACTGTCCAAAAGGAAAAAAAAAATCATTTTTTTCCAGAACAACTGGTTTCTCCACATTGACTTTTGTGCTGTCCAATCTGGGTCCCTAAAGGGTGGCCAGAACGTTCTTTCCAAACACAAACCTATTTATCTTACTGTCCCACTTAAAACCCTACAATGGCTTCCATTGCTCTCAGGATAAACACCAAAATACACAAAAAGGCCCACAAGGCCCTGCATAATCTAACCCCAAACTATGTATAGAGACTCATCATGGAAGCAGGATAGCATAGGCTCTGGAGTCTAACTACCTGAGTTTCAGTCCGGTCTTTGCTAGCTGTAATTTGAGTAAACTGCTTAACCTCTTTGTGCTTTGGTTTCCTCATCTGTAAAATGAGGTTAACAATATGATTATGAGAATAGTGTCTGGCACATTATAAGCACATATAAAACTAAACCCAAACTCATTGCCATCAAGTCGATTTCTACTCATAGCGACCCTACCGGACAGAGTAGACTGCCCCATAGGGTCTCCAAGGCTGTAATCTCTACGAAGCAGACTGCGACATCTTTCTCCCACAGAGTGGCTGGTGGGTTCGAACTGCTGACCTTTCGGTTAGCAGCTGTGCACTTAACCACTGCGCCACCTAGGCTCCCATAAACACATATTAAGTGCTAATAATAATAAATTAATAATCACATATTACGATATAGTATATACTATGTATCAATATACAGTTTTTTATATACCATATATCACTGTTACTGTTATCATCATCATCACCGTTTTCATATCTTTTTTGTTCCAGGACCACTGGACTTGCAGTTCTTCAAAAGAGTCATGCATCTTTCCGAATTCAGGGCTTTCCTATATGCACTTCCCTTGTCTGGAACACTATCCTCCATGCTCTTTGCCTAGTTAATTTATTCTTCATAATTCTACTCATAAATCCTTTCCTCAAGGAGGCCTTCCCTGGCCACCCCCAGCCCCCAAACAAAACTAGGTCAGATCCCCCATTTTAAGCTTTTCTTCCAGAGTGCTGGTTGTAGTTTGTAATTATATATACTATTTGATCAATTACTCATGTAATGTCTATCTCCTCTACTAACTTAGAAGCTCTCTGAAGGAAGGGACTAAATTGATTTTGATCACTCCTGGATCCCCAGAGCCTGGCATAGGGTAGACTATACATACTCACAAAGTAAAAGGAAACTACTATCAGATACAAGAGAACTTTTAAAAGTGCTAAATGTGAGTAAAAAATGGTAAATACATATTGCTTTCCTTTTACAGAAAGAAATATCACACAGTTACCAAGATCTTCTTTTACTCAAAGAGTAGAAAAATCTATTTACTCATCTAATAAGGAAAAATCAGGTGGGTTGTTTTATCTTACAAACGAAAACTGCCTAAGTAAAACTTTCAAGTCACTTTTCAATATAGAAAAGAAAGAAAGAAGAAAATAAGATGAAATGCTTACTTGAGCATTGTCAGGTTCCTCTTTAATTTTGTCCAGAAGTCCCTGCTCTGGTGCCATGGCTTTGTCACATTCACCATCCAAAGGTTCTTTCATTCTATTTTGTGGTATAAAGGAACTCCTCTAAAACCAGCAGATTTCTTCTTGGTAGTGAATAGCTGGTCTGCTAAAATGCAACATAAAGGACTGGTAACTCAGGTTTACTCCCTCTCCCCACCCCCACCCCCTTTCATGTTTATACTATTAAAAACTTTGTGCCAAGCACAAGGCTTTAGGTCTGACCATTTGAAAAACAACTCTTTTGGGAGTTTGACTAATTATGTACTCCTTTCTTCCTGCTTTTTTCTTCATTCACAAAGTAAACAGTCTTCCAACAACAGCTCCCACTTCCCCAATAACTTTTAAAGACAAGCACTCTGGTCTTTTATATGCTGAGGGTTGTTGAGGGGAACAGACTAGCAGACCAAGACAAGAATATAATCCCAAGCTCTGAGAGAAATGAAGCCAGAAATAGTTGCTGACTCCATGAGAATTAGTACTTCGAGGCCCACCTCAGATTTGCTCTCTCAAAGTGAGGCACACCAAGCTCCCCACCTCCACCTCTACCTCAGCCTTTATCTGGAGGCCTCCCTAAGGGCCCCATTCTTCGCCTGATGACAGATCAGAGGTCAAGATGCCATCACAACTTAACAGTAAGTACGCCCTTACTTAAAGTGGGCCACCTGCACCTGTGTCTCCATAGGGGCCAATGCGCAGCCCTGCCCAGGAACCAGCCCCTCTGAGCCCTGCTTCACAACCGCCTTCCTATTAGCCATTTGGTAGATTCTCTTCCCCTAAGAGGCGCCTCGAAAGACAGGCCTGGCGATCTGCTTCCGAAAGGTCACAGCCTTGAAATCCTATGGAGCAGTTCTACTCTACACGCATGGAGTCAGAATCGACTACACAGCAACTAACAATAAGAAGAGTAAACGTAAACTAGATGTATTAAACTGAACTAAAAATGAAGCCTTCTAAAATTGTCTTTATTCAAACAGTCAAGCCAGGCATGGAAATCTGCAACTGGTTAAAAAGGCTGTTCAGAAGAAGAGGTGAGAACTTTTGACCATTTGCCACACTTAAGATCATCTATAGTCGCTCATCCCTCCCGAGTATCGTATTCGTTCCGAAATTCTCGTTCCCACCAATAGTTCCCACCAATAATTCCCACGCCCGTCACATAGTACAAACGCTGCAACGTTGCATCGGAGGGAGAAAACACCACCGGCAAACGCCAGTCAGCACGTCCCTGCTGCGAAATCCGCAGCCGCGTCAGCCCCGCAGCCCGCCCGGCACCGCCCCCTTCCAGATCCCGCCTGTCACGTGGCCGCGGCCCCCGCCCCTCCCCGCCCCGCGTGACCCCTCCCGATGCGCCCCGCGGCCTTACTCACCTTCTGGTCGGCCTCCTGATCCCAGGCGCCTCCCTGCTCCCGAGGGGGGCGCCGGGTGGGGTAGGAGAGATGGGACCCAAGACCCCGTGACAGGTTGAGAATTATTTTCTCTTAGTATAATTCTTCCGCCTAGTACATCGCAACGCAACACCCGGCCAACTACGCGTGCGCAACTTTAGTCTCCGCCCTCATTTCCCGTCATGCTCCACATCTGAGCTGGGCGGATCTTCCCAGCATTCCTCTTTCTTCAGTCATGGCTGACTTCTTAAAGAGGCCGAGCTCAATTGTAAAAAGGTAGAGGAACGGGTGGGGGAGGTAATATTAGGGCCTTAGGTGGCGCTTAAGTGCTGCACACAATTCTCTAATGCCCATTTCCAGAAAGGTAGGCTGCTAAGAGAACATAATAATAATAGCTGACATTTATTAAGCCAAGTGCTTGCTAAGCATCATCTCACTTAAACCCCCTCACACCCCTAAGAGGTACAAATTCTTCTTATCACGGAGATACACATGAAGAGATTAATTAATGTATGTCAAGTAAAGATTTGGTATTTTTTTCATTCAACATTGTTTTGAGATACATCCATGACTAGTGAGGCTGGATAATATTTCATTTTATGAATATGCCACTTTTTTAGCCATCTACTATGGCACAGTGGTTAAAGCGATAGACTGCTGACTGAAAGGCAGTTTGAAACCACTGGCTGCTACTCAGGAGAAGATGTGGCAATCTGCTTCTATAGAGATTTACAGCCTTGGAGACCTTATGAGGTCGCTATGAGTCAGAATCCACTCAGTGGCAGTGGGTTTGGTTTTGGGTTTACTATTCATGGGCATCTGAGTTATCTACAATTTTTGGCAATTAGGAATAATGCTGTTGTGAACATTCATATCTTTTGTGGCACATGTGCACATATTTATGATAGGTTTATACCTAGCAGTGAAACAGCTTGTTACACATCTGTAAAATTTAAGGAGATAATCTCAGTTTTCAAAAGTGGGTATATCAATATACACTCCCATCACCCATGTGTAAGAGTTTCAGTTGCTCCACATTCTTGCCAATAATTACTATTGTACATCTATTAAATCTCAACCATTCTGGTGGAGATCCAGTAGTATCTCACTGTGGTTTTAATTTGTCTTTCCCGGATTACTAATGAGGTTGAGCCCATTTTCATGTTTTTTGATATCTGGATATCAAGTCTTTTACCTATTTTTGTAATGGGTTATCTGTCATTTTCTTAAAGACTTATATTCTGGATACAAGTCCTTTGTAGACTATATGTATTGCAAGTATTTTCTCTCACTGTCTTAGTCATCTAGTGCTGCCATAACAGAAATACCACAAGTGGAGGGTTTTAACGAAGAGAAGTTTATTTCCTTACAGTCAAAGTAGGCTAAAAGTCCAAATTCAGGGTGTCAGCTCCAGGGGAAGGCTTTTTCTCTCTGTCGGCCTTCTTCTCTTTGGTGTTCCCCTGGACTAGGAGTTTCTCTGTGCAGGGATCCCGGTCCAAAGGACGTGCTCTGCTCCTGGCACTGCTTTCTTGATGGTATGAGGTCCCCCTGTCTCACTGCTCACTTCTGTCTTTTATATCTCAAGAGATTGCCTCAGGACACAATCCAGTCTTGTAGATCAGGTCCTGCCTTACTAACACAACTGCCACCCATCTTCCCTCATTAACATCATAGAGGCAGGTTTACAACATACAGGAAAATCACACAGTACCAGGAATCATGGCCTAGCCAAATTGATACACACATTTTTGGGGGGACGTAATTCAAACCATGCCACTCACCCATTGGCTTGCTTTTTCACCCTGTTATTAGTAACTTTTGTTGGCCATAAAACTTTTATGCTTAGTGCTTCTTGTGTCCTCCTTAAGCAATATTTTCCCACTTTAAGGTCCTTATTAACTACTGAAAGCGTTACTACTTTGCCTTTCATATTTAGATCTACAGTCCACCTGGAGTTGGGTTTTGTGTATAGTGTGAGGTAAGTCAGGCTTCATTTTTTCCATGTGAATATCAAATAGATTAAGCACTCTTTTTAAAAAGTCCATCCTTTCCTCACTGCTCTGCATTATGTTTTAGAGAAACAACTTTCACTAAAACCTTCTGCAACAAAGAAATTTTTATTGTGACATGTCAGAAAACACAAATGGGAACTTGGCTGCAAGCACTCAAGCTATAAACGGACCAAAATCCAAAGAAGCACAATCTATAAGTGCTTTTTATATGGGTTTGACAGGTGCTGATTCATTATGAGTAAATTACTTACAGACTATGATTGGTTAAAGTAAAGACAAAGAACTAAGATCATAATTAGGTGACCTTTTCTTGTTTTTCTTTTCTAATAATTTGGTCTCTTGGCTCAGGGGTCCCGGATCTGTCATATGATACTTGTTTTTATTTGTTATGTGGGCTACATATGATATTGGGTAGATCTTTAACTTACTTCCTGGGGTAAATTGTATTTAGTTTTTGTACATGCATCCGTAGTCCATTGAACTGGTTAGAGCACTCTGTCCCACTCCTTTGATGTAGTTTTCCTATTGTTTTAAGATTGTGACAAACAAGTTGGCGTTTTGTGGTTATGGCCTGCTGTGGTTAGGTTAACACTTCATCAATCCCTCCTTTTTATCACTGATTACTGTAAATACATCGATGATCACAAGATGATGCCTGGGCTTTGCTGGGCTTCTCGATGGTGGCCATGACAGGCACTTTAAACTCATGGTCTGGATTTCACCAGATACCATCTGGTTCCTTGCTAGGGTCATTACATGAGAGTTACAGCTCTGTTGATGGTATTGCAGAAGTGGGCAGAATCAATATACATTATTGGTTTAGAAGTTGGATATGCTGTAGGGTGCTGGCATTTATTAATTCCAGTGATTGCACATTTGAACAAAATATAGATTAAGCCAATTAAATATTGCTATCATTAAAATGCCTTGCAGGCATGAGCAAGCCCAAGATCGTATCCCTTAGGGTAGCCATCCAAATAAACTGGGTTTGTAAAGGAGGAACACAGTGGAGCCAAACAGCCTGCTATCTAATTTTATGGATATCTTGTCCTACAATTTCAGAGGTATTTATCCAAGAGCAAGAAGATGTATTGGCTACTGCACATACCCCTCGTTGTTGTGCCAGTAAGAAGTCTAATGCAGTCCGATTGTCCAGGACCACCTTTGCCAGACAAGTTAATGATTTTTGTTGAGCTGACATTCTGTCAGCAACATTTTCAGCTATTTGTGCCATTGTGGCAGACAGGTTTTGTAAAGATTTTTCTAATTCTACTATACCATATGAGAATTAATGCTCTTAAAAATGATCAACCCCACCCTGGCTGTTGTGCTATGGGATTTTCTTATAGTTCTCTTTTATTTATTGAAATTAGTTTGATATCTCTCATCCAGTGTTAAGTAGCATTTTTGGAATAAATGTCAAAGGGGACACCCATTGATCTTAACATTGCCCTTGCATTCTCTACCCATCTACACATGAAATAGCCCATGCATAAGGACTGTCCCTAGGAAAAGGGTTGCTTAAACCACTGTAATTAGATCTCCCACATAGGCACACATAACTGTAAATGGCACAAGTAACAGTATTGGTACAAGGCTCAGGTATATAAAAATTTGCCTGCATTGGTCATGTCTCAACTAGATTGTTATTACATATTTGATATTTTCTGAACTTCACTTCTAACTTAGTATAATTCTCAGAACATGGATTGTCATAAATAGGATTATTATATATGTCGTATTTAGGATATAGTTCACTTAAGGTTGTTAAACAATCCTGATACCAATGATTGTAATACCTAGGTGATTCAGGATAATATTCAATAAAATATAGTCCTAATTCTCCTTACTGTACACAGGGAACTTGGGGGTTAACTGCCTTTGCTCCTTTACAATCTATAACTAGGCATTGTATACCTGTGAGATTGAAGCAAGGAATATTTGAATGAGATGACATGTTAGGGGATGCCACAATTTAACCCTTATTGCTCGTTTCAGGGCAGAGCTAGAATTTGTTGGTGGGGGAATAACATGATAGTTTAATATTGGAGAAACTAAAGGATCTGAATTGTCTTGTACAGATTTAAAATTATGATGAAATATCCAACAATCAGTTAAATTCCCTGCACCAGCAACTGAATGAGCTAATTTTACAAATGCATTTTCTTCCCAGGCTAAAGTTAAGATACATATGGAAAGATTAGAGTTATCTTAATTAAACCCATAATAATATAGGTGAGTAACAGACAATGGGTAAAATATAGCAACTGTCAGGATTATTGCTATGATTAAACAGACTAAACCACAAACTTCAACCTAATGTATTTAACACTCCCATTTTCAATATACAATGATTTCAATAGAAAATAAGGTAAGTTAGTATAAGTCCTACTAATTCAGCCAACTGGATTTTCCATTCCTTCACTTTCTGGTATAGGTTGGAGGGAAGGTTTGGCCTTTGGTGGAGGACTATTAGTGGTGGTGTGTGGGCAGCGTTTAAATTTCCATTTTAGTCCTTCTGCTGGTTCAGTAACCCATTTAGGAACTTTGGTTTTTTTCAGATGGGATAGATGTATCCATGATTTTACCTCCTGTAATTTAGCAGCACAATCATTAGTTAGTAGCACTAAATAAGGTCCTTTCTATCAAGGTTCAAGGGAGTCTTTAATTTGGTAATGTCTCCAATACACAATCTCCTGATTCAGGTTTATAATTTGAAGAATTGGAAAGAGGTGTGCTTGTTTGATATGCATATTGCAGCTGGTAAGCATGATCTTTAGCATACTGAACTAATCCTTGACAATATTTTAACAGATTAGTAGAAAGGAAATTTGACTGAATATTGTTAACACCATAAGGTAAAGCCATAGAGCAGCCAGTTATAATTTCAAAAGGGGTTAGCTTGTGAGGACCAAAGGGAGTTGATCTTAAATTCATTAACACCAGGGGAAGAGCTTGAGGCCAAGCCAGTCCTAATGAAGAGGTTAATTTAGCTAATTTGTTCTTTATAATACCATTGGTTCTTTCTACCAGTCCTGAGGTTTGAGGATGATATGGATGGTGTAAGCATTGTAGGATGGGAAAAATTTTGCAAGTAGCAGCTACTACTTGCTTAGTAAAGTGAGTTCCTTGATCGCTACAGAGAATTCCTGGAGAATCCCAAGTAAGAATTATATTTTCTAAAAGCTTCTTTGTCACAAAGGTGGCAGAGGCATTCCTACAAGGAAAAACCTCTACCCAATGAGAATATTTGCAAATCATGACCAATACATATATGTATCCCTGTGAGGGAGTTAATTGAAAAAAATCCATTTGCCATTTGAACATAGTTCCAGTAGGAAAGGGGTACCTGCCAACAGGGGGTCTGAATGCTTTCACTGGATTAAATTCAGCACAGGTTGGGCATTGTCTGACTATATTATCTGCAGCCCTCCAAAAGTGACCCCAGTAGTGTTTCTTCATTCTTTAAACTGTCTTATCACATCCTAAATGATCTCTTAAATGAAAACTAGTAGCCACTGGGATGTATAAATCCTTAGGGAGTACACACTGATTATTTGGTCCCATCCACAATCCTGTTCATTGGTTTATCTGACATCCTTCAGCTTTCCACTGATCTTGTTCAGAAGAAGGGAGAGCTTTTTGATGTAATGACGGGTGTGTCATTTTTCTTCCCTCTCTTTCCCTGGATCCTTAATCTGAGGTTCAGGTAAGGGGTATTTTGTCTGTTATAACAAATCTGGCATTAGTCTCATCCAAAAAATGTACGCGGGGGTGATACCTTTTATTTTAGCATTAGCCTAAATTCTGACACTAGTCCACTTCCTATCTCATATAGATAACAGGCTGCTGTCTTAAAATTTCCCCAGAAATTTGCTCTAAAAAGGCAATAAGATCTTCCTCCCATATGGATTTAATCTCAAATAAACAAGTTAGTAATAATGTAAGGTGGAGACCTCGAGGTATTACTGGTCTGTTTCCAGACCCCATCCATAATTAGGTAGTGGCATCTAGATAACACTCTCTTGAGATCCAACTAAGTACCTCTTCTTCTGGAGCTAACTGCTGATGTTGTTTTATTATTTGAAAACATGGATAAGTTATGAATGGTGATTAGGCGTTAACAAAAGGAGGGGGAAGACCTCTAATTCTTTGATCTTAAATTTTTGGAGAGCCTGTGCTAATTCCCTTAACATGAGCTGAGCTCCTATTTTGCTCAGTTGTTGAGATTAAATATTCCTGAATGGGAGGTCTGAGCAGCCAGTTTAGTAGCTTTGTCAGCCAGTCTACTTCCCTTCAATTCCTCTGTTTAGGAGCCCCACTTGGGTTGATGAGCTTGTATTTTTATAACTGTTATTTCAGAAAGTAATAAGAGAACTTCCAGCAAATCAGCCATTAAAGTACCATTCTTTACAGATTGTCCTGAGAAAGTTAAAAATCCCCTCTGTTTCTATACATTCCGAAATAAGAAATCATTCCATATCGAGAATCCGTGTGCATTTCGACTGACTGGCCTTGTGCCAAGTTACATGCTCTTCTTAAGGCTATAAGCTCTGCTTGTTGGGCCAAGTCTACCTCAGGCAAGGGTCTACTTTCCAGTACCTCTGCTGCAGTAGTGACAGAGTATCCTCCTTGATACCTAGAGCTAGAAGCTTCAGTTTTTAGGTAGGAGCCATCTACAAACAGCATAAGTGAAGGGTTGGAGAGTGGAGTTTCTTGCAGATCTATTCTAGGAGATAAAAGTTGATCCATTAAATCAAAACAGTCATGATCAATGTCATTAGCATTGGGATCAGGCATGAGGGTATCTGAATTTAAGGCCCCTACAGTGTGTAATCTTAAGGTTGGGGGCAGCTAGAGGAAATGCTTCATATGAAGTTAGTCAGCTAGCAGAAAGGTGTTGGGTTACAGTAGAATTTAAGATGGCAGAAACCACGTGTAAACATATACATCTAGATTATTTCCTAATACTACATCAGCTATTGTTTCTACTAATTTGGCAGTGGCTGCAACCACTTGAAGACATGGAGGATAAGCTCTGGCTACTGGATTTAATTGTATACTATAGTACCCTACAGGTCTCTGTCTGTCTCCATGCTTCTGAGTTAAGGCTCCTAAGGCATTCCTTTGTCTTTCAGAAAGGAAAAGAGAGAAATCTAAAGAATAGTTAGGGAATCCAAGAGCTGGAGTGTAAGTTAGAGATTCTTTTAATTTAGTTATGGCTTGCACAGCTTCCATAGACAGCTTGAAAGTTTCAGAGATATTGCCTTTAAGATATACATAAAGAAGTTGTGCTGATAAAGATAAATTTGGTATCCAAGCTCTACAATATCCACACAATCCTAAAAATCCCCTTAACTGTTTCTTTGTTGTAGGTATAGTGTAGGAAAAGATAGCTTCTTTTAATTCTGGGTCAATTGAGATTCCTTTTGCTGAGATTAAATGGCCAAGATATTTTATTTGTAGAAGGGCAAACTGTAGTTTTTCTCTAGATGCCTTATGCCCTCCAACAACCGGATGATATAACAGAAGACTATCCTATATGTTTGCTTGCTTGGTGTTAGACCAGACTAAGAGATCATCAACATACTGGAGTAATACAGACTTGTGTTCTAACTGTAAAGACAACAAGTCAGCATGTAAAATCTGGGAAAAGTAGGTGGGGCTGTCAGTGAATCCTTGGGACATGACAGTCCAAGAATATTATTGATTATCCCATGTAAAGGCAAACACAAATTGACTGTCTGGATGAACTGGAATACTGAAAAAAGCACTACAGAGGTCAATGACTATAAACCATGCAGCATCTGGTGGAATTTGGGCTAATAGCAAATGTGGATTTGGAACAACAGGGGTTCTAGAGATAACAATACAGCTAATAGCACTAAGATCTTGTACAAATCACCAACGACAGTTATTAGGTTTTCTGACAGGAAATACTGGGGTATTACAAGGGCTAGTATATGGAACAGTTAATCCCTTTTCTAAAAAATCTTTATTTTTGTTTTTTTAATTGTGCTTTAGATGAAGGTTTGTAGAGCAAACTAGTTTCTCATTAATCAATCCACATATTGTTTTGTGACATTGGTTGCCAACCCTGCAACATGTCAACACTCTCCCCTTCTTGACTTGGGTTCCCCATTACCAGCTTTCCTGTCCCCTCCTGCCTTCTTGTCTTTGCCCCGGGCTAGTGTGCCCATTTAGTCTCATTTTGTGGGCCTGTCTAATCTTTGGCTGAAGTGTGAACCTCAGGAGTGACTTCATTACTGAGCTATAAGGGTGTCCGGGGGACATCATCTTGGAGTTTCTCCAGTTTCTGTCAGACCAGTAAGTCTAGTCTTTTTTTTTGTTTTGTTTTGTTTTGTGAGTTAGAATTTTGTTCTCTATTTTTCTCCAGCTCTGTCCGGGACCCTCTATTGTGATCCCTTTCAGAGCAATCAGTAGTGGTAGGCAGGCACCATCTAGTTGTGCTGGACTTCTAAAAAAATCTTAGATGATAGGTTTCAGTACTTTCTTTGCTTCAGGTTTTAAAGGGTAATGAACTACTTTAGGTAAGGGCTTAATGGGGTTTATTTGGACTTTAATAGGTACAGCCAATAGAATGCGGCTGACATCAGTCAACAAGAAAGCCCATAATTGTGATGGTATTTGATTAAGAATTTAAGTCTCTTTTTCTAAGGACAGGGTTATTCTCATCCTCCGATACCAAAAGACCTTGTAATAAACAAGGGTTTCTTCTATCTCAGGCATCTAGGTCTTATCTTCATTTTCAGCATCAGGGAAATTGAGTAATACATCCTGTGCATCTGTAAACTGAATATGGCATTTCTATTTGGAAAGAAAGTCACGCCCTAACAAATTCACAGGAGTACTATCACTTAATAAAAATTGGTGGAAGTCTTCTATTGGCCCTAAAGAGATTGGTATGGGTAAAAAATGGGTTAAAATTTGTTCCTCACTGGAAACCCCTAGAACAGGAGAAGGCTGAGTATTCTGAGGACGAGGCTTTTGCAAACTCATAGGGTTGATTGCGAACAGTGTAGCACCCATGTCCACAGGGAAAGTACAAGGCTCCCCCACTTACTTGGAGCATTGTTTCTCCCTGTTGGGACAAGGGGGCTACTGCCAAAGCCTCTATAAGCTCCCTGGGGCATCATCACATTGATTTTTCCAAAGATGGCGCTGAAGGAGTCACCTTTTGTTTATTTTTAAGCTCAAAACACTCCATGGGAGCAGTATTATTGGCGGGAGAATTCCCTTGCTTTGGCTTTACTCCCACAGATTTCTGTAACTGCTGCGATTGGAAAGCCATTAACTTTTCTTTGTTTTTTTTTTTCTCAGTCTCTTTCTCTTGCTGTTCCATAATTCGGTTTAATTTATAGGCTAAAGTGACTACTTCAGAAGTATTAATACTTTCCAAATTTAACTGATGCCTTTTTACCATGTGGGCTAATTCAGGATTCAGTCCTCCTACAAATAGTGAACTAAAGGTGACGTTAGCCCCTTTGCAGTAGTTTTTAACCCTGAATGTTCTATAAACATTTTAGTTAACCTGGCTGTATAATTTCATTTTGTTTGGATCCACAATCAATGCCCGTGGAAGCAGTAGTCAAGAAATTAAATGACGTATTGCATTGTGCAAATCTGCTGCAAAAGACCTCTTTAAAGTGTTAAAAAATAAATTAAAAAAAAGATGTCACTTTGAAGACTAAGATGCACCTGACCCAAGCCAGTTATTTTCAATTGCCTCACATGCATGCAAAAGCTGGACAAAGAATAAGAAAGACCAAAGAAGAATTAATGCCTTTGAATTTATGGTGTTGATGAAGAATATTGAATATACCATGGACTGCCAGAAGAACAAACAAATATGTCTCGGAAGAAGTACAGCCAGAATGCACCTTAGAAGGGAGGATGGCGAGACTTTGTCTCACATACTTTGGACATATTATCAGGAGGGACCAGTCCCTGAAGAAGGACATCATGCTTGGTAAAGTTGAGGGTCAGTGAAAATGAAGAAGGCCCTCATGAGATGAATTGATACAGTGGCTGCAACAGTGGGTTCAAGCTTAGCAGCGATTGTGAGGATGCACAGGACCAGGCAGTGTTTCATTCTGTTGTACTTGGGATCACTATGAGTCAGAACCGACTTGATGGCACCTAACAACGACAGCATCTCTATAATTATAGATAGATTCATCTTTTTCTTGATTTGCAAGCTTGTAATTTTGCCCAATTGATTTTTGGAGGGAAAACTTTGAAGAAACAGTCTGTAAGTTTTCCTGTTAATTTCTTGGTTTCTGTTCTAACAGTTGTACCTGCGGCACCTATAGGAACACTTAAAGTTTTTTCAGGATCTACCCATTTTTCTGCTTCCATCCATCAATGGGCATCACTAGAACCTAATGTTTATTAAATTATAGATATCAGCAGGACCAGGCTCATATGTTTCAGCTAATATCCTAAATTCATGAATAAGTTTGTGAGGATTTTCTCTTCGAGCAGGGAACTCTTTTACAATGGCCCTCAGTTCAGCCTTAGATCATGGGGAGAAGGAGACTTCAGGGTTCCCACCTTCAGCCCTTGGTTTAACTACCAAGAGCATGGTGGGCCCAATATCTTCTGACCTAGGAAATGGCATTTTAGATAAAGCTGAATTCTCTAAGTCTGGATAGATTTTGGAAGGCAATGATTTGACTGAGACCAATGTTGTACTGCCTTCCAACCCTTTTTGCAATGTTTGGATTGGTTTGGCTTGCTTGGACGCTACTTCCTGTAGAGAGGCAAATTTGTCATGATGTTGATGTCGCAATGTCTCAAAATACCAATTATAAAAAAATTCCCACTGGGGTTGTTTTACATGAAACCCTTGACTTTCTAGTTTACATCTCAAATATAGTATTTTAGCCAAATCAAAACTTCCCAATAGGGGCCAGTGTTCAGCATCACAGTCATTAGTGAGATTGTGCCATTTTTCTAAACACTGCCAGCAGTGGCACCAAAGTTTCAAACCATGTAGGAAGCAGGAGTCCCGGATGGGGGGCTCTTGTCACTCTTGTTGTTATTATTTCCCATTTTCTTTTGTTAGCTTACACAGAAAAGAACAGGAGACAAAAAAGAGAAACAGAAACACAACCATAAAATCAAGTACTGTAGTTTTACCAAATGACCACCAGAAGGAGCTCAAACAACAATCTCAAAATGAAGCTTCGAACAAAAGTTGTCAAATCATTTTTTTAAAAACAAAGAATATGTCACAACAATATTTCGTATTATGCAGAAAGGCAATAAAGTTTGTACTTCGATAGCGCAAATCTCAGAGGATCTCTGAAGGGGACGCAGAGTGCAAGAAGTGGAATACAGTGGATCCACTCTGGTGCCAACAAGCAGTCTAGGTCTCCTGGAGATCCAACAAAGAATTTGCTAGTGAAGACCTTCCTCACGCTGCACCAGTCTGTTGTAGAGAAACAACTTTCCCTAAAACCTTCTGAGACAAAGAAATTTTTATTGTGACGTATCAGAAAACACAAATGGGAACTTGGCTGCCAGCACTCAGGCTATAAAGAGACCAAAATCCAAAGAAGTACAATCTGTAAATGCTTTTTATATAATTTTGACAGGTGCTGATTCATTATGAGTAAATTACTTACAGACTATGATTGATTAAAGTAAAATCAAAGAACTAAGATCATGATTGGCTGACATTTTCATGTTTTTCTTTTCTAACAATTTGGTCTCTTGGCTCAGGGGTACTGGGTCTGTCATACGTTGGTCATTTTTTTATTGTTATGTTGGCTACATATGATACTGGCTAGATCTTTAACTCACTTCCTGGGGTAAATTGTTATTTAGTTTTGGTACGTACGTCCACAGTCCACTGAACCAGTTAGAGCACTCTGTCCCACTCCTTTGATATAGTTTTCCTATTTTAAAATTTTCCGATTGTGACAAACAAGTTGGCCTCCTATGGTTATGGTCTGCTGTTGTTAATTTAACCCTTTGTCAGTTGTCATCTTTGGTATGTATTGTTGTTGTTAGGTGCTGTTGAGTCGATTTTGACTCACAGTGACCCCATGTGACAGAGTAGAACTGCCCCATAGGGTTTTTTAGCCATAGTTTTTACAGAACAAGATTGCCAGGTCTTTCTCCCACAGAGCCACTGGGTGAGTTGTCATATATAAATTACTTGTATATGCATGGGTTTATTTCCAGACTATGAAATATTTTGTCTCTCCTTGTGAAAATACCACATTGTCTTAATTTCTGTATCAGTTTCATCATTAATCTTCATATCTGGTAGAAAAAGTCCTCCCTCTCATTATATTTTTCAAGACTGCATTGAATTTCCTTGGTCCTTTGCATATTCATGTAAATTTTAGAATCATCTTGTCAATTTTAACAAATTTTTTAAAAATAAATTTTAGAATCAGCTGGGATTTTTTTGATATTGCACTGAAGCTATAGACCTGATTTGGAGAACTGGCATTTTATAAGGTTGAATCTTTCAGTTCATGAAAATGTTATATCTCTCCATTTATTTAGGTGTCTTTAGTTTCTCTTCATAATGTATGGTTTCACACATCTTGTTTAAATTTATTCTAGGTGTTTGGTATTTTATTATTTTAGATGACAAAATTTTATTTTCTAATTGTTCCCCTACGTGTCTGTCAGTTTGTTGTATTGTGGGGGCTTGCATGTTGCTGTGATGCTGGAAGCTATGCCACCCGTATTCAAATACCAGCAGGTTCTGGAACAATGCTGGAGATCGCATGATAGAATTTTGCAAGACCGATGACTTCTTCATTACAAATACCTTTTTTCAACAACATAAATGGCGGCTACACATGTAGACCTTGCCAGACGGAATACACAGGAATCAAATCGACTACATCTGTGGAAAGGGACATTGGAAAAGCTCGATATCATCATTCAGAAAAAGGCCAGGGGCCAACTACAGAACAGACCATCAATTGCTCATATGCAAGTTCAAGTTGAAGCTGAAGAAAATTAAAACAAGTCCAACAAGAGCCAAAGACCTTGAGTATATCCCACCTGAATTTAGAGACCATCTCAAGAATAAATTTGACGCATTGAGCACAAATGACCGAAGACCAAACTGGTTGTGAAATGATTTGAAGGACATCATACGTGAAGAAAGCAAGAGGTCAGGACCAAATGAACCAGTGACTCCACCAACCTGAGACCAGAAGAACTAGATGGTGCCTGGCTACTACCAATGACGACCCTGACAAGGAACAAAACAGAGAGTCCTGGACAGAGCAGGAGAAAAATGTAGAACAGAACTCAAATTCATGTAAAAAGACCAGCCTTAATGGTCTGACAGAGACTGGAGGAAACCCCAAAACTATGGCCCCTGGACACACTGTTAACCCAGAACTGAAACCATTCTGGAAACCCACTCTTCAGACAAAGATTAGACAGGACTATAAAACAAAAAATAACACATGTGATAAATGTTCTTCTTAGTTCAATCAGATACTATGTATAGTATCACGTCATCTACAGACACGGACAGTTTTATTTCTTCATTGCTAATTTGGATGCCCTTTATTTCTTTTTCTTGCCTTATTGCTTAACTAGGGCTTCCAGCACAATGGTGATAAAGAATATCCTTTCTTGTTCCTATTCTCAAGGGGAATGCTTTCAGCCTGTCTCCATCAAGAATGATATTGGCTGTTGGTTTTGTATAGATGCCCTTTATTATGTTGAGGAATTTCCCTTCTATACCTATTTTATTGAGAGTTTTTATCAGGAATGGGTGTTGGACTTTGTCGAATGCCTTTTCTGCGTTGATTGAGATGATCACGTGATTCTTTTATTTTATTTATGTGGTGGATTACATTGATTGATTTTCTAACATTGAACCATCCTTGCATACCTGGTATGAAACCTACTTGGTCATGGTGTATTGTTTTTTTGATATGATGCTGATTCTATTGGCTAGAATTTTGTTGAGAATTTTTGCATCTATATTCATGAGAGATATTGGTCTGTAATTTTCTTTTTTTTGTAGTGTCTTTGCCTGGTTTGGGTATCAGGGTTATGCTGGCTTCATAGAATGAATTTGGAAGTATCCCTTCCTCTTCTATGTTCTGAAATAGTTTAAGTAATATTGGTGTAAGCTCTTCTCTAAATGTTTGGTAGAATTCTCCAGTGAAGCCACCTGGGCCAGGGCGTTTTTTGTTGGGAGTTTTATTTATTACCTTTTAAATCTCTTCTCTTGTTATGGGTCTGTTCAGATTTTCAACATCAGTTTGTGATAGTTTGGGTAGGTAGTGTGTTTCTAGAAATTTGTCCATTTCCTCTAGATTTTCAAATTTGTTGGAGTATAGTTTTTCATAATACTCTGTTATGATCCTTTTTATTTCATTTAGGTCTGTTGTAATTCTTATTTGGGTTATTTGCATCCTCTTCTGTTTTTCTTTTGTCAATTTGGCTAATGGTTTGTCTATTCTCTATTTCATTTATTTCTACTCTGATCTTTATTATTTCCTTTCTTTTGGTGGCTGTAGGCTTCTTTTGCTGTTCTCTTTCTGTTCAAGTGGTGTAGCTAATGTTTTGATTTTGTCCCTTTCTTCTTTTTTGAAGTGTGCATCTATTGGTATAAATTGACCTCTGAGCACTGCCTTTGCTGTGTCCCAAAGGTTTTAGTATGATGTGTTTTCATTCTTGTTTGATTCTATGAATTTTTTTATTCCATCTTTGATTTCTTCTATTACCCAGTGGTTTTTAAGCAAAGTGTTATTCAGTTTCCATGTAATTGATTTTTTTCCTTGCTCTTCCTGTTACTAATTTCTACTTTGATGGCATTGTGATCAGAGAAGTTACTTTGTATTATCTTGATGTTTCAGATTTTATTGAGGGTTGCTTTGTGGCCTAAGATGTGGTCTATTCTGGAGAACATTCCATGTGCATTGGAAAAGAATGTGTACTTTGCTGCAGTTGGGTGGAGTGTTCTATATATGTCTATGAGGTCAAGTTGGCTGATTGTAACCTTTAGATCTTCTGTATCTTTGTTAAGTTTCTTTCTAGATGTTCTGTCCTTTACTGAGAGTGGTGTGTTGAAGTCTCCTGCTCTTATAGTGGAACTGTCCGTTTCTCTTTCCAGTGCTGTTAAAGTTTGTTTTATGTATTTTGGAGCCCTGTCATTGAGTGTGTATATATTTATTATGGTTATGTCTTCATGATGGATCATCCCTTTAATCATGATATAGTGCCCTTCTTTGTCTTTTATGGTGGATTTTGTTTTAAAGTCTATTTTATCTGAGATTAGTATCACCACTCCTGCTCTTTTTTGGTGGCTATTTGCTTGATATATTTTTTCATGCTTTGATTTTTAATAAATTTATGTCTTTGTTTCTAAGATGTGTTTCTTGTAGACAGCATGTTGATTGATCCTGCTGTTTTGTTTTTTTTTTTAAATCCATTCTGTCACTCTCTGTCTCTTTATGGGTGCATACAGCCTGTTTACATTCAGTGTAATTATTGATAGATGTGCGTTTATTGCTGTCCTTTTGTAGTGCTTTTTTTGTGGTGCTGACTATTTCTTTGTTCCTCTTACTCTCGTGTGCTGAATTTCTTTTGTTTGTGGATTTTTTTTCCATTTTTTTGTTTTTGTAGATTTTGTTTTTACTGAGACTTTATGTTTTTCTTCTTCATTTTGATGAGCAAGTTTGTTAACTTTCTTTGTGGTTACCCTGAAATTTACCCTTATCTTCCTAGGTTTGAACCAGTCTATTATTACATGGTATCACCTTGCCTTCCTCTCCATTAGAAAGTTCTGTACCTATACCATTTATTTCCTCTTTTATTGTTCTGATGCTGTTGTCATTTACAGATTAACCTCTCTGGTTCCTTGTTGTAAATCTTTTGGTTTTGAATAGTCCTTGAGAGTTCATTTCCTAGGTTGGTATCTGGCTGGTGCGATCTTGCGTCCTAGATTCAGGCTGTTGTCTGATGTTGTTTGTTTTCAAACCAAAGGACTCCCTTTAATAATGCTTGTAAGTTTGATTTTGTTTTTACATATTCCCTTAATTTCTGTTTATCTGGAAATGTCCTAGTTTCACCATCATATTTGAACAAGAGTTTTCCAGGATATATTATTTTTGGTTGGCAATTTTTTTCTTTCAAAGCTTTATATATGTCATTACATTGCCTTCTTGCCTGCATGGTTTCTGCCTAGTAATCAGAGCTTAGTCTTATTGTTTCCCCTCTGTATATGACTTTTCATTTTTCTTGAGCTTCTCTCAGGATTCTTTCTTTGTCTTTGGTTTTAGTGAATGTGATTATGATATGCCTTTGTGATTTTCTTTTGGAGTCTATCCTATATGCGGTTCATTGAGCTTCTTAGATGGTCAACTTTTCATCTTTCATGATATTAGGGAAGTTTTCTGTCAGCAATTCTTCAATGATTCTCTCTGTGTTTTCCATATTCTCCCCCGTTCTGAAACTCCAATCACCTGCAAATTTTTGGTTTTGATTGTGTCCCACATAATTCTCAGGGTTTCTTCAATTTTCTTCATTCTTTTTTCTGATCGTCCCTCAAACAAAGTTATATCCAAGTGTTTGTCTTCAATTTCGCTGATCCTGTCTTCCATTGTTTCAAACCTGCTCCTCAGCCCTTCTATGACACTGTCCATTTCTGAAATTTTGTTGTTTATCTTTTGAATTTCTAATTGTTGTTTTTGTATGGTTCCTAGTTGTAAATTTGTTTTGGCATTTTGTTCCTGTATTATTTTCCTGAATGCTTCCTTTTTTTAATCTATATTTTCCATGAATTTGTCTACTTTCTTCATGGAGTTGTCTATTTTTTCCTCATATTTTTCTGCTTTTTGCTTCAACTCTTGGATATCTCTGAATATTAGAGATTTGAATTCCCTATCAGGTAGTTCTAGTGCCTTTTCTTCTGGAAGGTCATCTGGTGTTTTATTTTGGATGCCTAGTGGAACCATCCTGTCCTTTTTTCAGTATGTTTTGATATTTTCTACTGTCTTCGGGACATTCAGTAGTTATTTTCTTCATTCATTGATTGTAGATTTGTTTGTTTGTTTCATCCTGATTTTTTGTTTTATTTGGTAACGTCTGGGAAGGTGGGCTCTGTGTTCTTTGTTGTTTGCTTGTCTGTGGACGTGATACTTTTCACCTCCTTGTCCAATGGGCCGGGCCAGTCGCTCAGCTATGGTGCAGCAGGGCAGGTCCAGCTGAAGGGGAGGTGCTGGGATGGGTTCTTTGTGGCACATACTGGGGCCAACAAGGTGAGCCAGGGATCAGTGCAGAGAAGGTTCCAGTGGCCATGCTTGTCCTGCTTAGGAGTGCAATGTTCAGCACATGATGCAGATAGGCAGGAGGGTGGGGAGGAGGAGGTTGTGATGTGTGGAGCTAGGTTGGGTATGGGAAAGAAGAGAGCGAGGAGAGAGAAACAGGAGCCAAAAAAAAGTGCTGAGAGAGCCTACCATTTGAGTGGAGAGACCGAAAACTGAGACATGAAGAAAAACAAAAAGGAAAAAAATAAAATAATTTTCTTAAAAAAATTCCCCTAGGAATCACACTGGCACAGCTGCACAGGCCAAGGAAGCAGCTACCAAGCCAGGCAGTACAGCCCAGCTAGAAGGGGTGGAGATGATATACAGTGCCAGGTATTCAGGAGACAGGAAAAGAAGGTAAGTAGAAAGAGATGAGAATCCAAGAAATGAGGAAAAATAAAGAGGGAAAAAAGAAAGATAAAACAAAGAAGAAAAAAATGCCCCCAGGAATCCCAGCAGCATGGTGGCATGGACCAGGGAAGCAGTTCCCTAGCCAAGCAGCACTTCACAGCCCACCAGGAAGAAGCAAAGATGGCATATGAAATCAAGTGTTCCAGAGAAAAGAGGGGGAGGAGGTGAGAGGCAGGGAAGAAACCAAAAGAGACTGAAAAAAGCAACACTAGCAACAAAGAAATGGCAGTGAAGAAGCCAGCCGGTGTGGGCAGGGTGAATCTGAGCAGCGCGGAACCGGCACCTCCCATGCCGCAATCGTAGCCCACTGGGAAGTGGGAGATCAGCTGGCCAGGAAGCCGTGGATTGGCCCACCAGGAAGAAGCAAAGGCTGAGCAAGGGGAGGCAGCATGGGGGGTGGGAAAGCATGTCTCGCTGGTTACCAGGTGCTCTGTCTCCTGCTGGGAGCTCCATGAATCTGCTTTCCCATACTCCCTGTCTGCCAATCTCTGACAGGAGTCCAAGATGGTGGATCCGTGCTGTGTTAGCTGATAGGGGACCTCTGCTCGTAACTCTGCTGGCTCTCTGTTCTCTGTCAGTTTCTTATTCCGTTCAGTGTTTGGTTGAGTTCTTTATCTCTTCTTTGACGCTTAGGGTTCCAGGATTGATGTTTGTCTCTATTTTACTTAGTTTTTCGAGTCTTTGCTGTGGAGGAATGGTGTGCTGGTTATGATTGTGTATCAGCTTGGCTGGGCTGTGATTCTCAGTGCTTACATGTGATCACTTCCATGATTGAATATGCTGTGAGTAGTCAATCAGTGGAAGGGGAGTTTCCCTGGGGGTGTGGCCTGCATCTGAATATAAGCAGACATTCTGAGTTTTTCCTTGCTCTGGATTCTGCGGCTGCCTCCTGTTTCTCTGACCTCTGGTTCTTGGGACTTGAGCTGTCAGCTTATCTGCCAAACTTGAGATTCGTCAATCTTCACAGCCTGTGAGTGGGGCCCTGCTCTCTGACCTGCCGATCTTGGGTTCGCCAGCCCCTGCAGCTACGTGAATCAGGAGAAACCTTGCAGTCTTTCCTGCTTACCTTGGAATTCGTTGACCTTCACACCTGTGAGCGAGAGCCCTGTTCTCTGACCTGCCAACCTTGGGCTCACCAGCTTCTGCAGCTGTGTGAGTTGGGAGAGACCTCTACCCTGATCCATGGACTTGGAACATTCTAGCCTCTACAATCTCGTGAGCTGTTTCCTTTATATAAATCTCTCTCTATATATATTTGTACTCTTTACTGGTTCTGCTTCTCTAGAGAACCGAGCCTAAAACAGATGACGTGGTGCTTCTGTCTATAGCAGCATGTTGGCTCCGCCTCCTGTCCATATGTTTTCTCGATTTTCTGAGTTTCCAATTATGGCATCAGGGAATAATGGCAATATTATTTCTTCCTTTCCAACCACATAACTTTTTAAAAATTTTATCGTGGTAAAATATATAACAAAACTTTCCTATTTTAACCATTTTTAAGTGTACAATTCAGTGACATTAATTACATTTACTGTATTGTGCAACCATCACCACTATTTCCAAAAGTTTTTTATCACCCTTGTTACGGATTGAATTGTGTCTCCCAAAAATATGTGTCAATATGACTAGGCCATGATTCCCACTATTATGTGATTGTTCACCATTTTGTCATCTGATGTGACTTTCCTATGTGTTGTTAATCCTACCTCTATGATGTTAATGAGGTGGGATTAGTGGCAGTTATGTTAATGAGGCAGGACTCCCTCTACAAGATTAGATTGTGTCTTAAGTTAATCTCTTTTGAGATATAAAAGAGAGAAGCGAAAGTGACATGGGGACCTCATACCACCAAGAAAGAAGCACTGGGAGAACAGCGTTTCCTTTGGACCCAGGGTCCCTGCACTGAGAAGCTCCTAGACCAGGGGAAGATTGATGATAAGGACCTTCTTCCAGAGCTGACAGAGAGAGAAAGCCTTCCCCTGGAGCTGGCACCCTGAATTCGGACTTCTAGCCTCCTAGACTCTGAGAGAATAAATTTCTCTTTGTTAAAGCCATTCACTTGTGGTATTTCTATTATAACAGCATTAGATACCTAAGACAATCCCAAACAGAAACTCAGTACCCCATAAGCCGTAACTCCCCATACCCTCTTCCCTGCAGCCTCTGGTAACCTTTAGTAAACTTTTGTCTCTGCTTATTCTAGATATTTCAATGTGATCATACAATATTTGTCCTTTTGGGTCTGAATTATTTTATTTAGCATAATGTTTTCAAGGTCACCCATGTTGTAGCTTGTATAAGAACTTTATTTCTTTTTATGACTGAATAATATTCCATTGTATATATATACCATATTTTGTTCATTCATTCGTCTGTTGATGGACACTTGGTATTTTCTACCTTTTGGCTATTGTGAATAATACTGCAATGAACACTCATGTACAAGTATCTGTTTGATTCCCTGCTTTCAGTTCTTTTCAATATATATCAAGTAGTGGAATTGCTAGCTCACATGGTATCTTAGTTACCTAGTGCCACCTGAACAAAAATACCATAAATAGGTGGCTTTAAAGAATAGAAATTTATTGTCTCACAGTTTTGGAGGCTAGAAATCCAAATCAAGTCATCGGCTCTAGGGGAAAGTCCCTCCTTGTTCATAGTCCTGGGTAACCCTTGGCTTGTAGATGGTTCCTTCCATGGTCTCTTCCCCCTGTGTATGCATCTCTCTGTGTGTCCGTTTTCCCTTTTTATAAGACACCCTTCAGAATTGATTGAGTTTAGGACCCACCTGACCCTGGTATGACTTCATTAGCATAATAAAAGAAAAACCTTTCTTTCCAAACAGGGTCACATTCACAGGTACAGGGGTTAGGATTTCAGCATGTTTTGGGGGGACACAATTCAATCAATGACACATGGGAATTCTCTGTTTAACGTTCTCACCAGCGATGCACCAGAGTTCCAATTTCACCGCATCCTTGCCAACACTTTTTAGTTTTCTTCCTTCCTCCTTCCTTCTTTTCCTCCTTCCCTCTACCTTCCTTCCTTTCTTCCTTCCTTCTTTTTTATAATAGCCATCCTAGTGGGTGTGAAGTGGTATCTCTCTATGGTTTTGATTTCCATTTCCTTAATGACTAATGACTTTGATAATCTTTTTGTGTTTTTCTGGCCTTTTGTATTTCTTCTGTGATGAACTGTCTATTCAAATCCTTTGCCTATTTTTTAATTGGGTTGTTTGTCTTTTTGTTGTTAAGGTGTAGGAGTTCTTTGTATATTCTGGATATTAAACCTTTGTCAGATGTATGGTTCACAAATATATTCTCACAATCTGTAGATTGTCTCTTCACTTTGTTGATAAAGCCCTTTGATAAACAAAAGTTTTTAATTTTGATGAAATCCAATTTATTTTTTTCCTTTGTTGCTCATGGTCTTGGTATCATATTGAAGAATCTATTGTCAAAAGCAAGGTCTTGAAGCTTTATCCCTATGTTTTCTTCTAAGAGTTTTATGGTTTTAATTTTTATATTAATGTCACTGATCCATTTTGAATTCGTTTTCATATACGGTGTGAGGTATGGGTCCATATCATTTTTTTGCATATGGAAATCCAGTTGTCCTAGCAACATTTATTGAAGAGACTCTTCTTTTCCCCATTGAATGGACTTGGTGCCTTGTCAAAGTCTATTGGACATAGATGTATAGGTTTATTTCTGGATTTTCAATTTTTTTTTATTTTTTTTTTATTGTAGTTTAGGTGAAGGTTTACAGAACAAATAGTTTCTCATTACACAAGTCAGTATGCATATTGTTTTATGACATTGGTTAACAAATCCACAGCATGTCACTACTCTCCCTTCTCGACCTTGGATGATGTTTTTTCTTTTTTGGTGAAAATATACATAGCCAAAGATACACCATTTCAAAAATTTCTACATGTACAATTCAGTGACATCAATTACGTTCTTCCAGTTGTGCTGCTATTCTCACTATCCTTTTCCAAATGATTCCGTCACCATTATCTTCAACTCACTGCCCCCTAGGCTTCCATCAAACCCTTTGAGTTGCTGTTGTCAATTTGATCTCACATAGACAATTTTTTTTGTACTTTAGATGAAAGTTTACAGGACAGAATAGTATCTCATTAAACAGTTAGTACACATATTACCCTATGACAATGGTTAACAACCCCACAACATGTCAACCCTGTCCTTTCTCAACCTTGGGTTCCCTATCACCAGCTTTCCTGTCCCCTCCTGCCTTCTAGTCCTTGTTCCTGGACTGCTGTGCCTTATTAGTCCCGTTTTGTTTTATGAGGCTGTCCAATCCCCGACTGAATGGTGAACCTCGGGAGTGACTTCACCACTGAGCTAAAAGGGTGTCTGGGGGCCATACTCTCTGGGTTTCTCCAGTCTCTGTCAGGCCAGTAAATCTGGTCTTTTTTCATGTGTTAGAATTTTGTTCTACATCCGTCTCCAGCTCTGTCCAGGACCCTCTGTTGTGATTCCGGTCAGAGCAGTCAGTGGTGGTAGCTGGGCACCATCTAGCTGTACTGGACTCAGTCTGGTGGAGGCCTGGTAGCTGTGGTCTATTAGTCCTTTGGACTAATCTTGTCCTTGTATCCTGTTCTCTTCATTCTCCCTTGCTTCCAAAGGGGTGAGACCAGTAGAGTATCTTAGATGGCTGCTCACAGGCTTTTAAGACCCCAGACGCTACTCACCAAGGCAGAATGCAGAACATTGTCTTTATAAACTGTGTTGTGCCAGTTAAGCTAGATGTTCCCCCAGTGGACTTTCAATTTTAATCCATTGTCTGATAGGTCTGGCCTTATACCAGTACCACAATGTTTTGATTATGTAGCTTTATAGTACGTTTAAATCAGAAAGTGCGTCCTTCTGCTTTATTCTTGTTTTACAAGATTATTTTGGCTGTTCGTAGCACCTTGCAATTTCATATACATTTGAGGATCTGCATTTGCATTTCTGCAAAGAAAGGCTGTTGGAATTTTGATAGGGATTTTGTTGAATTTGTAGATCAATTTGTCATCTTAACAATATTAACTCTTCCAACCATGAACACAGGATGTCTTTCCGTTTACTTGTCTTCTTTAATTTCTTTCAATAATGCTTTATAGTCTTTCACCTCCCTGGCTAAATTTATTCTTACATGTTTTATTCTTTTAGATGCTGTTGTAAATGGAATTATTCTCTTAATTTCCTTTTCAGATTATTCATTGTTGGTGTAAAGAAACACAGCTGATTTTTGTGTAGTTGATTTTATACCGTGCCACTTTGATGAATTCGTTTACTAGCTCAAGTAGCTTTCTTGTGGATTATTTGGGATCTTCTCTATATAGGATCATGCCATCTATGAATAAAGATGGTTTTGCTTCTTTTTTGACCTGGATGCCTTTTATTTCTTTTACTTGCCTAGTTGCTTTCCCTAGAACTTCCAGTACAACATTGAATAGCAGTGGTGACAGTGGGCATTCTTGTCTTGGTCCTGATCTTAGGGGGAAAGCTTTCAGTCTGTCACCATGGAGTATGATGATAGCTGTGGGTTTTTCACAAATGCCCTTTATCTAATCAGAAAACTTTTGTTTTGTATTCATTGGCTAAAACTTCTAGTACTATGTTGAATGGAAATCATGATACTGGGCATATATATTTTGTTCCTGATCTCACAGAGATTGATTTCAATATATACTCATTAAGTATTATATTTGATTTAGGATTTTTTTAGTTGTCCGTAAGGGATTAAATATGGCCAAACATTCTTTGCAACTTCTTCTATCAAGAGGTGGAATCTATTTCCCTATCCTTGTCTCTGGGCTGGTTTTGTGAGTTATTTTGACCAGTAGAATGTGACAGAAATGATATCATTTAAATTCCCAAGGGTAGGCCTTAATAGTCCTTGCAGCTTCTGCTTTCACTCTAGGTACATTCCACCACCATGTCAGGGTTAGATGATGTATTAGTTTCCTATTGCTGCTGTAATAAGATACCACAAAGTGGATGGCTTTAAGGAACAGAAATTTATTGTCTCACAGTTCTGGAGGCTAGTACCCTCAATTCAGGGTGTCAGCAGGGCCATGTTTTAGCTGAAGGCTCTAGGATAAGATCTTTCCTTGTCTCTCTCAGCTTCTGGTAACTCAGGCTTCCTTGGCTTGCAGGTTCAGCTTTATATGACTGTTGCTTCCTCCCACCCCTTGTTTCTTCTGTTTTGCGGGACACCACTCGGATTGGATTAGGACCTACCCTACTCTGGTATGACCTCATGTTAGCTTAATTAATAACACCTTCGAAGACCCTATTTCCAAACAAGTTCAGTTTCACAAGTACAAGGGGTTAAGACTTCAACATAAATTTTTGGGGAACACAATTCAATTCATAACAAATGGGTTAAACTACTGAATGATGAGAAATCATATAGAGAGAATAGCCCTATGGCCAGCACCAAGGCCCCATACTTGTGAGTGGGACCATCTCAGGCCCTCCATTTCCAGCCAGGTGGTAAGATGACTGCAGTCTCATGAATGAGCCCAGGCAAGATCAGCAGAAGAATTGCCTAGCTAAGCCCAAATTATACAATCGTAAGTAAATATATGGTTTACTTATATATTTGGTTACTGGTTACTTGAAGCCAGTAAGTTTTGGCATGTTTTGTTATTTAGCAAAATGAGCCCTGGTGGCACAACGGTTAAGACCACAGCCACTAACAGAAAGGTTTGTGGTTCGAACCCACCCAGCTGCTCCTCAGGAGAAAGAACTGGAAATCTGCTCCTGTAAAGATTACAACCTAGAAAACCCTATGGGGCAGTTCTACTCTGTCGCATGGGGTTGGTGTGAGTCGAAAATCAGCTGAACGGCACCTAACAACAACTCTTACAGAACTGGTATGTAGAAGTGGGGTGTTGCCCTAACTAAAACCTAAAACATACGGCATTGGCTTTGGGACCAGACAGCGGGCAGAGTTTAGAAGGGCAGCAAGAAGACTATTAGTGGAAGCTGGAAGAACAATGAGGAAGTTGTACTGGAAGATTGAGAAAGGACAACCTGTGTTATGTAGAGGCAAAATGTTTGGCAACTCTGTCACCTGTGATAACTTGAAACATAGAAAATGTACTTAATGAACTTGTAGATCTGGCTTAGGAGATTTCCAGGCAGAATATTAAAAGTACCTATTGTATTCTTTTAGCCACCTATGATATGGTATTGCAAAAAGGAAATAATCTAAAAGAGGAACTGTTCCAATTTCAAGTACAAATTAGAGAAAATATAGAGTCCAGGACAGTCTCTCCAGCTAGCAGAAGATTATAAAAATAAAAATGGCTTCAGGACAAAGATCAAATCTTGGGCATTGCAGGTAAAATGTGGCCTCAGGGTCAAGATCAAATCAAGGGTGCAACTGTAAGACCTCATAAGGATTTAAGCCAGTGCCTTATAAACCTTCTCAGTTAGATAAAAGGGCATCTACAAAATGTAAGAGCATTGTCCTACAGCAACCTGACACACCCAATGTAGAGAGAGGTCAGTCTCAGGAAGAATTATGGCTTTGGTTTGGGGGCATGGAGTGAATCCCAGTAAGATTCATAAAACACCACAAAAAAATTTTTTAATTGTACTTTAGATGAAGGTTTACAGAACAAATAGTTTCTCATTAAACAGTACACTTACTGTTTAATGACAATGGTTAACAGCCCCACGACATGTCAACACTGTCTGTCTCAACCTTGGGTTCCCTATTACCAGCTTTCCTGTCCCCTCCTGCCTTCTAGTCCTTGTCCCTGGACTATTGTGCCCCATTAGTCTCGTTTTGTTTTATGGGGCTGTCTAGTCTTTGGCTGAATGGTGAACCTCGGAAGTGACTTCATTACTGAGCTAAAAGCATGTCCAGGGGCCATACTCTCAGGGTTTCTCCAGTCTCTGTCAGGCCAGTAAGTCTGGTCTTTTTTTGTGAGTTAGAATTTTCTACATTTTTCTCCAACTGTGTCCAGGACCCTCTATTGTGATCCCAGTTAGAGCAGTCAATGGTAGTAGCCAGACCCCATCTAGTTGTACTGGACTCAGTCTGGTGGAGGCCGTGGTAGTTGTGGTCCATTAGTCATTTGGACTAATCTTTTCCTTGTATCTTGTTTTTTTCATTCTCCCTTGCTGCTGAAGTGATGAGATCATTGGAGTATCTTAGATGGCTGTTCACAGGCTTTTAAGACCCTAGATGCTACTCACCGAGGTAGAATATAGAACATTTTCTTTATAAACTGAAATACCACAAAATTTTTAAGAAAAGTGTATTGGCAAAAGCATTACCACCTTACACCATAGGGGCAAAGATAGCTCAAACTGAAAAGAGACCTCTAGGTCTCCAACTTTCTATGGGCAGGAAGAAGCTGAAAAAGCTACTCATCTGCAAACATGGGCAATTTTCTATTTCTTATGAAAAAGGAAGAATTGTTAGGGGGTAGAGCCAAGAGCCTAGAGCATGGAAGCAAAACCTTCTGAGGGGAAAAAGAGATTATGAAACCATTTTCAGAGAGCAAAACTGGGCCCTAGTAAAAGAACACTCCCTATCCCCATAGGGAATCTGATAATAGGTGCCTGGGTATATTTCAAAGTTACTATGGATCAGTAACTGTTATGTGCTTTCTGTTCTTCCCATTTTTGAATAGGCATGTCCATTGGAATTATTCTGTCTCTGTATCACCAGCTCTATTGGGTGTGGCGGAGGGGGAGCAGATAATTTTGTCTTTTTAGTTCACAAGTCTCTGGATTGAAGAACTTGCACGTGAGCAGCTGTACCCAACCAACTACAATAGAAGAGATTCTTCTGCATCTGGACCTGATGTAAATAGTGAGATCCTGGACTTTGATCCAGTGCTGTAATGGTCTGATATTTTTGGTGGAGGGGGTGAGTGTATTTTGTATGAGTAAAGAATATAAATTGTTGTAGCCAGAGGTGGTTGGTGGAAGATTGTTTCCAAACATGGATATCAATATTTCTGCCCATCTGTGTTTGTGCAGGATGCTCTCCCATCAACAGGTAGAGTTTCTTTCCCCTCCCCTTGAGTCTGGGCTGGCCTTATAACTTGCTTTGACCAATACATTTCAGGAGACATGACACTGTGACAGTTATAGGCTTTGAAAGGACTGGCAGCTTCTGCCTTTGCTGTCTTGGAGCCACCATGTAAATAGGTCTGACTGCACTGCTGGAGGGACCATATGGAAGTCCCAGACCTATTGTGCCAAGGTCCCAGCATGTGGATGAAACCGTGGATGCTCCACCCCAGCCAAACTCCTAGCCAAATGCAGTTGCAAGAGTGATCCCAGTCAACACCATGTGGGGCAGAACTCCCTGTCTGAGCCCAGCCAATCACAGAATCATGAGAAATAATAAATTTTGGTTTTAAACCATGAAGTTTTGAGGTGGGTGGTTTGCTATATAGCAATAGACAACTGAAACACTAAAATAGTATACAACTTTTAGTTTGATGTTATTAGGCTTTTCCTTTCAGAATGCATGTCTTAAGAATCCTTATTTTATACTTAATATTACTAATTCCCAGTTGCAATGTTGTGATCTATTTAGATTTAACCGTATAGAGTACAGATGGTTCATTACTCTTTCATCTTCCCCTATCTTGAAAACTAGATAGAGTACTCTTTCAATTATTTTCTTCAGATATAGTTATGGATGATATACTTTCTGAATCCCTGTGTATTAGTTAAAATAAAAGGCTAAATTTCTATAATAAAGAAACCCTAAAATGCAATATCTCAAATAAAATTGAAGTTTATCTTTCTCTCATGTTGCAATTCAGGGCACGTGTTCTAGATCATTAGCAGTTTAGCTTCCACACAATCATTTATGGACCCAGGAGTTTCCCATATTGTTTCTCCATCATCGAAACTAGGTCATAGGCAATCTGCTTGAGAGTGTAGAGGAGGCACACACTGGTCTTACACTGCTGTGTTCCAAAGTGGCACCCATCGCTTCTGAACACATTCTATTAGACCACTTAGTCCACACAGACACGTATAACTGCACTGAGGGCTTGGAAATAAGAATATCATGTTCCAGGCTACAATTATAATCCCACAGAAAAGGGGAAGACTGACGATCTCCATAACACCTTGTACTGTAGTTCTAAAAATGCCATCATAAATTTTCCCTGTTGAATGTTATCTTGACTAAGACTCTTAGATTTCAGTTTTTATCATAGTATTGCAGATGAGATGTCCAAAGCTAGTCTTATTCTCATTCCTTTGTAAGTAAAATGTTTTTTGTGCTTAGAGTCTTGTCAGCTTTGTTTCTTTATCTGTAATTTAGAATTTCCTCTACTTACTACTTACACCCCCTGTACTATGTTCATGAACTGGAGAGTTGCCTGTCACTTGCCAGCAACTTTTCTCTTTAATTTGGCAGTGCCTCATAACCAAAATATATTAGTATTTCTTGAACAAAACTAATGAATATTCATACATTAGGATAGGATAAGATCCAAAAAAGAGCCTCACCTCAATTCAGTTAAGGTTTTGCTGCTAAAAGTTCAGGTCAGGTCATGTTATACCACCAAATTAATTATGAAAAACTTTCCATTTTTTGGAGCCTTTTGGATTTCAGAGGAGCCCTGGTGGCACAGTGGTTAAGAGCTCAGCTGCTAACCAAAAGGTCAGCAGTTCAAATCCACCAGCTGCTCCTTGGAAACCCTATGGGGCCATTCTGCTCTGTCCTATAGGGTCACTATGAGTCGGAATCAACTCGCCTGGAACCAGTTTTGGTTAGGGATTTCAGAATTGTAAGTGAGAGATCATGGACCTGTAGAGTTAAGTTTAAACTTTTCCTACTTTTTTGTGAAGCTTTTGTTTATAAGGATAAGAATCAGGGACAAAGTTGTTATTAATATACACTTAATATCACCACTTTTCTAGAAATATGAGAGTACTAACTTGTGTCTTTACATGAGGCTTAAACAAGATGGAAGTTTATTTCTCTCTTACATACAAGTTCAGAGGATGTTGGCATGGCAGATACATAATAATCATCAGAAAAGTGCACAAATCAGTCATAGGTGTATAGCTCCATGAACTACTACAAAGTGAATGTAGCCTTGTAACCACCAATCAGATCAAGATATAGGACATTACTACTGTTATGGGTTAATTTATGTCCCCACCCCCAAAAAAGATATGTTCAAGTCCTAACTCCTAGTACTTGTGAATACGACCTTATTTAAATAGTATCTTTGCAGGTGTAATTAGTTAACATGAGGTCATAGTGGAGTAGGGCAGACCCTACTCCACTATGACTGGTGTCCTTATAAAAAGAGAAGAGACACAGGGAGACACACATAGGGAGGAATGCCATGTAATGACAGAGACAGAGATTGGAGTGATGCATCTACAAGCCAAGGAATGCCAAGAATTTCAAGAAACCACCAGAAGCTGGGAGAGATGCATAGAATAGATTCTCCCTCAGAGCCTCAGAAGAACTCTGCCAACACCTTAATTTTTGACTTCTAGCCTCCAGAAATGTGAGAGAGAAAATTGTTGTTTTAAGCCTCCAAGTTTTTGGTACTTTGTTACAGCAACCCTATAGGACAGAGTAGAACTGCCCCATAGAGTTTCCAGGGAGTGGCTGGTGGATTCTAACTGCCAACCTTTTGGTTAGCAGCTGAGCTCTTAACTGTGCCACCAGGGCTCTATAGCAGCCCTAGGAAACTATATAGTAATTACCTGCCCCCCTTGAATCTACCCTCTAGAAACATTGATTTTTGAATTCTCCACGTTTATGGGCACTGAATTTTTAATTGGGAAGATCAGTTGACTTATGGCAGCCAGAAATGCAGATAGACTTATGGAAAAATTTGGGGGATGATGGTGCCAACACAAGAGCCAAATGGCCCATAACAAGATCAGGTCCAAACAGGATCCTGGAGATAGAGGTAAAGGAGCCCAGTTTTGCATCATGGCAAAACAAACTCCAACACCATGCTTCCGGGTTCAGGACAGAAAAGCAGGGCAATGTAGGGGCTGTAACTGGAGCCATCTCAAGGGAGTAAGACAGTGACCACAGGGTTAATGTGAAGCATCCCAGGCCCACGTAGGAAAGCGTCCAGTCAATCTTCCTAGCATGTCTCCACCCTAGGCTTATTCCAACCTTCAAAGATTTGGCTGAGCCCCTTCCCCAAACCATAATGAGGAGGAATGAATCCATGGGATTACATGGCCTAGAGCCCGGGTTGGGTTTTGACCAGATTCTGATCCAGGACCTGGGAAAAACTCACTTACTAAACCTTTTCAGCAGCCACCATCTGACTTACCTTAGGCTTCTCCTTTGTCCAGCAGTGTGAGCAGTGTCCAGTCCCTGGCCCCACCCACAAACATTCTGGCCTTGCTCTGAGGCTGTGGGGCCAGAACTGGTTCAGGGTTTTATCCAAAAACTTCTCCTGGTTCCCAGAGACCATAGAGATATTTTCCCTGTCTCTCTCTCCCTTTCTTCTTCTTTCCCTTTCCCTTTCTTTTCTTTTCTCTCACGGCCTCAACCATAGGTCTCCCACCCATGGCCAGGGCTAGCTTAAGTGCTCAGCTCTGCACACACCTGCACACACCAGCATTGCATCATCTCTGCCTGATCCTGCCTGAATCCTCGCCCTCACTTATAGGTCTGGCCCTACTTGCTCCACAGGCCTCAGCAGTGAGATCTCTTTCATTTCTCTCCTTTCACTTTAGACCTCAAAGTACTATCCCTGCAGATGCTTCTCTGCCCTTCTCACCCTTATAGCTAATGATGTGAAGCATCTTTTTATGTACTTACTTCCCATTTTACTTGGATCCACCATCAACATCCATGGAAGCAATCAAGAAATCAAATGACTTATTGCATTTGGCGGATCTGCGCAAAAGACCTCTTTGAAGTGTTGAAAAGCAAAGATGTCACTTGGAGGACTAAGATGAGCCTGACCCAAGCCATGGTGTTTTCAGTCACCTCATACGCATGTGAAAGCTGGACAATGAATATGGAAGACCAAAGAAGAATTGGTACCTTTGAATTATGGTGTTGGTGAAGAATATTAAATATACCATGGATTGCCAGAAGAACAAACAAGTCCGTCTTGGAAGAAGTACAGCCAGAATGCTCTTTATAAACAAGGATGACGAGACTTCATCTCTCTTACTTTGGACATGTTATCAGGAGGGACCAGCCCCTGGAGAAGGACATAATGCTTGGTAAAGTAGAGGGTCAGTGAAAAAGAGGAAGACCCTCAACAAGACGGATTGACGCAGTGGCTTCAACAATTGGCCCAAACATAGCAACAATTGTGAGGATGGTGCAGGACCAGGCAGTGTTTCGTTCTGTTGTACGTAGGGTCACTATGAGTTGGAACCGAAAATAGCATTGACCATTTGTATATCTTCATTAGAGAAACGTCTGTTCAGATTCTTTGTCCACTTTTCAATTGAGTTATTTGTTTTTTATTATTAAGTTGTAGGAGTTCTTTATATATTCTGAATACTAGTTCCTTGTCAGATATATGATTTGCAAAAAATGTATCCCATTCTTTTGATTGCCTTTTCGCTTTCTTCATAGTCCACAAATTTTCTGATTTTGGTGATGTTTAATTTACCTTTTTTTTCTTTTGTTGCTTGTGCTTTTAGTGTCATATCTAAGAAACCAGTACCTAATCCAAGGACTTACAGATTTATGCCTATTTTCTTCTAAGAGTTTTATGGTTTTAGCTCTTACATTTAGGTCTTGATCCATTTTGAGTTAATTTTTGTATATAGTTTGAATAGGGGTCTAACTTCATTCTTTTACATGTAGATATCCAGTTGTCCTAGCACCATTTGTTGAAAAGACTATTCTTTCCTCCATTGAATTGTCTTCATACCCTTGTTAAAAAATCAGATCCATAAGTGTAAAGGTTTATTTCTGGATTCTCAATTCTATTCCTTATGCCAGTGCCATACTGTCTTGATTACTATAGCTTTCTGTTGTTGTTGCTAGGTACCATCGAGTTGGTTCCAACTCATAGCAACCCTATGTACAACAGAACTAAATACTGCCTCATCCTGCACCATCCTCATAATCATTGTTATACTTGAGCCGATTATTGCAGTCACTGTGTCAATCCATCTTGTTGAGGATCTTCCTCTTTTTTGCTGACCCTCTACTTTACCAAGCGTGATGTCCTTCTTCGGGGACTAATCCCTCCTGATAACATGTCCAAAGTATGTGAAATGTAGTCTTGCCATCCTTGCATCTAAGGAGCATTCTGGTTGTACTTCTTCCAAGACAGATTTGTTCATTCTTTTGGCAGTCCATGTTATATTCAGTATTCTTCGCCAACACCACAATTCAAAGGGGTCAGTTCTTCTTCGGTATTCCTTATTCACTGTCCAGCTTTTGCATGCATATGAGGTGATTGAAAACATCATGGCTTGGGTCAGGGGCACCTTAGTCTTCAAGGTGACATCTTTGCTTTTCAACACTTTAAAGAGGTCTTTTGCAGCAGATTTGCACAATGCAATGCATCTTTTGATTTCTTGACTGCTGCTTCCACAGATGTTGATTGTGGATCCAAGTAAAATAAAATCCTTGACAACTTCAATATTTTCTCTGTTTATCATGATGTTGCTTATTGGTTCAGTTGTGAGGATTTTTGTTTTCTTTATGTTGAGGTGTAATCCATACTGAAGTCTGTGGTCTTTGATCTTCATCAGCAAGTACTTCAAGTCCTCTTCACTTTCAGCAAGCAAGGTTGTGTCGTCTGCATAGTGCAGCTTGTTAATGAGTCTTCCTCCAATCCTGATGCCACGTTCTTCTTCAAGTAGTCCAGCTTCTCGGATTATTTGCTCAGCATACATATTGAATAAGTATGGTGAAAGGATACAACCCTGACGCACCACTTTCCTGACTTTAAATCACACAGTATGTCCTTGTTCTGTTCAAACAACTGCCTATTGATCCATGTACAGTTTCCTCATGAGCACAATTAAATGTTCTGGAATTCCTCTTCTTCACAATGTTATCCATAATTTGTTATGATCCACACAGTCGAATGCCTTTGCATAGTCAATAAAACACAGGTAAACATCTTTCTGGTATTCTCTGCTTTCAGCCAAGATTCATCTGACATCAGTAGTGATGTCCCTGGTTCCATGTCCTCTTCTGAATCCAGCTTGAGTTTCTGGTTGTTCCCTGTCGATGTACTGCTGTAGCCACTTTTGAATGATCTTCAGCACAATGTTACTTGCATGTGATATTAATGATATTGTTCAATAATTTCCACATTCGATTGAATCACCTTTCTTGGGAATAGGCAAAAGTATGAGTAGCTTTCTAGTAAGTTTTAAAGTCAGGACATATGAGTCCTCCAACTTTTTTTTTTTTTTTTTCAAGATGGTTTTGACCATTCTAGGTCCACTGAATTTCCATGTGAATTATTTTATGATCCACTTGTCCCTATTTCTGCAAAAAAGCCAACTGTGATTTTGAATTTTTTCTTAATTCAGGCTTCCTCATTTCTGCCTCCTGGAAGAGAAGGCTTGACTGACATGGTGTATCTTTTGTTATAGTTTCCCACTGATTTCCTCGATTTTATTTTCCAGCACCTCTGTTGAATTTCTAATGTCAGCTACTATATTTTTAATTTCCAAGGGCTCTTATTCTCTTATTCCATTTTTTCATAACATCATGTTTTTGTTTTATGAATTGTAATAACTTCTCTCTTTCGTGCATTTAAGTTGGTGAGTTTTTAGTTAATTTCTTCTGTTTTCTGTATTGTCCCTATTTACTCCAGGTTTCCTTTTCTTGCTTTTTAGTCTTGGTTTCTCCCTTTCACAATAAGACTTTCCTCAAATATCTGGTGATCCTTGGTGCTCTGCTCATTTTTTAGTGAAGCATTGAAAAGCTAATTGGATGAACTATGTGCCCAGAGAAGTACACTCCACTGGATTTTTCACTAGAGGATCCCCAAGTGGATCATCTACAGATCTTTTCTCTAGAGTCATTCAGTTTCTCCAAAAAAGGATTCTTCACATTCTTGCCTGATGGCCAGCAATCTGGTGCAACATGAGTGGAAAGGGCTGCAAGTCTCATCATTGTGTTTGCGGTGATTTTCACTATTTTCATTGCCTATTTTCCCCTATTTTTGTTCCTACTCTCCATCCCCACTCTTCATTGTGCCTGAAATCCTCAAACCTGAAGCCTCTCTAGTGCAGTTGCTCCAAAATGAAGGAGTGAGAGTAGGGGTAGTTGCCTGGCTGTAGAGGATGCTGGGAAAATACTAGGGACCTAACTTCCAAATTTAGGGTTTCTACCAATTCCTTTGTTTTCATCCTTATGCCACCTGCCACTATCTGATCTGCCTGGTCCCTCCACATCCTGAGCCTTTTTGGACTTCAGTGGAGTAGATTGACTTCTTTCTGGGGATACCCCTCATCTGAAGGTGTATAGTACCTTTCTCCTTCTGTCAGCTACCACTCTTCTATACGCTTTTGGCCGTCAAAATGTGTTGAACTCTTTCATTCTTTAATATTTCTTTTCCCATTCTTTTTGCCCCTTTGTATGTATAATTTTTTTTTTAATCTCTTTAATGTCACTTGAGTTGAGTTTCAGGAGGAAGGCATTTTTTTTTTATCAGAATTTAGTCCTATCAATTCTACTTCCAAATATTTTTCATTGTTTCACATGGTGCACCCAGTTTCTGATGTGCACCTGTGTAGAGAAGTCATCTGCCATTCTGCCCCACACCAGGAAAGGACCTGTCATTAGTGGGCAGTGGTGGGGAAGTTCAAGAGGCTGAGGTTGAAAGTCAATGTTCCAGGTAGTCTCTGAGTCCTGTCTGCCATATACTCCCAGAGCACATCCTGTAGAAGGACAGGAAGGGCTCTGGGATGTGTTTTAGTGGATGGTGAGGTAGCTTTCTTTCCAAAGGTATCCATTTCCATTTAGAAATAGTCTGTGACACAGGAGAACCATACCTGTCTGTCGGCCTGCCTGCCTGCTGTAGTTCCTCCCTGGTCTAGAGGGTTTTGTCTGTGTCTCCCTTCTCAAGTATCCCTGCCACCTCCAGACTATTGGTCTAGGTCTTAGAGCCCCCTCCCTCCCTCAGCTATATTGGCCTGGGCTGACTTGAGGGGTCATTAGGGATTTAATTATTTAGTTTCTCCAGCTCAGTAGATTAATTCCATCCATCACAAGCAGACAGAACCTCTTCCTGCTTTTCCCCTCCCAGGGCAGCCTGGCTAATCCCAAGAGGAGGTAGCGCCATAGTTTACCTGGGCCTAGGGACAATGGATGAAGTTTTAATTGGGGTGGGGATGTATAAACTTGGGCCATTTAGTATTTGTTTAGTGATGAGCACAGGTTTTAGCATGTTTATCTATGAAGAATGTATGAAGATAAACATGCATGTTGTATATATAGGCAGGTGTTTATACAAGTTGTACATTATTTAAATCACTGTGAACATGTGTGTGCACGTACAAGGAGGGGGTAGCAGGAGGGTGGGATTGATTAGGCTGTGAGATTATCCTGAGTGTCCTCCTGGTGACCTCAGCAGGGACCCTGACGAGACAGATAGGCAGGTTTCTGAGTGTCGTGCCTCTCAGGGACCAGCCTGAGAGGCACACAAGTCCTCCCACAGTCTTAGACTGCAGAATTGGAAGATATATGGTGGATATATGGTCTGAGGCTTGTCTAGTGCTTGAATCCCTGCTGCAGCATTCCAAAATGAGTCTACCAGTCTCTGCTCGCACACCCCTCAAGACAGTGCGTTAACTCCTCCCTGACAGCTCCCTCCACAATGGGCAGTTGTGCCATCAGGAGGTTCTGATCACTAACTCTGGCCCAGACACAGGAAGTTATTTTCTTTCTCCTTCTTTCCCCCCTACTTCCTACTTGTATCATTCAGCTATGGGGTGCCACCCTTTTGTGCCTCAATCATTGAGCCTAAAGTTATTAGGTATTGTTGAGCACCTACTATATAGGTCAGCCTGTGCTGGGCACTGGAGACACATAAATGGATGAGCTAGATTTTTACCTTTAAAGTTCACGCCCTTGCGGGAAGTGATTAACTTGGCCTAGAGGGGAAAAGAGGTGGCTTTCAGGAAAGAATTCAAGGAGGAAGAAAGATCTGAGCTAAATCAGAAGGCAAAGTCAAGCAGAGGGAGCCTGCAGTCAGTGCTGCCTCCTCACCCCAATGCTCTCTTGCTGTATACCCAACACGTGCCTATCTTCTCTCCTGCTAAGCTAAGAAATCCAGAGAGGAGAGCAGTGGCTTAAACACCTCTGAGGCTGGGATAGGGGCAGGCAGAGTTTCAGCCAGAGCTGGAGTTGGAGGTGTCACCACGTGGACCAGGAAGTCAGCCAACCAATGAGACTTTGTGGGGCCCCTTGTGTGCCCAGCCCTGTGCATGACTTCCCTGTGAGAGGCCAGAAAGAGGAGACCCTGGTGCTGGCAGCCCCTGTCCCAGTGTACACAGAAAGCTTACATAACAGTGTGCTGACCCAGGTAGTCCTGAGCTAAGGCCCCAGTTGGGGGGACCGAACCCCTGGCAATGGGCCTGGCCTGGCCAGCTGAGCAGCTCCTGCCCTGTGGACCCCTGCCATGGACTTGGGCTCCTTACTGCTGCTCTCTGGTGACCCCAGCAGGCTCAGGAGGCCTGGGCAGCACCCTGGACTTTCTGACCACATCAGCACAGCCCCACACCGGTCATAGATTGTCAGAATAGAAAAGGCTCTGGGATGCTGAGGAGGAAGAAAGTGAGGAAGCAAGTGAGTTCTTCCGGTAGCAGGCACTGTGATGCGGGGTGCCTTACACAAATTAACCTTTTAATCCTCACTACATCAACTTAAAGATGTTCATAAGAAGGATACACGCTAAACTGATAACTACACTTATCTGTGATGGGTAGAATTTTAGGGGACTTTGTTTCAATGTTTTGCACAATGATATATTATCAGAAAAAAAATTAAAATATTTCCATTAACCAAAATATTATATATCTATATATGGTTTTTTGATATATACATGTATTTTTTATATGAAAGGTTAATCATTAACATTGCAGCCCTGACTTCTGTCCACCTCTCACTCATTCTGCCACGGTAGAGGTAATGACTTCTCTCTCTAGATGGAGAATTTGGAAGGAGAAACTGCTTGTATGCAGCCCAGCCTCTTCCCTTTTCTTTCTGCTTGCAAGTAAATTGTCTATAGGGAACACTAGATTTCCTTGACGCCTCTCTGCCTTAAGTCTCACAGGGGCAGACCTGCCATGTGGGGACGCTATATCCTTCAATTAGCCTTTTGTAGTCTTATTTCTCAATTGGTTTAGAATTGAGTGGGGAAGAGGAGTCCTAATTATTGAGCTCCCTTCAAATTCTCCATAGTATAGTGAAAAGAATATTGAGCCAGAGATAGGAGGCCAAGTCCGTAATCCTGGATCTGCCACTTAAGGTTTGTGCTCTAGGACAAGTCGTTCACCACTTAGGGCCTCAATTTTTTATCTGATAAAAAAGTCTGAGTTCTTGATTATAAGCAACAGAAACTAGGTCTGGTTATTTTAAGCAAAAGAAGGGAGAAGATGTAAAGATAATTGTGACTTGCAGAATGATAGGAAAATGAACAAAAAGGTTTAAACAATGGACAGAACCAGGAACCTCCCATGATTTGGTGCTTATTGGTCTGTGGTACAATAAAGTACAAGAAACCTTACGCCAAGCATTCTGTCTTTATTAGTCTGGGTAGGCTAAATGCTAAAATAACTCCCAAAATTACAGAGGTTTCACAGTGAAAGTTTACTTCTGTCTCACACAACAGGCTAGTATAGGTGGTGCTGATCTGTTTTCCTGGGCAGCTTTCCTCCAGGCAGTGTCTCAGGGACCCAGACTCCATCCATCTTGTGGCTTTGTCCTCCTCTAGGTCCACAAAGTCCTCTCTATACGGTCAGTGAATTGGAAAAAAGAGAACAAAGATCAAATGTGGGGAAGGAACACTTCCTAACTCATTCCATGAGGCTAGCACTACTCTGATACCGAAGCCAGACAAAGACAGCACAAGAAAACTGCAGACCAACATCCCTTGTGAATATAGATACAAAAATTCTCAACAAAATAGTAGCAAACTAAATCCAAAAGCATACTAAAGGATTATACACCATCATCAAGTGGGATTTATCCCAGGAATGCAAGGGTGGTTCAATGTAATATACCAAATTAATAGAACAAAGGAAAAGAATCACATTATCATCTCAGTTGATACAGAGGAAGCATTTGACAAAATCCATTCTTTCATATGAAAACACTTAAGCTAGGAATAGAAGAGAAATTTCTCAATCTGATAACAGGCATTTATGAAAAACATGCAGCTCACATCATTCTCAGTGAAGAAAAACTGAGAGCTTTTCCCTTTAGATCAGGAACAAGACAAGGATGCCAGCTCTCACCTTTGCTATTAATATTGTAAATGTAGGTATAATTAAAAGTATAACTCAAGTTGCTGTCACATCAGTTCTAACTCATGGCAAACCCAAGTGTGTCAGAGTAGACAAGTGCTCCATAGGGTTTTTAATGGCTGATATTTTGGAAGTAGATTGCCAAGCCTTCTGAGGTGCCTCTGGGTGAACTTGAACCACCAACCTTTTGACTAGTAGCCAAGCATGTTAACCATTGCACCACCCAGGGACTCCTAAGAGGTATAAAGGCAGTGAAAAATAATGCAGAAATATTTAACCCATGACGTTGAAAAAGTTTAGATGTTGGTGCAGTCAGTTTTATAATCTTTGTATTTGTGCATACTTTGCTGATGTTTAATGCACATGAAGTACTCAGAAGTACCAGTCATATTAAATTTAAATAGTAATTGTAATTTAAATAGCTTAAGGGAATTAAATTAATCAAATGTGTATCCTGTGTTTTAATGTTCAAAAGATGGTTTCAAAGTTTTGTTTATCAGAAATATGACTTTACTATATTTGGCATTAAACAGCAAACAAGTAGCTGTGAGTATTCCTCTCCAGACACAAAAGCCCCTTGGATATGAAAGAATCCATCAAAAGTACTGAGTCATAAGCCACAAGGCAGATAATGTGCTTTTACTACTCCTTTAGGAGAGAAAGTAATAAGTGGGGGACTGGAAGGACCTGTTGGTTGAAAGAATTTGGAAGACTGACCCATATACTTTTTGAGAAGAAAAACAGACAACCAAACAGATCATTTGTCTACAGTGTGGTAAATATTACGGAGAGGATGCCCTGGGAGCACAAAGGAGGGAAACCTTAACCCAGCCTGGGATGTTTGGGAAAGAAAGGAAGTGGGGATGGAAATAACGTTTTCTGTGCACCTAATTACATACCGGATGTAACATATTATTGAATACTATGTACTTTACTAGCTATTTTGTAAACAAATATCATTTAAACCTCACATCAATCCTAAATCCAAGGATTTTTCACAATGCAAGGAAACCAGATTAAGCCTAAAATGTCCCCATAGTTGGGATCTAGACATATCCCCCAGGCCTGCCTAACTAGTGAGATGGCCAAGAATCTGTTTGTCAAGGGACTTCTGGGAGAGAACTCATTTGAAGGAAAAATAAACCAGAAAGACAAGCTGTATGCAGTAACAAGGCCCCAGAGACAGAGGAAAGGAAGCTGAACAGAGTACAGTATCTGTCACTTGAATTTGATTCAGCCCCAGCCCAGATGGAGCAATGTCTAGCACTAGGGTAAGGAAGGGAGAGACAAGAAGAATGAGGGAGGGGAGAGGAAGCAAGAAAGAGTGCAGTAACCAAAACTTAAAATTTCAGTTTTACTAAAATATCTGACAGATATTAATACTACTTTGGGACCTCTCTAATAAAGTGTTACACAAAAGAGGAGAGAGTTAATCTCTCCACTTTTTTATAGATATCAAGTAGACTGACAATGCAGATTACAAACAAATTAGGAAACCAGAGTTTAGAGATGTCAGGCAGCTTCCCCAGGTTCTCCCAAATTATAAGTGATAGTGTTAGAATTTGGACCCAAATATAGTGTGGATCCAATCCCTATCCTTTTTTCATTTCAACATGTTCTTCCATAGTCTCCTGGACGTGTTTACTTCTAACAATAATTACGTCATCTGCAACTCTGTCAAGTGGAGGATGCCCAGTCTCTTGTACCACCTGCAGTAGGATCTGAAGTTGGGTCTGCATCCCCCATGTCCCCCCTAATGCTCTTATGTAAAGATTCATGTTTGTTTAAAGTTTCTACAATCAGGCTTTATTAGACCCTTGTTGTTGTTATTAGTTGCCATTGAGTTGACTCTGACTCCTTGCGACTGTATGTATAACAGAAAAAAATGTTGCCCGGTCCTGCACCATCTTCGTGATCACTGGTACATTTGAGTCCATTGTTGTGGCTATTATGTCAATCCATCTCACTGAAGGTTTCCCTCGTTTTTGAGACCCTGCTCCTTATTGCTGACATCTGCTCATCTTGTTGTTCTCCAACACTCACTGAAAAAATTAGCTGCTGGCTCACTGTTTATCTCTCCACCCCAAATTCTGCCCTTACTTCACCATTCTCACAGATACTTTTAACATGCTGTTCTCTCCATTTGTTTACTTCTCATTTTCAGTGAAATTTTATCCATTCCACTTGAGATGCCCCATTCCAACAGCCACATTTTGAACCCTTTGATCACCTAAAATTTCTCTACCTCTGAAATAATACATTCAGATATCCCACTTTCTGACAACAACCGTTTTTTATTTTCTCATTCAGTTGTTCCTTCTGAAGTTATCCTTCTGTTTTATAAGGACCTTTGGTTCCTTGATAAGTCTACTTTCATTTATTAACCTTCTACATCTTTTCTCCATATGAGCCCTGATGGCACAGTGTTAAAGTGCTCAGCTGCTAACCAGAAGGTGGGTGGTTCGAACCCACCAGCCACTCCACAGAAGAAAACGGTGTTTCAAACCACCAGCCACTCCACAGGAGAAAGATGTGGCAGTTTGCTTCCGTAAAGATTTAGAGCCTTGGAAACCATATGGGGCAGTTCTACTCTGTCCTATAGGGTTGGTCTTGGTCTTTTCTCCCTTTTTTATTCAGGTTACAGTTCATGTTCCATCATTTCTACTAGTCACTTGCCAATATCCTTACCTCTGTTTTGTGGATCTTCTGTTGCACCTACCTGGAAAAACAACCCTGAATCAGCTTCTCCATACACAAACCTGGGCTGTTCACCATGGTTGGTGTAAATCATACATCCTACCAGGCTGGTGCAAATATAAATTCAGGGTGTTCAACCTCAACTGGGCTCACAGTATTATCCAGAAATCCTCCCATGACTCTTGTCAGTTCTGTCTTCCATGCTCCACAATGACTATTCAGAGCTTCTCCTTTCTCTTCAAATCTCTGACTCTATCACTTTCCCCACACTCATAGCGGGTGACCTGATTTCTTATTTCATAGAGAAAATACTATGGAAGCCATTAGATAAGAACCTCCTTAGTTCTTGGCACTAAACTCAAAGTTTTCTGCAGTTATACCTACCACTCTTCCTTTTCTTCCAGCTACCACAGCGTTCTTTTTCACAGCCACGGCTCTTAGAAGAACTGACTATGCTCACTGTTTGCGCTTCTTTATATCCACTGCTGTCTGGTTTCTGCCCTCTACAGAAATCACTGTTGGCAAATTCACTAATGACTTTGTCGCTAAATCCTCTGAGTATTTCTCAGCCCTTATTTTATCTATCAACAGCATTACTATTATTGACCTCATCCCCCTTTAAACTCCTCTCTTCACTTGGCTTTGTGATACCATGTTTTTCCTTATACTGCCTTAGCCCTTTTTTTCTCAGTATTTTTCTTGTGTTCCTGTATCTATATTCATTCTTTATTTATCAGTGTTTCTTGAGGTTTCTCTCTTTGGCTCTTTTTCATCTCACTCTGCTCACAATGTGGGTACTGTCATCCACTCCTGTGGGTGTAATAATCAACTCTATGTGATGACTCACAAAGCCATAAATTCTTTCCAGATATTTCTTATGAACTGTTTATCTAACTGCCTATTGAGTATCTCCCTTTGGATATCCCACAGCATCTTTAACTCAACATATCTAAATTGTACCCATTATTTGTCCTAGTGTCCCACCCCCTCAATTCCTCTTCCTCCTGTGTTCCTTATCTCATGGAATGATACCACCATCTACCAGGTTTTCTAATCCTCATACTTCATCTCCCACATTCATCCATAGTGATTCTTTCTCTTAAACATCTCCTTAATCAGTCTGTTTTTTCTATCCCCATTTCCACTCCTGAGGTTCAGGCCACTGTCATCTCTAACTTGAATAATTTCAACAGTCTCTGAATTGGTCATCAGAAGTGGTTACTCTGCCCTCCCTACTTTATGCCCAACAACAGCAGCCAGAAGCAGTCTTTCTAAAATGCAGATATTATCAAGTGACTTCCTTTAGGTTTTCCGTTACCATACCCTTTTCACACATAACTTCCATCTCACATACTTTGGACATCTTATCAGGAGGGATCAGTCCCTGGAGAAGGACATCATGCTTAGTAGAGTAGAGGGTCATCGAAAAAGAGGAAGACCCTCAATGAGATGGATTGACAGTGGCTGCAACAATGGGCTCAAGCATAACAATGATTGTGAGGATGGGACAGGACTGGGCAGTGTTTCATTCTGTTGTACATAGAGTCGCTGTGAATCAGAACTGGCTCAACGGCACCTAACAACAACAACAACCCTTTCCACTTCCTGATTTATGAGGCCCAGCATGATGTGGCCCCATGTACCTTCAGCCTCAATTCTTGCTATCCTTCCATCTTGTATGATAGACTTCAATAATACTGAATTAATTTTAATTCCTCAAATACTCCAAACTCTTTCTTGCCTCTGAGCCTTAGTAATGCTGTCCCTAGGATACTCTTTCCCCTTGTCTTCACCCAGCTAAATCCTACCCAGCCTTCCTGCATCAAGTTGTATGTGATTTTCTCCTGAAAGCCTTTCTTGACCTTCATTCCTGGGAGAAGGGGCCCTTCTATGGGCTATCCCAGCACCCTATACTTCCACCCTCATAGTCCCATTAGCACTGCTGTTTACATGTGCAAATCCTCCACTAAACTAGCTTCATGAACGCATGAACTATGTCTATCTTAGTGCTTCTGTTTTTTTATCTTCACCACCTAGTATAATGCCTAGCACATAGATGGCACTCAATAGATGTTTTTAAAATAATAATAATTACAATTGTTCAGCACTTACCTTAGGGCAGACATTATGCTTTACACACATTATCTCACTTGATCTTCTCAGCAACCCCATAGGAAATGCCATTGCCATTTTCCATATGAGAAAACTGAGGATCAGGCAGGTTAATGCCCCAGGTCATTCAGGTAGTAAATGACAGACCCAGAATTTATACATAGGCTGTCTGACTCCAGAGATAGTAAATGCTATATGTCAATATTTAAAATGGGAAGATGAGCTGGTGCAAAAAGAATACTCCAAGTTGATATCCATCCTAAAAAGTGGGAGACTTCTTATTTCAGGTGTCACCAAGTGGCTCAGCCCAGATTAAGTAAGCCTAACCTTCCTTGGAAGTCATTATGGAACATAGGGGAACAGTGCCAATGCTGTGCCCCTGCAAGTTCTGATTTCAGCTGAAAGAACAAGCCAGTTTCTAAGTGAATTTATTCAGCACTTGGTCATATGGATTCATAGCTCAGAGACAGTGACAATGAGAGATAGAAACAAAAAAATCCTGAGGCAGAAAGGATTTATTCATCCATCCATTCATTAAAGAAACATTTATCCAGTGACGATTCCATGCCCAGCACTGTGTTAGGTACTAGGAGACAGAGGTTGTAAGAGACAAAGACATGCAGTTCGGAAACAAAAAGTGCATGTCAGGCTGTGTTATCAAATCAGTCCAGGGAAATCTCAGTTTCCCTTCCCTGGTCAGTTCAGACCCCAGCTGCCAGTGCAGCCCCATTTACCTGGGGCCAGTCAACGGGTACCAGTCTCTTCTCTTAGGTCCAATAATCCAATGGAACAACTCACAAAGTGCAGGGAAAGGACTCTCTTTAACCTAGAAGGAAAAAGGATACATACATGAAGGGGAGGTCTGAGAGGGGTCTTGGCACAGGGCTTCCATGTCCCCAGGGGCCATGCTTACCCTTCCCAAAGCAGAATGTTCACTCTCTCCAACATGGAAGCTCCAGTGAGCCTTTGCCTTCCAATACCTGTACTGGCTTCACCACATGGCCATGATAGATGACATCATGCCTCCTGATGCTTAGTCAGCACTGGGCACCTAGGTGACCCCTCTTGGTTGGGTCAGTCCCCACTCATTGACCTCAGGTGTGGTCAGGCTCTCAGGAACCAGGACCAAAGGCCAAATTGTTTACTGCAAGGGGGCTCCACATTTCCCACAGGCTGAGATGTAGAGCAAAACCTACACAGAAAGTTTCATTTGAAGTTATTTGTTTGAGAACCAGCAAATAAAACCCAAAATAAATTTCAAATAGTTGTCCCGAGACAGGATGTTACACATAATTGGGGTGCTTTTAAAAATTGTTCTTTAGTGTAAGGAGCCTTGAAAGGGAAGAAGGGCTCTTCAGGAGACAAACAGAATTATGATTCATTCTTACTCTCCCTATTGCAGATTGTTCCTCTTGGCAATTAGCTTTGTACTATCTGGTGAATTCTCATATTGCTATTTTGCATCATTCTCTGAATCTTAAATTTTTTTCAATAAACTTGTGGGGCTTCTCCCCCCCCCCATTATAAAAGTGATACATAATTATGGTAGGGAAAAAAACAAAAACAAAAAACCTCTGATACATAAAAAAGTCAAAAGGTAAAGGAAAAAGAAATCCACCCACAGTTTCATTGTCTCAAAAACGGCTGTTCTTTACATTTAGTGTATTTTCCCCCTTTCTTTCTGTCAGTCATTTTTGTAAAATATATTTGAAATATATACGCAATCCTCCATTCTAACCCTCGCAACCATGTGGCAGCCATGTGCTTTGGAGGGACTGGCTCTACCCCTAGGGAAGTGCCCTGATTAGTATAGTTCAGTAACAGTATTGCAGCCACTCATTGGTTCAGAAGTAGCACAAAACTCCAAACAGGCAGTTGGTCTAATAGTTATGGAAAGAGATAACATCTTTCTTCCTTGTCATGAATGAGGAAATGTAGCCACTTTGCTACCATAAAGGAAGCCAGCTTAAGAGTAAGGCCAAAGAAGGCAGAGTTGAGAGAATTACAGAAAAATGCAACCCAGTCCTGACTGAACGAAGTATGGAGCTTGACCTCCTTTATTTTTCAATTTTATGAGTCAAATCATTCCGTTTATTGTTTAAACCTATTAAATTTGGATTATATGTTATAATCAAGCATGATAAATGGATATGCCACCTACATGGGATAACCAAATGAAGCAATTTTAGCTCCCGACTCTTAAAAAATAAATAAAGCCTATTTGTTTGTGTACAGACTACAAAGAATAAAGTAGTGGTATTAACTCTTATTCTTTCTGAACTTCCACCCTTGGACCCAAAACAAGATACTCTTAACATATGGGTGTTCCAAAGGATATGAAGGAGCCCTGGTGGTGCAGTGGTTAAGCACTTGGCTGTAACCACAAAGTTGGGGGTCTGAACCCACCAGTCACTCCACAGGACAAAAATGTGGCAGTCCGCTTCTGTAAAGATTTATAGCCTTGGAAACCCTGTGGGGCAGTTCTATGCTGTCCCATAGGGTCCCTATGAATCAGAAACAACTCACTGGCAATGAGTTTATGTGTAAGGGATATGCATGTCACTGGTTATGAATGAGATACTGGGGACTTTTCTTGGACGATAGCTTGACTATTATAAAAACTCATGAAAAGTTTTACATACAGAAAGAAACAATCTTTGATGGTTATGAGGGAGGGGAGAGGTGGAGAGGGAAAAATACTAACTAGACAATAGATAAGTGTTAATTTTGGTGAAAGGTAAGACAGTACACAATACTGGGCGTCATGGATTGAATTGTGTCCCCCCAAAAATGTGTGTAGCACCTTGGCTAGGTCATGATTCCCAGTATTGTATGATTGTGTTATCTGATGTGATTTCCTTATGTGTTGTAAACTCTTCCACTATGATGAGATTATATGTGATCTCTTCATGTGTTATAAATTCTATCACTGTGATGAGGTTATACTGATGAGGTTGACAAGATTAGTGTCTTAATGCAACCTCTTTTGAGATATAAAAGAGAGAAGTGAGAAGAGACACATGGGAACCTCATACCACCAAGAAAGCAGTGCTGGGAGCAGAGCGCGTCCTTTGGACCTGAGGTTCCTGCGCAGAGAATCTCCCAAACCAAAGAAAGATGGATGACATGGGCCTTCCTCCAGAGCCGATGGAGAAAGCATTCCCCTGGTGCTGATGCCCTGAATTTGGACTTGTAGCCTACTGGACTATGAGAGAATACATTTCTCTTTGTTAAAACCATCCACTCGTGGTATCTCTGTTAGAGCAGCACTAGATGACTAAGACACTGGGGAAGTCAGCACAACTTGACCAAGGTAAGGTCACGGAAGCTTCACAGACACATGTAAATGTCCTGAGGGACCGAATTACTAGGCTGAGGGCTGGGGACCATGGTCTTGGGGGACATCTAGCTCAACTGGCATAACATAGTTTATAAAGAAAATGTTCTACATCCTACTTTGGTGAGCAAGGGAGAATGAAGAAAACCAAAGATACAAGGGAAAGATTAGTCCAAAGGACTAACGGACCACAACTACCACAGCCTCCACCAGACTGAGTCCAACACAACTAGATAGTGCCTGGCTACCACCACTGACTGCTTTGACAGGGATCACAATAGAGGGTCCTGGACAGAGTTGAAGATAAATGTAGAAGAAAATTCTAACTCACAAAAAAAGACCAGACTTACTGGTCTGACAGAGACTGGAAAAGCCCCGAGAGTATGGCCCCCGGACATCCTTTTAACTCAGTACTGAAGTCACTCCTGAGGTTCACCCTTCAGCCAAAGATTAGACAGGCCCATAAAACAAAACGAGACTAAATGGGCACACCCACCCAGGGGCAAGGACGAGAAGGCAGGAGGGGACAGAAAAGCTGGTAATGGGTAACCCAAGGTCTAGAAGGGGAGAGTGTTGACACATCGTGCGGGTGGCAACCAATGTCACAAAACAATATGTGATTAATTGTTCAATGGGAAACTAATTTTCTCTGTAAACGTTCATCTAAAATACAATAAATAAAATAAAAACCTCCTAGAACTAATAAATATGTTTAGTAAGGTTGCAGGTTATTTAAGGTCAACACACAAAAATAATTTGTATTTCTATATGTTAGCAATGAACAATTGGAGACCAAAATTTAAAAAACAATACCATTTACAGTAGCTCAAAGTATTACTTAGTTATAAATTTAATAAAATATGTATAGTATCTGTATGCTAAAAACTACAAAACACTGATGAAAGAAATCAAAGAGGGTTTAAAGAAATAGCAAGATATACTGTGTTTATGGATTGGGAGACTTGATGTAGTAAAGATGTCAATTCTCCCCAAATTCCAGATTAATCCATACATTTCACACAATTTCAAGCAAAATCTCAGCAGAATTTTTTTTGTGATAAGCTGTTGTTAGGTGCCATTTGGTTCTGACTCATAGTGACCCTACGTACAACAGAACGAAACACTGCCTATCCTGTACTATCCTCACAATCATTGCTATGTTTGAGCCCATTGTTGTGGCCACTGTATCAGCCCATCTCATTGAGGGCCTTTCCTCTTTTTCACTGACCCTCTACTTTACCAAGCATGATGTCCTTCTCCAGGGACTGGTCCCTCCTGATAACATGTCCAAAGTTTGTGAGACCAAGTCTTGCCATCCTCCCTTCTAAGGAGCCTTCTGGCTGTACTTCTTCCAAGGCAGATTTGTTTGTTCTTCTGGCAGCGCATGGTATATTCAATATTCTTTGCCAGCACCATAATTCAAAGGCATCAATTCTTCGATCTTCCTTATTCATCGTCCAGCTTTTGCATGCATATGAGGCAATTGAAAATACCATGGCTTGGGTCAGGTGCACCTTAGTCCTCAAAGTGACATCTTTGATTTTTAACACTTTAAAGAGGTCTTTTGTAGCAGATTTGCCCAATGCAACACATCATTTGATTTCTTGACTGCTGCTTCCATGGCCATTGATTGTGGATCCAAGTAAAACGAAATCCTTGACACCTTCAATATTTTATATATATATATATATAAAATATATATGCTGATTCTAAAATTTATATGGAAAGGCAAAGGAACTAGAACAGCTAAAATAATTTTGAAAAAGAATGAAGTCTTAAACTAAACCTCACACCTTACACAGAACTTAATTCAAAACAGGTCATAGATCTAAATGTAAAACTATAAAATTTTAAGAAGAAAGCATAGAAGAAATTTTTTTATAAACTGGGGTTAGGCAAAGAGTTCTTAGACATGACATCAAAAGCACAATCCATAAAAGAAAAATTGATAAATTGGACTTCATCAAAATTAAAATCTTCTGCTCTAAAGACACTGCTGAGAGAATTAAAAGACAAGCTCCAGACTGGGAGAAAATGTTTGCAAATCACATATCTAACCAAGGACTTGTATCCGGAATATATAAAGAAATCTCAAAACTGAATATTAAAAAAATGAACAACCCAATTCTAAAAATGGGCAAAAGACTTGAGCAGATTCTTCATTAAAGAGGATATACAGAAGGCAAATAAGCACATGAAAAGATGCTCAACATATTAGCCACTGAGGAAGTGAAAATTAAAACCACAATGATATACCACTATACACCTATTAGAATGGCTAAAATAAAATAAATAATAAAAATACTGACAATACAAGTGCTATCAAGGATGCAGAGCAACTGGAACTCTCATACATTGCTGGAGGGAATTCAAAATAGTACAGACACTCTGGAAAACTGTTTGCCAGTTTCTTGTCAAGTTAAACATACGTGTATCACATGACTCAGCAATCCCACTCCTGGTATTTACCCTAAAAAAACAAAAGTTGCCATCCAGTTGATTCTGACTCATTGTGAGGTATTTACACTACAGAAACAAAAAGTATATATTCACACAAAAACCTGTACATAAATGTATATAGCAGTTCTATTCGTAACTGCAAAAATTGGAAACAACCCATGTGTCCTTCAATGGGTGAATGGATTACTAAACCCAAACCAAACCCACTACTGTCGAGTCAATTCCAACTCATAGTGACCCTGTAGGACAGAGTAGAACTGCTCTGTAGGGTTTCCAAGGCTGTAAATCTTTACAGAAGCAGACTGCCACAACTTTCTACAGTGGAGCGGTACTGGTGGGTTAGAACCACAGACCTTTCAGTTAGCAGCTGCGTGCTTTAACCACTGCGCAACCAGGGCTCCACTTAATGGATTACTACTCAGCAATAAAAAGGAATGAACTATTGGTATACACAGCAACTTGGATGAATCTCAAAAGCATGCAGAGTGAAAGAGGCCAGTTTCAAAAGATTACAAACCGTATGATTCATTCATATGACATTCTCAAAAAGACAAAACCATAGTGACAAATAGCTGATCAGTTGGTTGCCAGGGGCTCAGGTAGGAGCAGGTTGTGACTACAAAGGGATAGCATGAGGGAGATTTTTTGGGTGATGGTAGTTTTTACTGTTTTGTATTTTGATTATGGTGATGATTACACATATCTATACAAATGTTAAAATTCATAGAATTGTACACTCCCCCCAAAATAGTTTTATTACATGTTAATTGAAAAATAGAATTAAAAACAAAGCAAAACCAGATGTGCCTTCTCAGTGGAACCTTCTTTCCTTTAGTTCTTGGATTCTTCTCTTTCTAGCCCCAGTGACACTGGGGTAAAGCCTCTTCAGGGTTTAGCTCAGCAGGTTTTGACTTTCGCACAATAGAGCCTGTTTCTCTCTCTTTGGCAGTTTTCCAGGGGCTAAACTAAAGGATGAGCAGCCTTTGGCAGGAACTAACATTCAAAACTCAGTATAGATTGCTAACTTCTGGGCTTCAGACCAGCTACCAGTTGCTGTCAGTAGAGTCAACTCTCATGGTGATCTCATGTATGTCAGAGTAGAACTGTGCTGCATAGGGTTTCCAATGGCTGATTTTTCGGAAGTAGATCACCAGGTCTTTCTTCTGAGGTGCCTCTGTGTGGACTTGAACCTCCAACCTTTTGGTTAGCAGCCAAATGCGTTTACAGTTTGCACCATAAGGGACTCCGGGCTTCTGACCAGCAGCCATACAACACAAAGATTGCAAATAGACAGCCTATGAACCAGATTTAGCCCAAGAATTGTTACATTCCATATACCTAACATTTCTAAAAATTTTAATTGGTTTCCAACATTTTTTTTAAGCCAGGGAATTTCAGACTTCTCTTGGAAATTGGAAAGTTGGCCAGCACTGGGTCTTGCATTCCTGAACAGCAACAATCAGAGCTGAGTAATGAGAAACAGAGTTTTAACTCACATGAAATACAGATTTCTGGGCTCCATAGAGGTTGAGGTGAGCCACACAAACTGTGGCCCTGAGACGATCTTTAAACCTTGAGCCTTAAAAAAACTAGTTTTCTAAAAGTCACCTTTAGGTCAGACAATAGTCTAGCTTAATTTGTATAGAATGTTCTCCTTGGTCCTTGTGCTCTTTTGAAGAATTAGAAGAATTATCTACGTACAGTCAGTTTCAAGAAACAGAAACTCTAAAACAAGAAGCTGTGTTTTAGGGTAAATTGTTATTATGTAAACACTGTTCTGACCTTGTTTCCATGGCAATGTATAATTATTAGCCATAAGATGGAATATAAAAACCTGTGAAAGATCCTTCTTCATTGGAACATTTTTGATTCTCTAGTTAAAATGTTACCTCGATTTGCAAATCATATATTAATGTTCGATCAATTTCTATTATTGGCTTAATATGATTTTTAACACTAGCAATTGCCCCTTTAAGCCACATTGCAGTCCCCAACACCCCACACTCTTACACCTAACTCACTGATTTAATTTACTGTTACTTTCCTATTTCCTGCATGCTCCTGGTATTAAAAAAGTTACCCCTGTGCTACACATTCCCAAGTGAATTTTTCTGAGGTTGGGAAATGCCTTTCAGCTCCAGTTTCTTGTTTTCTTGTTTCTTCCCTTCACCCCTAAACCATCGTTACCATACCATGAAGGTCATTTTCTCCAGCTGAGCTATGAAGAATAGGATTGAAAAGAAGTGAATTGATTTCCCTGTCTCCCACAGCTCCCTACCCTATCCTTCTTTAGTTTCTCTCAACCTCAGTAAACTGGTGAGGCTCCAGGGCAAGAAAGACCCAGGGAATTCTTGGCCTGCATCCTGGTCTATTGCCTGAGTCTTTAGGCCAAATTTTCAGAGAGGTTGAAGTACAATTTCTTGAAATTATCACATATCCTTACAGTTTTTCTGATTTATGAATCCTCCATTTTTTTAGTCCCAAGGAAGTTAGTGATGATGTTATCACTTGCCTTTGGAGGCCCACTAGAGCAGGACTTTTCTGGATTCTAGTCTAATCCCAGCTACTAGTCACTGTGTGACTTGGGGTAAATTACCTTTACTCTCTGGCCCTCACTTTCCCCTTTCGTAAAATGGATGCATTAGAGTGGCAGTCTGCACCCATCTATGGGCAGTTCTGGGTTACCTTCCAATTCTAACAGTCTAAAAGAATAGATTATTATGAATGGAAGGTAAGAATAACTGTTAGAAAAATTAACTTCAGCTACTAGTCTAGTATTCAAAGTCACCAAATGATTTGAATTTGAGATTAACAGCAGAGACTATTTAGGGGCGATAGCAGCAAGGGTCGGTAGGTACTTTTAGCCTGGACCTCACATTCACAAAGGGCCTCAAATTTAGATTTTTGAAAATTTGTCCTTATGAAGTTATGGTCAAACTGATATCATCAAATTGTACATGTGAAGAACGCTGAAATGGCAAGCGATTTATTACATATATACTTACCACAATAAAAAAAGAAGTTATGGCCAGGAACAGGATTGCAATAAATACATCATATAACTTTATATATTTTTTATAATCCTAATGTGATTTTTTAAAACACGATTTTGGGATAGCACAAAATTTTATCCTGCTCTTTTTTAGGCGTTGAAAGTGTTAATGTTACCACAGTGGCAGATCTGAGCCGCCTGCCGCAGAAGCCAATACTGATACAGGGGTGAGGTGAGCAGCAATAGTGTTTTATTGTATATCGATATACAGGAGACAGAGGGGAATGAGCCCCTCCAAAAGACCTGTCTCCCCTTTGGAGACTCGCTGAAGTTTTTATATGGACAAGATTATAGTTTTTTTCCGGTAGTTACATTCTGCACGTGGCAATGCTTGAAAGTCATCTTGCCCTGTTATCACGTCGCAGATGAGTTACTCTATCCTCCAAGGTCGTTCTACCTCTCTAAGAGAAACTTAGTTAAACTTCAAAGTCATGGGAAGGCAAGAGGGGTGGATAGGAGGGAAATAAATTAAAATCGTAGGAGCACGCAAAAGTGAACTATGCAAGCTGGGCATTAACAATACCACAATACCCAGGAAGCTAGGCCTATACTGTTGGCAATAAACAATAATTGTGAAATTTCCACGCAGCCCCTTTCATTAATTTGTTATATATAAGCATTTAAAATATACCATGATTTTTGCAACACTGTTCCACGATTATTTGAATTTTAATATACTGAAAGCTTCCATAAATGGAAACAGCCTGCACACCCCCTCTATCGTCTGGGTAATTCTTTTACTGGGAATTGACTCTGTATCTGGCCCTTTCTCTTTAATCTTCAGAATCCTATGACATAGGCACTAATTATCTCCAAGTCAAAGATGAAGAAATTGGGATTTACAGAAGTAGCCAAATCGCTTCGGGTCACAGCTAGTAAAGTTGTAGAGTCATGTCTTGAATCCAGGAAATCTAGGCTCTGAATCAATCTCAACTTTAAGGGTCAAGTTTGGCTGCGATCTAGAAATGGCTTCAACGGTAAACTGTCCCGCAGTTAGAAGGCGTAAGTCCACCCAACGCCAGTCTCTCCCCCCCCACCACCACCTCCCTTTTTAACCCAAGGTCGCCCCTCCTTTCCCGACGTAGGGAAAAGGGACACCAGGCCGGCAGCGCTGCGCATGTTCAGCCGCAGAGCACGACGGGAAGGGGGTGGGGCCGGTGGGCCCATTTAGCGTCGGGGGCGCGTAAAGGCTGTGTGGAAGTTCCTTTGAGAAGTCTCACGCGGCGGGCGTCCCTGAGAGAAATTAGTAAGCCTCTTTGTACGGCTTTGGGATCGGTCTTTCTTTCTGTCCAGCCCTCGTGCCTTACCGGAGAGGGGCGGAGAGTTTCGTCCGTCGGAGGGAGGCTGAAGCGCCGGGGGTTGGGCCGGGATTCTAGGCACGGGGCCTGAGTGCGGACTGCGCCATATGCTGGTCGGAAACTCCGAGCCCTGCCCCGACTTGGATTGTATTTGTGATCTCCTTTAGCCTTGCCAACAGAGAGTCGGGTCTCGTTCCTTCCACGTCCAGCGTTTCGCGCCGCCTACTGTTACTGCGTCGTAACTGGGGTTTCAGCCTTGGTCTGTGTCTGCGGCCCCGTTAGTTTCTAAAACATTCATTCATTTGATCACCCCTGTAGCTTTCCTTCATTAAGCAGTGGTTTTTCAAACTTAAAAAAAGAAAAAAATCTTATAACTCCTTTTGCAAAGGGAATCGTACACGGGATCTCAGTTCAGAGAGATTAAAGAACTATTAGTACGAATGAATATTATACATTTAATAAATTTGACTCAATGCATTCGAACTTGAAATTGGGATTAGATGATGGTGCGCAATCTGTGAGTCTCGGCATCACACTTTATTTCAGTATTTTGTTTCAGTGGACAGGATTGAGACTATCTTAATTTGCATAGACTAGTGCTTACAAATGGGAGCGTAATCAGATTTCTCAGAATGTCATCTCAGGATGCTTTTTACTTAAGCTGAACCCGAAGGAGAGGAGTGGTGAATTTTTGCTTTAAGAGTTGAATCGTTTGTAGGCCTCCTCACAAATATAAAAGGCACGAAGCCCCAAAATTTATAACAAGAAATACATTTAGCCTTTCTAGCATAAAGATTCCACACTGTTAGACATTTCCATTTTGCCCATTTAACTCTTAGGTTGAAGCTAGAGCATTAGATAAGTAGATGCATTTGCTAAAGTAGTGAATTTACTTCTAGGGTTTTATGTGCGTGATTATATATGAGTTAGAATCCAAAAAGGATCAATGCAAAGCTGTAACCTTCCTAGTCAATGCCACCTCGTCATTAGTTGCCGTGGAGTCAGCCCTTTAGTCATGGCGACCCCCTGCATAACAGGATGGACTGTTATGATCCATCAGGTTTTCACTGGCTGATTTTTCAGAAGTAGATCGCCAGGCCTTTCTTCCTAGTCAATGCCACAGCTACCAGAAATTGAACAGTATTCACCCAGGTGGCAGTAGAAGCTATTTTCTGAAGATTGTCACAACAAGTTAGTGTTTTCAGGGGTTTCTAAAAACTTAACCTTTGGTTAAGTGTATCTCATGTTTTATTAGTTTTTGGGTTTTTTAAGTAAATTTTTATTTTAAAAATGAAACATTTGCTGAACCCCAAAAGCACAGTTTGAGAGCTACTGACTTACAAGATTAAGTTCTAGTCTTTGGGGTTGTGTTCAAGGGCCTTCCTAATCCATGACTGCTTTTCCAGCATCATCTCCTTCCACTATGACCCTTGCATTTTCTCTTCAACAATAACCCTACTCTTTTTATTTCCCATATATTTGTGCTTTTATTGATGCTATCTTGTGCCTGTAATATCCCCTGTCAATGCTTACTTCTTCTTCTTAGCTGCCATCAAGTTGACTCCAACTCATGGTGATCCCATGGACGCCAGAATGAAGTGATGTCTGGTCCTGTGTCATCTTCATGGTCCCTGATATGTTTGAGTCCATCATTGTGGCCACTGTGCCTATCCATCTCACTGAGGGTCTCCCTTGCCCTCATTGGCCCTCTGCTTCACCAAACATGATGTCCTTCTCCAATAATTGATCACTCCTGATGATGTGTCCAGAGCAGGAGAAGCAAATGTTCTGAGGTGATCCATAAGGTTTGCATTGGCTAATTTTCAGAAGTAGATTGCCAAGCCTATCTTCCTAGTCTGTCTTAATCTGGAAGCTCTGCTGAAACCTGTCCATGGGTGATCCTGGTGGTATTTGAAATACCAGTGGCATAGCTTCCATCATCATAGCAACATGCAAGCCACCACAGTGCAACAAACTGACGGGTGGTGGCAGTGCTTGCTAGACACGTACTAAAACCTAGCTCAGATTGCACCTTCCAGAAGACTTCTGTGATCATCTTCCCTTCCCTCATTTCTGCTTTGTACCTTGTAAATACTTAGATTGTTGCACTTATACTCTGCTAGGCAGAGCATTATGAGGATCAGGACTACATCTTATTTCTGTAACCCCAGAACCCAGGCACTTTATAAATGGTGGCTCCTCATTGCCTACAGAATTAAGCATGGACATTTTAGTTTGGTTTGAAAGTATTTAACCTCCTGCCTCCAGCCATCCTATCAAGCTAGTAAAAGAGCTTGTAGGACTCAACTAAATAAAACAAATCTATATTGAATATACCATGGGCTGCCAAAAGAACAAACAAATCTGTCTTGGAAGAAGTACAACCAGAATGCTCTTTAGAAGCAAGGATGGCGCAACTACATCTCACATACTTTGGACATATTATCAGGAGGGATCAGTCTCTGGAGAAGGATATCATGCTTGGTAAAGTAGAGGGCCAGTGAAAAAAGGAGACACTCAACGAGATGGATTGACACAGGGGCTGCAACAATGGGCTCAAGCATAACTGACTGTGAGGATGGTGCAGGACCGGGCAGTGTTTCGTTCTGTTGTAAATGAAGTCACTATGAGTCGCAACCGACTTGACGGCACCTAACAACAACAGCATGCATAGTTTATAAAGTAGTAGCTATAATGCAAAGAAATAACAGCTCTAATAAAGGTCTGAGAAGCATTGGGAACCCAAACAAAACAATTCTTGCTTGAGAGTGATAATGAGAAGGGAAATTAGAGAATGCTTTGGAGAAGATGTGATATTTGAGCTTTAAAGGATGCATGGGAATTTGCCAGCCCTCAACCTCCCAACTTGAGACGTGGTCTTAATTTGTGACTTGTTTACTATTCTTCTAATGCTCATTCATACCTAACGCTTGTTGAATCCTTTGCTTAATGCTCCCTCCTTCTTGTCGAATGTAGACACAGTCATGACTAGTAGTTGATTCCTGAACTAGAAATATACGTTCATTTGCCAATCTTATGCGTATGTTCAAGGCGTTTTCTTGGAGTGTGGATCTAAAATTATAGTTAGTAGTTTGTGTCTTACATGAACTTAACCTGTAACAGATTGTTTAAAATGTTCAATTTTAGTTTCTTTAAAGGTGAAGTAAGAAAGACACTTCCACAAAATTGAAAGTAAAAATTCTTTTTGGATTTTTATGATTTTTTTCCTAGTCTTTTAAAATTGTCTTACCAATAATTCTTAGTTTTTTTTTTTAAGTAGTTCTTGTTGTTGAGTCTTTTCCAAGCATTCAACTTAGTTTTCAGTGAAACAACTATTTCTTTCTGGTTAACACAGTGAATTTGTTAAGTGAAGATCAGTTAAGAGAACTTCTACTGATATAATTTATCACATGTATAGTTTTCTCCTATATAGATAGGACCAACTATAGTTGTTTTTTCCAGTTAACTATATATCATGATGTCCCTCCAGTGTAATATATTCTAAACCAAACAATAGCTATTCAGTTTTTTATAATATAGATATATCCATATTTGTTTAACCGCTCTTTATTGATGAACATTTAGGTTTTTACAAATTTTCACGACTAACAGTGCTGCAGGAAACATACATACACATCATTATGTACATTTGTATGTACATCTGTAAGATAGATTTCCAAAAGTGCCCAGTCAAAGAGCACACATTTAAAAATTTGATAACCAAAACTAAACTAGTAGCAGTCGAGTTGATTCCGACTCATGGCAACCCTGTATGTATCAGAGTAGAACTGTGCTCCATAGGGTTGTCAGTGTCTGATTTTTTGGAAGTAGATTGCCAAAGCTTTCTTCCAAGGCAATTCTGGGTGGACTCAAACTGCCAGCCTTTCGGTTGGCAACCGTGTGTTAACTATTTGCACCAGCGAGGAATGTTGGATAGATGTACCAAATTGCCACCCAGAAAGACTGAACCAATTTGTATTCCAACTAACGGGGTATGCGTAGGAGTGCTCATGTTGCCACATCCTTGCCAATGTTGATGTATTAGCATTCTTTCTTTAAATTATTTTTTGCTTCTTATTGAGGTGTGTATATATGTAAAGTGCACAAATCTTGAGTGTATACCTTTATGAGTATTTATATATGTATATGTCTGTGTAACCACCACCCCCCCACGTGTCTGTCAGTTTGTCATACTGTGGGGGCTTGCATGTTGCTGTGATGCTGGAAGCTATGCCACTGGTATTCAGATACCAGCAGGGTCACCCGTGGTGGACAGGTTTCAGCAGATCTTCCAGAGTAGGACAGGCTAGGAAGAAGGACCTGGCAGTCTACTTCTGAAAAGAAGCCAGTGAAAACCTTATGAATAGCAGTGGAACACTGTCGATACAGTGCCAGAAGATGAGCCCCCAGGTTGGAAGGCACTCAAAGGACAACTGGGGAAGAGCTGCCTCCTCAAAGTCAAGTTGACATTAATGACGTAGATGGAGTCAAGTTTTCAGGACCTTCATTTGCTGATGTGGCAGAACTCAAAATGAGAAGAAACAGCTGTAAACATCCATTAATAATTGGAACATGGAATGTATGAAGTATGAATCTAGGAAAATTGGAAATCGTCAGAAATGAAATGGAAGGCATAAACATCGATAGGCATTAGTGAGCTGAAATGGACTGGTATTAGCCATTTTGAATCAGACAATCATATGGTCTACTATGCCAGGAATGACAGCTTGAAGAGGAATGGCGTTGTATTCACCATCAAAAAGAACATTTCAAGATCTATCCTGAAGTACAGTGCTGTCAGTGATAGGATAATATCCATATGCCTACAAGGAAGACCAGTTAATACGACTATTATTCAAATTTATGCACCAACCACTAATGCCAAAGATGAAGAAATTGAAGATTTTTACCAGCTTCTTCAGTCTGAAATTGATCATGCAGTAGGGATGCATTGATTATTACTGGTGATTAGAATGCAAAAGTTGGAAAAAAAGAAGAAGGATCAGTAGTTGGAAGATATGGCCTTGGTGATAGAAATGATACCGGCGATCACATGATAGAATTCTGCAAGACCAATGACTTCTTCATTGCAAACAGCTTTTTTTCACCAACATAAACAATGACTATACACATGGACCTCGCCAGATGGAATACACAGGAATCAAATCGACTACATCTGTGGAAAGAGACGATGGAGAAGCTCAATATCATCAGTCAGAACAAGGCCAGGGGCCAACTGTGGAACAGACCATCAATTGCTCATATGCAAGTTCACGTTGAAACTGAAGAAAATTAGAACAAGTCCACGAGAGCCAAAGTACGACCTTGAGTATATCCCAACTGAATTTAGAGACCATCTCAAGAATAGATTTGACACGTTGAACACTAATGGCCAAAGACTGGACTAGTTGTGGAATGACATCAAGGATATCATACATGAGGAAAGCAAGAAGTCATTAAAAAGACAGGAAGGAAAGAAAAGACCAAAATGGATGTCAGAAGAGACTCTGAAACTTGCTCTTGAATGTCAGGTAGCTAAAGCAAAAGGAAGAAATGAAGAAGTAAAAGAACGGAACAGAAGATTTCAAAGGGTGGCTTGAGAAGACAGAGTAAAGTATTATAATGACATGGAAAGAGCTGGAGATAGAAAACCGAAAGGGAGGAACACTTTTGGTATTCCTCAAGCTGAAAGAACTGAAGAAAAAATCCAAGCCTCGAGCTGCAATAGTGAAGGATTCTATGGGGAAAATATTAAATGATGCAGGAAGCATCAGAAGATGGAAGGAATACAAAGTCATTATACCAAAAAGGATTGGTTGACGTTCAGCCATTTCAAGAGGTAACATATGATCAGGAACCGATGGTACTGAAGGAAGAAGTCCAAGCTGCACTGAAGGCATTGGTGAAGAACAAGGCTTCAGGAATTGATGGAATATCAATTGAGATGTTTCAACAAATGGATGCAGCACTGGAAGTACTCATTCGTCTATGCCAAGAAATTTGGAAGACAGCTACGTGGCCAACCGACCGGAAGAGATCCATGTTTATGCCTATTCCCAAAAAAGGTGAGCCGACCGAATGTGGAAATTATCGAACAATATCATTAAAATCATACGCAAGTAAGATTTTGCTGAAGATCATTCAAAAGTGGCTACAGCAGTATATCAACAGGGAACTGCCAGAAATTCAGGCCAGATTCAGAAGAGGATGTGGAACCAGGGATATCATTGCTAAGTCAGATGGATGCTGGCTGAAAGCAGAGAATATCAGAAAGATGTTTACCTGTGTTTTATTGACTATGCAAAGGCATTCAACTCTGTGGATCATAACATATTACGGATAACATTGCAGAGAATGGGAATTCCAGAACACTTAATTGTGCTCTTGAGGAACCTGTACGTAGATCAAGAGGCAGTTGTTCACACAGAACAAGGAGATACCGCATGGTTTAAAGTCAGGAAGGGTGCACATCAGAGTTGCATCCTTTCTCCGTATCTATTCAATCTGTATGCTGAGCAAATAATCCAAGAGGCTGCACTATATGAAGAAGAAAGGGGCATCAGGATTGGAGGAAGACTCATTAAAACCTGCGGTATGCAGATGATACAACCTTGCTTGCTGAAAGTAAAGAGGACTTGAAGCACTTACTGATGAAGATCAAAGACCACAGCCTTCAGTATGGATTGTACCTCAACATAAAGAAAACAAAAATCCTCACAACTGGGCCAATAAACAACATCATGATAACTGGAGAAAAGACTGAAGTTGTCAAGGATTTCATTTTACTTGGATCCACAATCAACGACCACGGAAGCAGCAGTCAAGAAATCAAAAGACGCATTGCGTTGGGCAAATCTGCTGTGAAAGATCTCTTTAAAGTGTTGAAAAGCCAAGATATCACCTTGAAGCCTAAGGTGCACCTGACCCAAGACATGGTATTTTCAGTCACATCCTATGCATGCGAAAGCTGGACAGTGAATAAGGAAGACCGAAGAAGAATTTACACCTTTGAATTGTGGTGTTAGTGAAGAGTATTGAATATACCATGGACTGCCAAAAGAATAAACAAATCTGTCTTGGAAGAAGTACAACCAGAATGCTCCTTAGAAGGAAAGATGGCGAGACCATGTCTTCCATTCTTTGGACATGTTTTCAGGAGGGATCAGTCCCTGGAGAAGGATATCATGCTTGGTAAAGTACAGGGTCAGCGAAAAAGAGGAAGACCCTCAACAAGATGGATTGACACAGTGGCTGCAACAATGAGCTCAAGCATAACAATAATTGTGAGCATGGTGCAGGACCGGGCAGTGTTTCATTCCTTGGTGCATAGGGTCGCTATGAGTAGGAACCGACTTGATGGCGCCTGACAACAATAACAACATGTAACCGCCATCCAGATCAAGATATAGAACATTTCTAGCACCCCAGAAACCTTCCTCATATCTCTTTTCAGTAAATATCCCCCTGACCTCTATCATCATACATTAGTTGTACTTGTTTTTAATCTTCATATATAGATGGAAGCATACAGTGAATGACTTCTTTTGCTCAGCGTTGTATCTGAGATTCATCCGTGTTGTCATCTGTGTTGTTGTTGCCGTCAAGTCGGCTCCGACTCACAGCGACCCTATGTACTACAGAACAAAACATTGCCCAGTCCTGTGACATCCTCACAGTCGTTGCTATGCTTGAGCCCATTGTTATAGCCACTGTGTCAGTCCATCTCGTTGAGGGTCTTCTTCTTTTTTGCTGACCCTGTACTTTACCAAGCATGATTTCCTTTTCCAGGGACTGATTCCTCCTGATAATATGTCCAAAGTATGTAAGACGTAGTCTCGCCATCTGTCATAGTCATCTAGTGCTGCTGTTACAGAAATACCACAAGTGGATGACTTTAACAGAGAAGTTTATTCTCTTATGGTCCAGTAGGCTACAAGTCCAAATTCAGGGCGTCAGCTCCAGGGGAGTGCTTTCTGTGTCGGCTCTGGAGGAAGGTCCGTGTCATCAATCTTCCCTTGGTCTGGGAGCTTCTCTGCGCAGGAACCTCAGGTCCAAAGGATGCACTCTGCTCCCGGCACTGTTTTCTTGGTGTTATGAGGTTCCCATGTGTCTCTGCTCGCTTCTCTCTTTTATATCTCAAAAGAGATTGGCTTAAGACACTTCTATAGCTCATCAGTATAACCTCGTGATAGTGATAGAATTTGCAACACATAAGGAAGTCACATACAATTTCATCATAGTGATAGAATTTACAACACATAAGGAAATCACATTAGATTACAAAATGGTACACAGTCATATAATCCTGGGAATCATGACCTAGCTAAGTTGACAGATATTTTAGGGGGACATAATTCAATCCATGATACCATCCTTGCTTCTAAGAGCATTCAGGTTATACTTCTTCCATGACAGATTTGTTCGTTCTTTTGGCAGCCCATGGTATATTCAATATTCTTTGCCAACACTACAATTCAAAGGTGTCAATTCTTCCTTGGTCTTCCTCATTCATTTTCCAGCTTTCGCATGCATAGGATGTGACTGAAAATACCATGCCTTGGGTCAGGCGCACCTTAGTCTTCACGGTGACATCTTTGCTTTTCAACACTTTAAAGAGATCTTTCACAGCAGATTTGCCCAACGCAATGCGTCTTTTGATTTCTTGACTGCTGCTTCCGTGGTCGTTGATTGTGGATCCAAGTAAAATGAAATCCTTGACAACTTCAGTCTTTTCTCCAGTTATCATGATGTTGTTTATTGGCCCAGTTGTGAGGATTTTTGTTTTCTTTATGTTGAGGTACAATCCATACTGAAGGCTGTGGTCTTTGATCTTCATCAGTAAGTGCTTCAAGTCCTCTTTACTTTCAGCAAGCAAGGTTGTATCATCTGCATACCGCAGGTTTTAATGAGTCTTCCTCCAATCCTGATGCCCCTTTCTTCTTCATATAGTGCAGCCTCTTGGATTATTTGCTCAGCATACAGATTGAATAGATACGGAGAAAGGATGCAACTCTGATGTGCACCCTTCCTGACTTTAAACCATGCGGTATCTCCTTGTTCTGTGTGAACAACTGCCTCTTGATCTACGTACAGGTTCCTCAAGAGCACAATTAAGTGTTCTGGAATTCCCATTCTCTGCAATGTTATCCGTAATATGTTATGATCCACAGAGTTGAATGCCTTTGCATAGTCAATAAAACACAGGTAAACATCTTTCTGATATTCTCTGCTTTCAGCCAGCATCCATCTGACTTAGCAATGATATCCCTGGTTCCACATCCTCTTCTGAATCTGGCCTGAATTTCTGGCAGTTCCCTGTTGATATACTGCTGTAGCCGCTTTTGAATGCTCTTTAGCAAAATCTTACTTGCGTATGATTTTAATGATATTGTTCGATAATTTCCACATTCGGTTGGATCACCTTTCTGGGGAATAGGCATAAATATGGATCTCTTCCAGTCAGTTGGCCACATAGCTGTCTTCCAAATTTCTTGGCATAGACAAGTGAGCACTTCCAGTGTTGCATCCGTTTGTTGAAACATCTCAATTGATATTCTGTCAGTTGCTTGTTTTTAACAATGCTTTGGTGCAGCTTGGACTTCTTCCTTCAGTACTGTCGGTTCCCAATTATATGCTACCTCTTGAAATGGTTGAACGGCAACCAATTCTTTTTGGTATAATGACTCTGTATTCCTTCTGTCTTCGTTTGATGCTTCCTGCATCATTTAATATTTTCCCCATAGAATCCTTCACTGTTGCAACTCAAGGCTCGAATTTTTTCTTCAGTTAAAAAATTAATGTTTTCAATTAATTGATGATGTTGTCATGTAGCATCAATTAACTCTTTTTCATTGCTGTATAGTATTCCATTGTATGAATATACCACAATTTATATATCCATTCTAGTATTAACAGATATTTGGGTTTTGGGTTTTGGCTCTTACGAACAAAGTTGCTGTGAACATTCTTGTGTTTTAATGAACATAAGCATTTGTTAGGTATATATCCAGGAGTGAAATTTCTGAGTCATACATATGTTCAGCTTTAGAAGGTAATACCAAACAGTCTTTCAGAATGGTTGTATCAATTTACATTTACACCAGAAATGTATGAGAGTTACCAGTTGCTTCACAACCTTCCAAACACTTGATATTGTTGGTCCTTTTAATTTTGGCCACTTTTGTAGGGGTATAGTAGTATAAAAGTCCCTGGGTGGCGCAAATGGTTAAGCACTCAACTTCTAACCAAAAAGTTGGCAGTTCAAACTCACTCAGAAATAACTCAGAAGAAAGGCCTGGCAATCTACTTCTGAAAGGCCACAACCTTGAAAACTGTGTGGAGTACAGTTCTACCCTGCATGGTGTTGCCATGAGTCAGAATTGACTCGACAGCAACTGTCAGGTTTGGATTTTTTTTTTTTTAATAGTAGTATCATATTGTGGTTTTTATTTATATTTTTCCTGAAGTACTCTTCCATATGTTTATTGGCCATTTGAATATCCTTTTTGTGAAGAAAATTTGTTCAAGTCTTTTGTCTACTTTTAAAATTGGACTGTGTGTCTTACTGATTTATAGGATTTCTATATTCTAGATACAAGTCCTTGTTGGAGACATATATTAATATTTATTTAATTTTTAACATTTATGTTGCTTGCCTTTCATTCTTTTAATGAAGTTTTTGATGAATGAAACTTGTTAATTTTAATGAAGTCCAGCTTATTAACATTTTCTTCTATGGTTAGTGCTTTTTGTGTCCTGTTTAAAAAATCTTCATCCATCTTACGATCATGAAGATATTATATTTTTTTCTATAAGAATGGCATGATGGTGGAGGAATCCAATTTCCTTTAACTTCACAAGGGGGAGAGAAAGTCGTTATCAGCATCTACAGCTCAAGGCTGATTCCTGTGAGGCAGAGGTTAAGCATACCTCCTCTCACCAGCCCTTTTTACCATTTCTGACACCAGCCCCCACGGCTCTCTCTACTTCTCTGCTGGGTTCAATAATTCATGCAGTGTCCACAAAGAACTTACAGACCGTACTCACAGTTACGAGGTTTATTATGGAAGTAACAGGTTCAGGAATGCTGAAGATACAGTACTTTGATCAGGACAGCCTCTTCTTAGCTGTGCCACAGGCAGACCTCTCTAGCCCTCCGCCCCCCTAGGGGCCTCTTGGGCCTGCCTGGCCTCTGCCCTGCTCAGGCAAGTATTACAAAGCTCTTTTAGTTCTGCCAGTAAGTGCCCAAGACACCCAACTCCACCAGTAAGCCTCAGCCTAAAGTCACTCAGCTGTAGCTCTGTAGCTTGACAAACCTAGCTCCACCAAGTACCCGGAGGCACCGTACTCCTCCAGCAGGCCTCCTGCCTGAAGGCACTCAGCTTCCCCACTCCATGGGCGGGGAAGCCCAGCACACCGTCTCCTGCTGGTCTCCTGGTTCTGCTGCCTCTGCTGCCACCATTTCTCTGCTGCTGCTTCTTGCCATCTTGCTGTCTTCAGTGTTACAGCTCTCTCTGTCTCCTGGGTCTAGAGGGTCTCAGCACAGGGATCCCAGGTCCAATAGATGTGCTGTGCTCCTGCCTTTTCTTCTTTGTGGTAGTCAAGTCCCCTCTGCTCTGGGATTGACTGCTCTTTTAAGCCTAACAGGATGGCAAAACTGACCAATCCCCTCGTTAGTGTTCCATACACCTTGTTTGCATGCTGCCACCCCCACAAGTGTGGAGTGCATTTTATTTACATTATTAGCAAGCTAATCCAATCTCCTTGGTGGACCACAAGTACCTCATTTGTATGGTCCTCGCTCAGTCATTTGGTGGGAGTTACAAAGACTGTGTAGAAGGGCCGTATTAAGTAATTCACTGCACCACATTTCATAAACACTTTATTTAAATAAACCTTCCACATTTAGGTCTGTGACCCATCATAAACTAATTTTTATGTGGTGTGAGGTAAGGGCCAAGGCTCTTTTTTTTTTCCCCCCTTCCCCAAATGCAGATATTTAATTGATCTAGCATCATCTACTGAAAAGATCAGCCTTTACCCATAGAGTTACAGTGATATCTTTGTTTAAAAACTACTAACTGTATATCTTTCTGGAGTCTGTTTTTTTAGTCATTTTGTTATATCCATACCATGCTGACTTAATTGCTATAACTTAAAATTAAATTGTCTAATTTTTTCTTCTTTGAGATTATCTTGTCTATTCTAGGTTCTTTGCATTTGTATACCTTTTAGAACTTTCCAGGTTTCACAAAAACCCCCGCCGGGATTTTGATCTTCAGCTCTATTTGGGGAAAATTGACATCTTAACAGTATTGAGTCTCTCAATCAATAAACATGGTATATCTCTCCATTTATTTAGATCTTTAATTTCAGCAATGTTTTGTTTTTAGTGTAGTGGTCTTGACATCTTTTATTAGATTTAGGCCTAGCATTTGCTTTTTATGGTGCTATAGAAAATGGTTATTTTAATTTTATTTTCTAATTGTTCTAGTACAAAGAAATAAAATTGATTTTTTGGAAAATTGGCCTTGCTAAATTTACTTAATAATGCCAGTAGTTATTTGGAGATTCTTTTGAATTTTCTGTGTGCACAGGCATAAAATGAAAAATGGCAGTTTTACTTTTTCCTTTTCAAAATTTGTATCTTTTGTTTCTTTTTCTTGCTTTATTGGCCAGACTAGAACCTCTAGTACAATGTTGAAGAGAAGTGATCAGAGTGGAAATTTAAAAAATATTGACCTTGTATTATGCTATGCTCCTGTTATATTAACTTATTCTACTAGTTATTTTGGAAGGAGAAGGAAAAGAAGAAATTCCCTAGGATTTTCTACATACACAATCATGTTGTCTACAAATAGAATTTTTTTCTTCTTTCTTTCCAATCTTTATGCCAAACTTCCATCTACCATTTCACTTTAGCCTTTCTGTAGTATAGGTTTACAAATGATGAATTCTCAACAGCTTTTATTCATCTGAAAATGTCTTTACTTCACCTTTGTTTTTGAAGGATGTTTTTACTGGATGGAGAATTCTAAGAGCCCTGGTGGTGCAGTGGTTAAGAGGTATGACTGCTAACCAGTTCAAATCCACCAGCCACTCCTTGGACACCCTGTGGGGTGGTTCTTCTCTGTCCTACAGGGTCGCTGATGTCTTTATTTCACCTTTGTTTTTGAAGTATATTTTTACTGGATATAAAATTCTAAGTAGCACCCCACACCCTAGAACTTTAGAAGTATTCTATTGACTGCTGACTTCTATTGTTTCTGACAAGAAGCTTCTGATAAGCTTCATTCTTATTTTTGTTTCCCTCTGTGTTTGATGTGTTATTTCTTCTGGCTTCCTTTAAGATTTTTTTTTTTTTTTTTTATCTTTAGTTTTCAGCACATTTACTGTGATGTGCCTGGTTGTATTCTTCTTTATGCTTGCCTTGTTTGGGGTTCATACAGTTTGAATTCATGTGTTTTGTTTTTCCAATTTTGGGAAGTTGTCCAGCCAGTATTTCATCACAAAATGCTTCTGCCCCATTGCCTCTTTTCTCTCATTCTGAGACTCTGTTTACATGTATGTTAGACCTTTTTGCCATGTCCCACATGTCTCTTTCATTTTTACTTGTATTTTTCATCCTTTTATCTCTGTGCATCAGATGACTTTATATTAATCTGTCTTCTAGTTCACTAATCTGATATTAAATTCATCTATTGATTCCTTAAGTCTCCTGTTTTATTTTCCAATCCTAAAATTTCCATTTGATTTTTTTTTTTTAATGAATTCTAGGTCTCTGCTGAACTCCATTTTTTAATTTTCTTGAACATATCAAAATCCTCGTTTCATAATACCTACATCTGAATCACCTCTGAGTCTATTTCTATTGTCTTTTTTTTTTCTTCCTGGTTTTCAGTCAGTTCTGTTTTGTTTTGACTTTTGATTTATAAATTTTTATCGGATGCTGGACATTGTGGATAAAAATTTTTAGATGTTATCTTCTGGGTGATGTTATCTTCCTTCAGAGGGGGCGGAGTTTTCTACAGGCAGGCAGATAATACCACTACATTATATTGATCCTGTTGAGGGGGTTGGTTTTACGCTTTATTGTTGTTGTTAGGTGCCGTGGAGTCAATATTTGACTCGCGGTGAGCCCATGTGACAGAGTAGAACTGCCCCATAGGGCTTTCTAGGCTATAATCTTTACAGGAGCAGATCACCAGGTCTTTTCCCATGGAGCCTCTGGGTAGGTTCTAACTGCTAGCCTTTTGGTTAGCAGCTGAGTGCTTAACAGCTCTGCCACCAGGGAATCCTGTTAGGCTTTATTCAAAAACCAAACCAAACCTGTTGCCAATCAAGTCAATTCCGACCCCCGTAGGGCAGAATAGAACTGTCCTGTAGGATTTCCAAGGAGTGGCTGGTGGATTCGAACTGCTGCCTTTTGGTTAGCAGCCATAGATCTTAACCGCTGTGCCACCAGGGCTTTATTAGGGCTGGTCTGTTTGGATTTGCCCTTTCTTCTAGGAAGTGGTCTTTTCTCCTGGGATATGGTTCTTACTGTTAGGACATGGCCTTCCTGGAGTCTCAACTGAAAGTCGAAGTCTTTACCAAGGCCCCTCTACCTTTGCTGAGCTTATATTTCAACTTCTCTCTACTTAGCACTGCATAGTTATTAAAATCTCTTAAGCTTTTCAGCTGCTGCTTTTCTAGTAGGTTTTTTTTTTTTTTTTTGGAGGACTTCTAAAAAGCAGCTTTATTCAGGTATAATTGATGTACAGTATACCACATATTTAAAGTGTGCCATTTGATAAGTTTAACACGTGTCCCCCAAAAATAAGTGTTGTAAATTCTACTATACCTTTTTTTGTGTGTGATTTAGATGAAGGTTTACAGGGAAATTAGTTCAATAGTTTATATACAAATTGTTCTGTGACGTTGGTTACAATCTCCGCAATGTGTCAGCACTCTCCCCATTACCACTCTGAGTTTCCTATTTCCATTCATCCAGTTTTCCTACCCCTTCCTGCCTCCTCATCTTTGCTTTTAGGCAGATGTTGCCCTTTTGGTCTCATATAGATGATTTTTCTAAGGAGCACTTTCCTCACAGGTGTTGCTGTTTATTTTATAGGCCTGTCTATTATTTGGCTGAAAGGTGATCTCCAGGATTGTCTTCATTTCTAAGTTAGAAGGGTGTCTAAGGGCCATAGTCTCGAGGGTTCCTCCAGTCTTTCTCAGACCAGTAAATCTAGCCTTTTTTATGAATTTGTATTTTGTTCTACATTTTTTTCCCACTGTAACAGAGAACTTCTATTGTGATCCTGGTCAGAGTGGTCTGCTAGGTTTTTTGGAGTCTCTCATTCTGTAGATGTGCAGTTTTGGAGCCAACCAGTGACTTGGGGAGAAAGACAATTGTATGCAAATTTTGGGGTTCATTTTTCTCTGTGATTCCCTCCTTTCTAAAATGTGCCGCTTGAGTTCCAGCTACTTTGGTATCCCAGAACTCCTAACTCTGTCTTCTTAGCCTAGTAAACTGCTGTCTTCTGCTTGGCCTCTGTTTTTCCACTACTGTGTCCTGGAAAGTGCCCTCAGGGTTGTTATTGTTGTTAGATGCCGTCAAGTTGGCTCCGACTCATGACAACTTTATGGATAACAGAATGGTAAAACACAGGTAAACATCTTTCTGGTATTTTCTGCTTTTGGCCAAGATCCCTCTGGTATCAGCAGTGATATCCCTCATTCCATGTCCTCTTCTGAATCCTGCTTGAACTTCTGACAGTTCTTTGTCATGCTGCAGCCAGGCCTGTTTCTTTGTTAGCTGCTGTCAAGTCAGTCCCCAATTCATAGTGACCCCATGTGCAACAGAATGAAACACTGCCCAGTCCTGTACCATCCCCATGACTGGTTTTGGATTGGGCTGTTGTGATTGATAGGGTTTTCATTGCTGATTTTCAGAAGTAGATTGCCAGGCCTTTCTTCTTAGTCCATCTTAGTCTGAAGCTCCAGTGAAATCTGTTCAGCATCATAGCAACATGCACGCCTCCACTGACAGACAGATGGTGGCTGCACATGAGACACATTGACCAGGAATCAAACTGAGTCTGACCCATGTAAGGCAAGAATTCTACCACTGAACCATTACTGCCCCCTGCAGCCAAGTCTAGCAGAATAGAAATGAAGACTTGTCCCAGGAGAAAGCATAGAGGTGGTATCTATCAGAAGAGTGGAAAGCAAAACAATATATGGAGGAATGGATGGTGGAAACCAGTGTTGGCCCTCTGAAGGAACCTTGAGGCTGAGCTGTCTTGTTATTCATGAACAATTATCACATTTAAAAAGAACTAATTTTTAAATCAGACATCAATTCATATTGTGTTTTAGGAATCTGTAAACAGAAGAAACCCATTCATCTGGAACTGGAGGATTCCTTTGCATCAGATACTAAAATGAAAGAACCACTGTTAGATAGTGAATGTGACAAGGTGATGGCTCCACAGCTGCGGCAGCTAGATGAAATTAAGACAGAACCCGACAATGATCAAGTAAATATTTTGTCTCGTTTTCTTTGTTCTAGAGCACCATTCAGTTGTATATTTTAGTTATGCAAATGCTAGTTTATTGGTTAAAATATGTAAATCCTTATCTTCCCCAAAGCAGTTGATTAAATAATACAGTATATATAGAGTTAAGTACCATAATGAATATATGCAAGAAAAGGATTTGAGAGAATGGGCTATTTAAAATTGGGCTTTTGAAGAGGTAGAGGATTGCTTAGAATGTTGTGGTACCAGCTGAGATGAACATATTTTTGTTTTCATTTTTCTTAACTTGAAACAAAACAAGTAATGTTTTATGGTACTACCTCTATCAAGTACTAGAGTAAATTTAAAAAAAATTTTTTTTTAACATTTTTCAGGCGTACAACTCAGTGATAGCAGTTACACACTCTCCTCACTTTTTGACATGATTCCAAAGACCAGGTTGTTATGTGAAAATTGGCATTAAGCAAAAATGGAGGATGACCACATGGGATCACAAAATGGAGGATGACTACATCATTATATAACTGCCAAATTACATCATTACATAACTGCCAAATTATATCATTAAATAACCACCAAACCACTGAGAATCATGGTCCAGCCAAGTTGACACATAACCTTAACCATCAAAGCCAGCATTACTCTTGCCTCGCGCTTCAGCATTTGTTACTGCCAAGTGTATGTAGTTAATGTGCAAAATAGATAGTAGATTTTTTACTATTGTCGTAAATGCAAAATGTTGGATAACGAGATAGTTGATAAGTGAGGAGAAGGTGTACATTAATCATGTTGTGCAACCATCACCCATAATTGTTGTCAAATTTCCTATCACCATAAACAGAAACTCACTGCTTCTTAAATAGTGACTCCTTATTTTCCCTTCCCTCCTGCTCTTGGTAACCACTTGGCTAACCACTTAACCAAATAAACTTTGTTCTCTTATACATCTGCCTATTCTTGTTATTTCACATAAGTGAGATCGTACAGTATTTGTCCTTTTACAATTGATTTATTTCATTCAGCATAACGTTTTCAAGGTTCGTCCATGTGGTAGCATATATCAGGACTTCATTTCTTTTTATGGCTACATAGTATTCTATTCTGAGCCCTGGTGTTCTATTGTGTGTATGTACTACATTTTGTTTATCCATTCATCTATTGATGAACATTTAGGTTGTTTCTACCTTTTTGCTGTTGTGAATAGTGCTGCAGTGAACATTGGTGTGCATGTGTCTGTTTTTGTCACTGCTTTCAAGTCTCCTGGGTATATACTTAGGAGTGGAATAGCTGGGTCATGTGGTAGTTCTATGTTTAACTTTTTGAGGAACCACCAAACCTTTCCACAGCAGCTGTACCATTTTACATTCCTACCAGGAGTGGATAAGGGTTCCAATTTCTCCACATCCTCGCCAGCATTTGTTATTTCTCTTTTTTTTACCTTAGCCATCCTGTTGTTGTTGTGTCTATCCAGTTGATTCTAACTCATAGCAACCCTATAGATAGCCATCATAGTAAAAGTGAAATGGTATTTCATTGTGGTTTGGGTTTGCATCTCTAATGACTTTGAGCATCTTTTTAGGTGCTTGTTGGCCATTTGAATATTCTCTTTGGAGAAATGTCTGTTTAAGTCATTTGCCCATTTTTTAATGGTTTTTTTTTTTTTTTGTCTTTTTGTTAAGTTGTAAAAGTTTTATATATATTTTGGATATTAGGCCCTTTTCAGATATATGGTTCCCAAAAATTTTCTCCCAATGTATATGTTATCTTTTCACTTTTTGATAAAATCCTTTGATGAACAAAAAGGCTTTGATTTTTATGAGGTCCAATTTATCTATTTTGTCTTTTACTGTTTATGTTTTTGTTATCATATTTTATAATCCATTGTTAAAAACTAGGTCCTGTCTAGCTCAGTTGGCATAACACAGTTTATAAAGACAATGTTCTACATTCTACCTTGGTGAGTAGCGTCTGGGGTCTTAAAAGCCTGTGAGCAGCCATCTAAGCTACTCCACTGGTCTCATCCCTTCGGGAGCAAAGGAGAATGAAGAGAGCAGAATACAAGGAAAAGATTAGTCCAAAGGACTAATTGTCCACAGCTACCAAGGCCTCTACCAGACTGAGTCCAGTACAGCTAGATAGTGCCCAGCTACCACCACTGACTGCTCTGACCAGGATCACAACAGAGGTTTCTGGACAGAGCTGGAGAAGGATGTAGAGCAAAATTCTAACTCACAAAAAAAAAGACCAGATTTACTGGCCTAAAGGAGACTGGAGAAACCCCGAGAGTATGGCCCCCAGACACCCCTTTAGCTCAGTGGTGAAGTAATCTCCGAGGTTCACCTTTCAGCCTGGGAGTGGACAGCCCCATCAAACCAAATGGGACTAATGAGTCACAGCAGTCCAGGGACAAGGGTCAGAAGGCAGAAGGGGACAAGGAAACTGGTGATAGGGAACCCAAGGTTGAGTAAGGATAGTGTTGATGTGTTGTGAGGTTATTAACCATTGTCATAGGGCAACATGTGTACTAACTGTTAAATGAGAAACTATTTTGTTCTGTAAGCCTTCATCTAAAGTGAGAATAGCAGCACAACTGGAAGAGCATAGTCAATGTCACTGAACTGTGCCTGTAGAAATTTTTGAAATGGTGTATCTTTGGCTACGTACATTTTCACCAAAAAAAAAAAGGTCAAGAAGGGAGAGGGTTGACATGTTGTGGGCTTGTTAACCAATGTCATAAAACAATATGTGTACTGCTGTTTCATGAGAAACTATTTGTTCTGTAAGCCTTCACCTGAAGTACAATTAAAAAAAGAAAAAAAAAAAGCTAGGTCCTGCAGCCATGCCTGTATATTTTCTTTAAGAATTTTATAGTTTTAGTTTTCACATTTAGGTCCTTGATCTATTTGTAACTGGTTGTTGTATATGGTGTGAGGCATGGATCCTGCTTCATTCTTCTGCATGTGGAAATCCAATATTCCCAGTACTGTTTCTTGAAGAGTACATTTTGAATTATTGAAACTTTTCTTTATGATTTTTTTTAATCCAAATTAGTTTTATACTTAAATATTATTAAACTCTTTTAGACATATCACATGTTAAAGGACCTATAAAGGATAAGCAGACTCAGGCTGTGAGTATTTTGTAGTAGGGCCAGATTTCGTTGGAGTATTTGTATATACACCAGCTGAAATTTTTAATGAAATAAAAATAAATCAGACAATTTAGTTTTAATTTATTTCTAGTATTCTGTTTTAAAAATAAAGTAGATCAGTATTAAGTAGAGTATGACTCCCATTGGTTGGTGAGTCGTCAGTCTACTTCTAAATGTATGGCTTGGAATGTTATCCATCTAGGAAATAGCTGTGACTTTCTCAAACCATGGTCATTCAAGGATGTAGATCAAGTTTAGATATGGTGGCCATAAGATTGCCTGCTACTCTGAAAAATCCTCTTTTGTAAGGATCCTGCAGCCCAACCTAAAAATTTGTGTGTTGAAGGCCTTAAGAACACAATTAGCTACTAATGATTAGAACAAGGAGAGAAAATAGGTGTTGTTGAGCATTTCTTCTCTCTATTGGTAGTGGCTACTGAGGGACTGTGTTGATAAAGATTCTGAGTTCACATCTGTGTGCAAGAGAAAATAATGTAGTGATTGGTGTTATCAGCCAAGGACACCAAAAACGGAATTGCTTACCTATTTACCATGGTTCATTCAGTTCAATTCACTAAACAAATTAGAGCAAAGTTTATCACTTTCTATTGAATGACTGATTGTCTTAAATACATTGTATTCATTGTTTTCAACTCTCTTTTTAGGAATATTTTCAAGCCCAGCAGCCCAAAATTCAGGAGAGCGACCTGAAAATGAGCACTACATTTTCAGACAGTGGTAACAGAATTGTTTTAGCTAATCATATTTATTCTGGCTGATATATTCTACTTTTTTTAGAATCCCAATGAATATTACATTGTTTGTGTTGGATATATTACATTGTTTGTGTTGGATTTCATGTCCGGATGAATTACTTCTAAAAGAAAGTAAAAGAATGCATACTTAATTTTATGTAAATACTAATTTTTCCATTTGTGTTTTGTTTTTATAGCTTCACAGTTGACTACAGGCATTCAGCTTTCTCTGGCATCATCTGGCATGAACAAAATGCTTCCTTCAGTTTCAACTACAGCTATTCAGATTTCCTGTTCTGGTTGTAAAAGAATTCTTCAGAAGGGGCAAACTGCTTATCAGAGGAAAGGGTCTACTCAGCTTTTTTGCTCCACAGTGTGCATCACTGAATACATTGCATCTGCCAGTTCACCGGCTCCACCCAAGAGAACTTGCTCAAACTGCTCCAAGTATATAATTCTAAATTATGCCCCCTTTTATTTCCCTACCTAGATCTTGTTCAGAGTCTTGGATGTAATTTTCTACATTTTCGTTTTTCTGAAAAAGTGTCACCTTGGTTTGGTGAAAAGAAGCTGCTTTTGCTTTCAGTTCCTCTAACAGATTCTTCAGAAGAAACTTTTCTAATAGTTGAGAAGTTTTCAGAAATTAACGTATGATGAGTTCTGTTTCTCCTCAACTTTACGTAATGTGACTTCCAAAACATATTTCTTGTTCTTTTCAGTTGAAATTCTCTATACGTGGAATGAATGTATGTCCATTCTATTTTATCATTCAACTAATAGGCAACAGCTACTCAAAAATTAATCATCTAACTCTTATTTTGGAACTTCCAAGGTATAAATAATATGTTTCTCTTGTAATGGTAAATGAAGTTATTTAATTCCTTTAAAAAATTGAATAGTCATAGATAAACGTGTATGTATGTATGTATACTCTTTTAAAGATTTCTGTAACAGGTCTTTTTTCTAACTTTTTTACATATGTAAGGTAGTTTAGATGCAGAGAAAGGAAGTAGTGACTCCACTTAAGTTCATAATGAATTATCAACATGGTTAGGATCCAAACACCAGGTCATTATGCAGAAATCAGCATTATGTGAAAATGGAGAATAACCACATCAGATCACAAAATGGAGGATGACTACATCATTACATAACTGCCAGATTATATCATTACATAAATGCGAAGCCACTGAGAATCATGGCCCACCCAAGATGACACATAACCGTCACAGCCAGTGTTACTCTTGCGTCGCACCTCTGCGTTCATTAATGGCTGACATACGTCATTAATGTGTAAAATAGTTGGAGAGTAGATTTTTTACTATTGTCTTAAACGCGAAATGTCAGATAATGAGGTAGTGAGGAGTAGGCATAGTGAAAAAATGTCCAGAACTTCTACTTCTACCCTGAGATGTATATAGGCTTTAAAAGTCCTATGGTAATATAATTCTGGGTTGTTAGTACTCACTGAATGCTAATGGTAATGCTAAACTTAAATTTTCCTTCTAAATATAATGAATTCCTTTAAAATAATGTCTAGGAATCTGATTGCCATAATTGGAATCTTGCTTTGTCCGCTTGCTGTTACATTGTGTGGATCCCTGAGCAGCTATATCAGCATCATCTAGGAGCTTGTTAGAAATCCAGAATCTCAGGTCTCACCCTGGTGAATAAGAATCTGCATTTTAACGAGATCCTCGGGCAACTCATGTACATGCTAAAGTTTGAGAAGCATTGAAAACTTCTTTGTTTCTTAGTAGTCCCATCTATTTTGTTAAATGTTCGTAAGAATTATGAGAATTAAATAATATATTTAAGTGACTAGAACAATATTGGCAAATAATAAGGACTGAATAAATGTTAACTATCACTGTTATTCTCTTAACAAACTCACAAACCCTTTTTATGGGGAGTTTCAGCTTCTCATTAGGCTGCTGCTTCAGGTGTTATCCATTGCTTCAAGTCTTACCCTGCTGAACTCTCCTCACCTTTCTCTTTTGCTTTCTCAACCCTTTGATACTATACTATGTCTTTTCTCTTTTTTGCTATGGGCTGTATGGCACCCTCATTACTTCAGCCTGCTTTCTCTCTCTGCAGAATCATAAGATTGGAAGGGATTGTAGAGATCATGCAGTCCAAACCTTTTCTTTTGGTTTGGAGGAAACTGAGGCCCTGAGAAGTTAAGGTATTGCACTGCTATGCTCAGAGTTTTCCCTGTACATATCCCAAACAGATTGAAAAAGGCTGAAGCAGGGAAGACTTGGTTTGTAAACTCTTTTGTAGGCACAAAAATAGAAGTCAAGTTTTATCTCTGGAATAAAATTCTTTTTGATAAAAAGTACTATTTTATAGGTTGCTTAAAGGATGGTAGTAATACTTAGGCTGTGAGACAACATCCACTGTTAAAAGTAACTTGTACTTTTTTCAAAACTTTTTTTTTTTAATTCCACATTCATTAGCCTCTGGTATTAATCTCTAGTTCTCAAGATTTTAGTTAATTTTCAATTATTGTTGGAGTTTCTTTTATAGCAACGATTTAAAATCTGTTTTGGGTTAATGAAGTTTTCATTCTGTTTCATAAGCCAAATGAAAGATTGCCTTGAGGATGACATTTTAAATGTTGTTAAAAAGGTGGGTTTTTTTCTGAGAGAGGTGTATTCAAGAAGTGTCATTTCTGAATTTTAGTATCCCGATTGGAACGAACACAGGTCTAGTTGAGGCCAAAATAGGCCCAGCCACTAAAACTCTAACACTTGGTTTATTTGTAGGCCAGTTGTTCAGACCTGTACTCAAAGTTTGCTTAAGCTAATTTTGGGTACTTCTAAGAAGATTGATTTTTTAGTTTTTTGTTTATAAGACCTTAGTAGATTAGAAGCCAGCAATCTAGCATGCTTACAGCAGTATTTCTTCCCCCACCCCCGCTTCTTATCTGGCTAGTTTCTTTGTATCTTACAATTCTGCCCAAATATCTTTACCGCTTATCTACTTCCATACCATTCCTCCCTCCCGCTTTACCAAGGCATTAATCATAATATAGTAATGTTTTTTAAATGTTTGTATTGCCCCGTTAGACTGTATGCCTCTTGACATTAGAGGCCAGTTTATAGTCATCTTTATATCCTCAAAGCCTAATGCTGCCTGGTACAGAGTGAATTCTAGAACAGTTTTTTTCAAACGAAGTACAGGTACAGCACAACTCAAGCACTGTGGATAAAGCTATATATTTTTTAAATTTATTTTGTTGTTGTTGTTGAGAATATACACAGCAAAACATACACCAATTTAAGAGTTTCCACATGTACAATTCAGAGAAATAGATTACATTCTTCGAATTGTGCTACAGTCTCACCCTCCTTTTCTAGTTGTTCCTCCTGTATTAACATAAACTCACTGCCCCCTAAGTTTCCTATGTTATCTTTCAAGTTACTGTTGTCAGTTTGATCCCATATAGATAGATCTAGAAAGAACACAATACTCAAGGCAGACATTCTTTACTAGTTAAGCTAAACTACAGTTTGGTTTTAAGAAGACTTCAGGGGATATTTTTGGTTTAAGGTTTAAGGGTTATCTCGGCAGTAGTTTCAGGGGTTCATCCAACCTCCATGGCTCTAGAAAGTCTGGAGTCCATGAAAATTTTAAATTCTGTTCTGCATTTTCCCCCTTTTGTTCAGGATTCTTCTAGAGTCTTTGATCAAAATATTCAGTAATGGTAGCCAGGCACCATCCAGTTCTGTGGTCACATGACAAAGGAGGCAGTTGTTCATGGAGGCAATTAGCTGCACGTGTTGTTAGGTGCACCATCAAGTCGGTTCCAACTCATAGCGACCCCGTGTACCACAGATCGAAACACTGCCCAGTCCTGCGCCATCTTTGCAATTGTTGTCACGCTTGAGCCCATTGTTGCAGCCACCATGTGTTCTAGCATCACAGTAACACTCAAGCCCCCACAGTATGACAAACTGACGGACGCGTGGAGGGCACATTCCATATCCTCCTCCTATTCCTAACTGATAGAGCTATATTTTAAACTAGTAAGATAGCTGATGTTGTGATGATGAATTTAACGTGTTATTTTTAGTACCATTTGTTGAAGAAGGCTGAAAGTTCATAATACCCTCAAAATTGAAAATGTTAAAGTAGTGTTAATTTCAGAAGTATTTCATTTAGAAAACTTTTATCTTGAAAGATGGATATCCTGAGGGTTCTGCCAGATCTATCTTGGTATTTCCTATAGCAGCAGTTGTTTAACTTCCTGGTCTCAGGATCCTTTTACACTCTTAAAAAATTATTAAAAACCCTGAATAGCTTTCGTTTATGTAGGTTATGTTTTTGAATGTCTCCTGTGTTATAAATTTTAAAAATATTTAATTATTAACTCATTTAAAAATTTTTAAAAATTCAGTTACATGTTAATATAGATACCATTTTTTAATGAAAAGTAACTGTATTTTCCAAAACACAAATTTAGTGAGAAATGTAGCATTGTCTTATAAGTTTTGCAAACCTCTTGGATGAGCGTCTGGCTGGATTCTCATATCTGCTTGTTCTGTTTGTTGTGACGTGTTGTTTTGGTTGAAATCTATGGAGAAAATCCTGGCCTCATAAATCTATAATTGGAAAAGGGAGAGGAGTGTTTTCATAGACTTTTCAGATAATTATGGATGTTCTTTGGTACTACATCAAAAGACAAGTAGTAGTTTCTTAAAGGTTAGTTGAAAGGTGGAATCTGAAACCATATCAGTGAACTTTTTGTACATTAAAATCCATTGTACATTAAAATCCATTGGCCTCTCTTGTGCTTTGAATAAGATCTGTTACTCACGTATGATTTTTGCCACGTCATGCTATGGTCCTTTGAAAAATATTGGTTCACTGAGTTATGCAGATCTTCCAAAAGTTGACATATTTCATTATGTGGTATTTTTAAAGTCACATTTGTTAATAACACCACCAGTCTCATCAGAAAGGTCTTTTAAGTTTTGGGAAGCCATCAAGCTCAGTGTGGCAGATACAAGTTTCCCAAAATTCAGATTTTCACTTAAAAGCTCGAATTTTATCATTGGTAACAAATAGTGTCAGCTGTTTTACTTGAAGTAACTTTTTCACTTTGTTCATTTTTGAGAAAATATCTGCCATATACCTACTTCTGAATAAGTTAGTTTTTTTCCAGTAAAAACGTTCCATGAAAAAAGCAGCTAATTCAGTTTGCAACAACTAACATTCCCATATTGGCTTTTTACACGAGACAACCATTGTACTTAGGTGTTCATTAAAAAGATGTATACTCAAGGATCAAGATTTAATAAAATTAATAATTTTTACTACTTCATTAAGGCCATTCTTAAGAAAAGATGGCATTTTTTTTTTTTTTTTTTTTTTTTTACTGTGAATGCATGGCCGTCAATAATACAAGTACTAGTACATTTTGGTGCCACTGCCTTGATTTGTGCTGAGAGTGGCAATTTTACACACCATTGTGTTTGCACAATCAGTTCAAATGTCAATACAGTGAAAAAGATAACATCTTAATATTATTATGAAAATAGTTTCGATCTCCTGGACCCTCTGAGAATATATGTGGGACCTCCAGGGTTTGCAGACGTTCTTTGAAATCTGTCCTATACATGGAATCCTACAGATTCCAAAGTTGCTTAGGTTATTCATATATGTAATTTTTCATCACTATTCTGTTATCACTAGCAACAATTAATACAGGTTAAACCCATTGCCATCAAGTTGATTCTGACTCACATTGACCTTATAGAACAGAGTAGAACTGCCTCATTGGGTTGTTTCCAAAGCTGTAAATCTTTACAGAAGCAGACTGCCACATCTTTCTCCTGAGGAGCGGCTGGTAGGTTCAAACTGCTGACCTTTTGGTTAGCAGCTGAACACTTTAACCACTCTGCCACCAGGGCTCCTTAACACAGGTTATGTGGTCCTCAGAACAGCACTTTCAGATGTGTTTTATAATTCCTGCTTTATAGAGAGGAAATTAACATCGAGAGTATAAATGACTTATGCAAGGTTACTTAATATAAGTGATAGAACTGGATACCAGATTTAGGTTCTCTCTCTTTCTAAGGCTGGTGTTCTTACTACTATTTTATAGTTTGTTGGGTACATAGAACAGCAAGGGAGAGGAATGATGAGGGGGAGATTTAACTTAGGAAGAGAAAAGAATTATAATTGTGATGGAAGTGTTTAATGGTGCCCTTGTTATTTATTTTTAGAGACATTTTAAATCAAAAGGATGTGATCAGTGTTCAGCTGGAAGATACTACCTCTAGCAAAAATTTTTGCAGCCAATCTTGTCTTTCATCATATGAAGAAAAAAGAAAATCATTTGTTACCATATGTAGTAATAATAAGATTTTAACCAAATGCAGCATGTGTCAGAAGACTACTGTTGTAAGTTGTCATTTTTTTAATCTTTAGGAACTCCTATGATTCTGCTTTAATACCAGTTTTTGACTGACTTTTTTTTTTTTTAATTCCTAGATTCAGTATGAAGTAAAATACCAGAATGTGAAACATAGTCTTTGCAGTAATACCTGCTTTTTAAAGTTTCACTCCGCTAACAACCTTGTCATGAACTGTTGTGAGAACTGTGGAATTTATTGCTATACTAGCTGTAGTTCATTCCACATACTTCAAATGGAAGGACAGTCTCAGTACTTTAATAGGTTAAAGAGTGTTACAGCGTACAAGCAGGTATGAATAAAGATCTTTAAAGTGAGAACTATGCCATTTGAATTGACTGCATAGGATTGAAATGAAAAATAGAAGATTCTGTTCCTTCTATTAGTTGGCCTATAAGTGGTTCTACTGTAGGAAAATGTGGGGATATAGATTTTGGCATCATTGGGGATTGTGGGTTGGTAAGATGATGTGGTGCAGTGGTTAAAGTGATCAACTGCTAACTGAAGTGGCTCCGTGGCAGAAAGATGTGGCAGTCTGCTTCCGTAGAGACTTACAGCCTTGGAAACCAAATGGAGTCGCTATGAGTCGGAATCGACTTGACAGCAACGGGTTTGGTTTTGGTTTTTTTGGTCCTGTTTTTAAGAGCCTGTATTGAGTAACCAGTTATTCAGCATATGTGATGGAATAGGGCTGATATAGGTATACCAGATGATAAACGCCACCTCATAACTTTTCCCGGCATGTAAGATAATTGTGTGTTAGTGATAATGAGAAAAATCCATATTGTTAGTGAACTATAACCGAGAATTAGGAAAGTTTTCAAATCTGTGAGTCTAAAAAAAAGAGTGGCCTTTTATTTTAAAAAGTAGTTTGTTTGGTATAATTATAAGTATTTTGGCCACATCTCCCTAACAGTATATTTATTAGCTTTCCCATATGAGTAGTAAACTTATAAGTTATACTACTTTTGTTGCTTAATGTTAAATGTTGGTGAATTATTAGGGGTTTCTCAAAATATAAAAATTATTCGCATTAATAAAGGATAAAGCGAAATTTTCGAAATTACCCCTTTTTTTGTTTGTTTCATTGTTCTTTTGCCAATGTCCTATTCTTTCACAAACAGATATTTTCATTTATCTTTGCGCTTTGTTCCCCTAAAAGCAGTTCTATTCCATCATTACCATCAATGTTTTATTCTTAAATTCAGGAATGATGGTTCCTGTTTCATTAGAATAGGTGGGAAACCTCTTAGTTTGTATCCTTTTCCTTTGTACACTTACTGCTTACTAAACTCAACTAGACTTCTTACTGCTTGTATGCTGCTTTCTTACAATATGCTTCCAGTTGAAGTTAGCCTAGAAAAGCAGTGTTCCCACAATATCTTGTCATGTGTGTTAAGCTCCCTTTCTGGCTCCTCCTTAGCACCATTAGAAGGTTTTCCTGAGTTGATGCCCAAGCTGGCATTGAGGAGTGACTTATTATAAGACCTTTATTTATCTGGGAGTCCCTGGGTGGTGCAGATGTTAACACAATCAACTGCTAAACAAAAAGCTAGAGGTTCATGACTACTCTGATACCTCAGAGGAAAGGCCTGGCAGTCTACTTCCAAAAAATCATCCATTGAAAACTCTGGAGCACAGTTCCACTCTGACACACTTGGGGTCACCATTAGTTGGAATCAACTCAACAGCAGCTGGTTTGGTTTATTTATCCAGTTGGCTTTGATTGCCTGGGATGGCGACCATTTTCTCTGACCAGTTTCTTCATTGCTTGCCTGTATCGTTATTGTTTGTATAGGTGACAATACAATTTCATTTTACAGTCATTGCAGTCTATAGTACCTTTTCTGTGGTTTTTAAGAAAGTGTTAAAAATGTGGATTCATCGACATTGTTTGTAATATTTTAACTAAGAGCAGTGGTAGTGGGTATATTTTTGTTTGTTAACAATATGTATCATGTACCAGGAATATGAATATTATTTCAATCTCTAAACAGAAACCAGCCAGAGTACTTCCATCTGTTATTTTCAAATCAGTGAAGCCCTCAGATGAAATTATTGAGACTACAAATGACTTTGGGAAGACAGAGCTTTTCTGCTCTATTAATTGTTTCTCTGCTTACAGTAAAGCGAAGATGGAATCTTCTACAGGTAATGTTTGTTTAGCAGTTGTCACAGGTTTAATAACTGAAGGTTAGTAAATATTAAAGAATTTACTGCTTTGCTTTAATTTATAACCTTGTTTCATTTCCAAATAAAGCTGACTTAAAAGTAAAACAATTCAAAACTCATTGCAAAAAACGTGTTTTCCAATATTTGTATGTAAAAAGAAGGCTACATCTCTACCAGAGACTTTAATGTTTATTTGTAATGATTGTTGTATCAGGTTGATACAAATCCTCTTCATTTTAAGACAAGATTTAAGAAAAAGAAATTTAGTGTTACATGTCTTTAGATTAGGTCCTTGGGTGGTGCACACAGTTTGTACTCGGCTACTAACATCAAGGTTGGCAGTAACATAAAGCACCTCGGAAGAAAGGCCTGGCAGTCTGCTTCCTTAAAGGTAACAGCCAAGAAAACCTTATGAAGCAGTTCTACTCTGGAACACGTGGAGTCACTATTAGTCACAATTAACAGCAATGGGTTTGGTTTGGTCTTCAGATAATTTGGATCCTTTGGTAAATGAATATATTTATGTTTATATTAGTGTATGTACTGAGCACCTACCACAGGATTTGGTACATATGAGGCATTCAGTCAATATATATTGAGTTAATTCCATATATTTATGATAATTAATTGTTCTGTTAGAATATAGAATGTTATATCAAATTTATCCTTGCTTTGTAAAAACAAGGCTGTTGGTAATATTGTTCAGGAGAAGTAGATCTAGTTGAAGTTCACTAATAGAGAAGCACAAATAATCCAGGGCAAACTAAGTATTCCGTCCAAGAGCCTCCTCTAGTACCAGAAGTGCCATTTATGTAGACTGTAGAATGAATGGTGTCCTAGAGTTTGTATACTGTCTTATTACAGAAATCTCTTCAATACTAGGTTGGACAGCAGCCTAACTCCATTGATGGTGAGGTTTATGAAACCCAGAATAGTTAGAAATGACACTCATTAGGAGATTGTTTAGGAATGTTTTTTAGGTTTTCATGGCTAATTTCACAGCAAAAATTTGCTTGTAATTTCAAGCAAGCAGTATAAAAGGACTGAGAAATTGTGTGCAAAAAGCTATAAAATGATGGGGAAGTATAAACTATCAGTTTAACATTGTTAATATCCTGAAGAACCTGGCTATCCTTAAATCCTAATACACGTTACTCCAATTAGAATTACTTAGCCCAGCAATACCTAAAGCTATTAGATATTTGTACTATTCCTTGAAACACTTGTTATTAAAATATTGCTGATTGATTCTGCCTGGTTTATAAGACGTCTGTTTATTTGTATCAGTAAATGTTCCCATGGTGCAAGAGGCTTCAACTGAGCTCCCTTCTCCAAAGAAAGATACAACTCCAGTTATAAGCAATATAGTGTCATTGGCAGATCCTCACAGTGACTTGTCCATTGTGAACTCTGATGTCTTACAAGGTATGAATTGATTTGAAGATACTTGATGTATACACTATTTTGCATTACTTGAATCTGTCTGTATTCTTAGTTTTCTTTTTGTTTCCCAATGTGTAGTAAGCAATTATAGTTTATGATGCAATTTTATAGATTAGTATAAGATCTTGAATTTATGCTCTATTAATTTAACAGGTACAGCTTCTCCAGTAACACGAAATGTCATTGCAGATGTAAGTTTTAGTCTCTGTTTATTTTGCTATTGTCTTCAGCATTTATTTTCTCTTTAAAGCAAATTATATAAGTATGTCTGAGCATATTCATTCCTATTTTCATCTTAAATCTCAAAAAATAGAGTAAATAAGCACTGAAAATACTGTTTACTATTCACGTTCAATTTCCCAAATCTCAAGTTTGACTTCAAATTATTAATAAGAATGTTTAAACAGAAGTGTTATTAGTCATATATTTCCTCTAGGTTCTCGATTATTTTTTTTTTTCATACTTGTTAAGCATCTCTAGTCACCTAAGCAATAAAAATTATTTCTACTATAATTACGTTAAAAAAGTCCTTTGAACATTTAATGCTGTATCTGGATTGCAAATAGTTATAAATAATTAATGTGCCCCCTAGTGGAGCTCATACTGTAACTTACCCATTCATTTTACTATGTTACTAGATCTGTTCAGTAATTTAGCTGATTATTTGAAAACTGTTAAGTGTTATTTTATCCTTTCCTTCCAAAGATTTCTAAGAGTTCACCCAGTGAATCAAGTAGTGATGTTGCTAATCGTAGTGTGGAAGAGCCAAGCCTTTTGCCGTCTTCATCAGTAGTCAGTCAGCATACAATTGGCTGTGATATGGAAGTACAGAAAGATAAAGTGTCAAGCCAGGATCCTGCATACAATATGAAAATAAATGATGATGGACTATGTCATCCAAAATTTACATCCAAAGTGCAAAAAGTTAAAGGGAAATCGCAAAGTATTAAAAAATCTTGGTGTTCAAATCCATATTTGGAACATAGTGCTAAAAAAGATGTGACATTCTGTTATTCATGCCAGTTGTTTTGCCAGAAAATTTTAAGCTGTGGAGGAGAGTCATTTACAACCCAAGGAATTTCTAATTGGAAAAAAACTCTGGAAAAATTCAGAAAGCATGAGAAAAGTGAGATGCATTTGAAGTCATTGAAATTTTGGAGAGAATACCAGTTTTGTGATGAAGCTATAAATGATAATTTGTCTATTCATTCAAAAAAAATTGAGGAAAATAAAAACTACCTAAAATTTATCATTGAAAATATTTTATTTCTTGGAAAGCAGTGTTTACCCTTCAGAGGAAACGACCAGTCTGTTTCATCTATAAATAAAGGCAATTTTTTAGAATTGTTAGAAATCAGAGCAAAAGATAAAGGAGAAGGAATATTTCGACAAATGAACTCACAAGTTGACTTCTATAATAGTTCAAAAATTCAAACTGAAATTATTGAAATAATAAAGACTGAAATGTTGCAGGATATTGTGAATGAGATCAATGTCTCCTCAGCTTTTTCAGTAATATGTGATGAAACAACTGATAGTGCCACTAAAGAACAGCTTTCAGTTTGTGTAAGATACCCACAAAAAACATCAAAGGCTATCTTAATAAAAGAAAGATTTTTGGGTTTTATTGATACTGAAGGGATAACTGGGACCAACTTACATGGGATTATCAAAACTTATCTAGAGCAAATTGGAGTTGATTTGAAAAAAATACGTGGCCAGGCCTATGATAGTACCGTTAATTTGAGGGGAAAATTTAATAAAATTGCAGCAGAATTCAAGAAGGAAGAGCCAAGAGCTTTATACATACATTGTTATGCACATTTTTTGGATTTAGCAGTCATTAGGTTTTGTAAAGAAGTAAAAGAACTCCGAAGTACTCTAAGTATTCTCAGTACTTTGTTCAATACTGTTCATACGTCTGAGGAAATGTTGGCAGATTTTCAAAACATTTGTAAACTAAGCCAGAACAAAACATGCAAGAAACATTCATCACAGTCATGTTGGACAGTCCATGATCGTGCATTACTATCTGTGATTGAGGGTCTTCCAGAGATTATTGAAACATTGGAAGTTATATCAAGCCATTCTTCAAACATAAACTTGACTGATGAATTGAGTAACTTGTTGACACTGGTTTCCAAATTTGAGTTTATCTTTTGTATAAAATTTCTTTATCGAGTGCTGAGTGTTACAGGAATTCTTTCTGAAGAGCTACAGAGTGAAACCATGGACATTTTTTCTTTGACTTCAAAAATAGAAACAATTTTTGAATGTTTATCATCTGAGAGAAATGATGTCTGTTTCAAAACTGTCTGGGATGGAGCAGAGGAAATATGTAAAAAAATAACTTGTAAAGGTTTTGAAGTTGAAAAACCATCTCTTCAGAAAAGAAGAAAAATTCAGAAAATAATAGATCATAGCAATTCAGATAGTATGTTTTTTCCTACTTCAACTGAAGAACAATATAAAATTAATATTTATTACCAAGGATTGGATACTATATTGCAGAATTTAAAATTATATTTTTCAGAGTTTGATTATTGCAAAATAAAGCAAATTTCAGAACTATTATTTAAATGGAATGAACCATTAAATGAAGCAACAGCCAGACATGTTCAAGAATTTTATAAACTTGATGCAGATATTATCCCAGAACTTAGGTTTTATCGGCACTATGCAAAGCTCAACTTTGTCATGGATTATGATTCTGTCAACTTCATAAATCTTGGCTATTTGTTTATTCAGCATGGTCTTCACAGTAATATTCCTGGCATCTCACAGCTATTACATATTGCTTTGTCTTGGCCAGTTAGTTCAGCAAGTGCTAACAGCTCATTTTCTGTACTGCCTCGCCTTAAAACATATTTATGTCATACTATGGGACAAGAGAGGTGTAGTGACATGGCCTTAATGGCAATTGAGCAGGAACTGGTAAACAAACTGATGGAGCCTGAAAGACTCAGTGGAATTGTGGAAAAGTTTATCAATCAGATGAAAGAAATATGATGCTTGCTAATTTGAATATACCTAAAAGAATCTTATATTTCTATTGGAATATTATAGTTTTTATTTCAAAATTTTTAGAAAAAAACTTTTTCAGCAAAACATGTAACATATCACATGGTTCAGAATTCAAGATATAAAATGATACACCGTGAAAAGTCTTCTTCCCACTTTTAGCACCCAGTTCTGCCTTCCTGGAGTGTTACCAGTTTCTTGGATATTCTTCCAGAGATATTTTATATATAGTACTCTACAGTGCACACTGTTCTTCACCTTGTTCTTAACATGATATTTTTGAGATCATCCCATATCAGTACATAAAGTTTCTTGATTATTTTTTGTTTACAACTGTATAAGATTTTATTCTGTGAATGTACCGTAGTATATTTGAGGAGTTCCTACTGACAGACATTCTTAATTCTTTCCAGTCTTTTGCTGTTATAAATAATGCTGCACATGAGTGAATTTCTAGATTCTAAAATTGGAATTACTGTATCAAAAGATTTGTACATTTTTATTTTTGATAGATATCAGCAAATTGCTTTCTATAGGGGTTATGTCAATTTTCACTCCCAAGAATCTTCACAGTGTTATCAAACTTATTGATCTTTGCTAATCTTTTAGTTGAAAGATGGTATTTTAATCTCAGTGCAGTTTCAATTTGTGTTTCTTTTAAGAATAAGGTTGAATATCTTTATTTGAGCCATTGGTATTACTTTTTCTGTGAACTGTACATTTAAACATTAAAACTCAAGAATTGTTATGTTTTTGGTTTATGAAATTTTGACTGTATTTTTCAAATAAATAATCTCAACAGATTTTTTACTGTCTGTATACTTTAAGAAAAGTTTAAATATCAAAGAAATTATTTTTTTGATGGAGACACTGCCATTTATTAGGTTATAAGTTTCTCTGTTTTGCCTTTATAGATGCACAAAAGGTTAATGAAAGTAAAACGGAAGGAAATAAGTCAGAAGAGCCTTACTAGCTGCAGAGTTGGTGAACAGGACCCCCAGAAAGGCAGTCAGCCAGTTCATGCCTACTAGAAAAAGACTAGAGACCTTTTACCAGTGACAACATTCTACTAACCTCTTCCCCCATTGTGCTGACAGTTGGCTTGCGTGGTGATTACTATAAAATAACTCCCATTGGTATCCAAGCTTTAGAGAAAGCACCTTCATTTTGCTCAAAAAGGGAAGTCAGTAGATACAGAGAAGCCAAACTGAATAACCTCAACAAAATAAAATTAACATCAGCAGCAAATCCTCTTTCTGACGACTTCAGATAAACTACATATGTATCAAAGTTCTGTGGCTTTAAAGGGACACATACCCACTGAAACGGTTAATTTTAATGTGTTAACTATGGTGCCCAATTATTTGGTAAAACTCTAGTCTAGTTGCTGTTAATGAAGTAATCACATGCAATTAAATCAGTTGGCCTTAGGTAAAGCAGATTACCTTTTGTAATATGAATGGAATGGACTTCATCCAATTAATTGAAGGCTGTGAGGGCAAAAAGGGAGTTTCCCGGGGGTGTATTCCTCTACCAGCCTATAAATAGATATATTGGCAGAGCTCCCTAACTCTTCACTTTTCCCATCACCTGTCCTATGGATCTTGGTACATAAGCCTGCAGAAATCACCAGCTTGGCATCTGACCTACATGTGGACTTGCCAGCTCTCCACAATCACATGAATTCATATATCTGGGACTTCTAAATAGTATGATGGAGAGAGGGAGTGTATGAGTGTCTAGATTAAATTGGCTATGATTTGATAGTTGTTAAATTTACATAATGGGTACCCACGGGTTTGTTGTATTCTTCAACTTTAGCATCTATTTAAAGTTTTCTATAATAAAAACTTTTTTTAAAATGATCGATTATTACCTTTTGATGTTCATACCAGGAATGTAAGGGAGTTTCAGTATTAGGAAATTTATAAAAACTTTGGTAGACAAATCAATACCATTTACAATAGCCCCCAAGAAGATAAAATGGGAATAAATCTAATCAGAGACATAAAAGATCTATACGGTGAAAACTACAAGACGTTACTGCAAGAAACCAAAAGAGACCTGCATAAGTGGAAAAACATACCCTGCTCATGGGTAGGTAGACTCAACATAGTGAAAATATCAATTCTACCCAAAGCAATCTACAGATACAATGCAATCCCGATCCAAATTCCACTGGCATTTTTTAATGAGATGGAGAAACAAATTATCAACTTCATATGGAAAGGGAAGTGTCCTCAAATAAAGCACTATTCAAGAAGAACAAAGTGGGAGGCCTCACACTACCTGATTATAGAATCTATTATACTGCCACAGTAGTCACAACAGATTGGTATTGGTACAACAACAGATTCATAGACCAGTGGAACAGAATTGAGAATCCAGACATAAATTCATCCACCTATGAGCAGCTAATATTTGACAAAGGCCCAAAGCCCATTAACTGGGGAAAAGACAGGCTCTTTAACAAATAGTGCTGGCATAACTGGACATCCATCTGCAAAAAACTAAAACAAGACCCATACCTCACACCATGCACAAAAACTAACTCAAAATGTATCAAAGACTTAAATATAAAATTGAAAACCATAAAGATCATGGAAGAAAAAATAGGGACAATGCTAGGAGCCCTAATACATGGCATAAATACAATATGAACCATAAGTAACAATGCGCACGCACCAGAAGAGAGACCAGATAAATGGGAGCTCCTAAAAATCAAACCCTGCTCATCAAAAGACTTCAAAAGAGTCGAAAGACAACCTACAGACTGGGAAAAAATTTTTGGCAATGACAAATCTGATCAGCGTCTAATCTCTGAAATCTACAAAATACTGCAAAACCTCAACAACAAAAAGACAACCCAATTTAAAAATGGGCAAAGGATATGAACAGGCACTTCGCCAAAGAAGTTATTCAGGCGGCTAACAGACACATGAAGAAATGCTCATGATCATTAGCCATTAGAGAACTGCAGATCAAAACTACAATGAGATATCATCTCACCCCAACAAGGCTAGCACTAATCCAAAAAACACAAGATAATAGATGCTGGAGAGGTTGTGGAGAGACTGGAACACTTATACACTGTTGGTGGGAATGTAAAATGGTACAGCCACTTCGGAAATCAATTTGGCGCTTTCTTAAAAAGCTAGAAATAGAAGTACCATAAGATCCAGCTATCCCACTCCTTGGAATATATCCTAGAGAAATAAGAGCTGCCGCACGAATAGATACATGCACACCCATGTTCATTGCAGCACTGTTCACAATAGCAAAAAGATGGAAACAACGTAGGTGCCTATCAACGGACCAATGGATAAACAAATTATGGTATATCCACACAATGGAATACTACACAACAATAACAACAAAGAAGCCATGAAACATAACATGGAGGAAGCTGGGACTCATTATGCTGAGTGAATTTGGTCAGTCACAGGATGACAAATATCATATAAGACCACTATTATAAGAACTCAAGAAAAGGTTTAAACAGATAAGAAAACATTCTTTGATGGTTACGAGGGTGGGGAGGGAGGGGGAAGGTTATTTACTAACCAGATAGTAGATAAGAATGAGGTGAAGGGAAGGACAACACACACTACAGGGGAAGTCAGCACAACTGGACTAAACCAAAGCTAGGAAGTTTCCTGAATACA
>NW_004443951.1:22276229-22304958 GCF_000243295.1 Trichechus manatus latirostris | reverse complement strand
TATTAGCCCAAGAGACAGAAAGGGCCACATAAACCAGAGACTTCATCAGCCTGAGACCAGAAGAACTAGATGGTGCCTGGCTACCACCGATGACCGCCCCGACGGGGAACACAACAGAGAGTCCCGGACGGAGCAGGAGAACGGTGGGGTGCAGAACTCAAATTCTCGTAAGAAGACCAGACTTAATGGTCTGACTGAGACTGGAGGAACCCCAGAAAGCATGGCCCCTGGATTCTCTATCACCCCAGAACTAAAACCATTTCCGAGGCCAGTTCTTCAGACAGGGATTGGACTGGACTGTGAGAGATAAAGTGATACTCAGGAGGAGTGTGTCTCTTAGCTCGAGTAGATACAAGAGACTAAATGGGCAGCTTCTGTCTGGAGGTGAGATGGGAAGGCAGAGAGGGTTAGGAGCTGGTTGAATGGACATGGGGAATTGGGTGGAAAGGGAAAGGAGGGGTGTGCTGTCGCAAAATGGGGAGAGCAATTAGGGTCACATAACAATGTATGTGTAAATTTTTGTATGGGAGACTAACTTGAAATGTAAACATTTAAACTACAACAATAAAAAAGTTTTAAAAGAAAAAAGAATATGAGGTCATTAAAAAAAAAAAAAAAAAAAAAAAACCTTTAGTAAAGGTTTAATATTTGTACCTGATAAAAATCCTTGGTAAAATTAGTAGAAAAAGTTATTTCCTTAACATGATAAATATATGTAGTTTGTGTATAAAAGCATAGTTATAAACCTAGCCAATAGTATATGTAACAGCATGCTTAGAGGTAAAATGTTAGGACCACTCCCCTAAAAATATCAGGAACAAGCCATGGATACTCAACTCTCAACTATTATATAATTTTTTCATTAAACTGTTTTTGAAATAATTGTAGATTGACTTGAAATTGTAAAAAATAGTGCAGAGAGATGTCAAGTACCCTTCACCCAGTTTTCCCCAGTGGTGACATCTTGCATAACTATAATACAATGTCACAACAGAAAATTGACATAGATATAATCCACTGTACTTATTCAGATTCACCAGTTTAACATGTACTGGTGTGTATCTGTAGTTCAAAGCATTTTATCATGTGTAGATTTGTGTAACCATCTCCATCGTCAAGATACAGAACAAAACATCAAAATACATGAGGCAACATCTGATAAAACTTCAAGGAAAAATAAACAAATCCACTATTATAGTAAGAGACTTCAACACACCTCTGTCAGAAATTGACAGATCCAGAAGGCAGAAAATCAGGAAGGATATATTTGATCAGCACCATCGATCAACTGGATCTAATTCACATTTATAGAATATCTAACAACAGCAGAATACACATTTTTCTCAAGTTCACGTGGAACATTCATATCCTAGGCCATAAAACGTAACAAACTTAAAAGAATCAAATTCATACGAAGTATGCTCACAGACCACAATGGAAGTAAACTAGAAATCAGTAGCAGATATGGAATCCCAAAATATTAGGAGATTAAACAATAAACTTCTACAAAACACGTGAGTCAAAGAATAAGTCTTAAATTTTAAAATGAAAAAATCAGAATTTTGGGGATGCAGCAAAAGCAGTGCTGAGGGAAATTTACAACACTGAATATATAAGAAAAGAAGAAAGCTCTAAAATCAATAAGCTTCCACCTTAGAAAACTAGAAAAAGAAGAGCAAATTAAATCCAAAATGAGAAGAAAAAAATTACAGCAGAAATCAATGAAATTGAAAACAATAGAAAAAAATCCACCAAACCAAAAGCTGGTTCTTTGAAAAGATCCAATAATATTGATCAACATCTAGCCAAGTGTCTTAGTCATCTAGTGCTGCTCTAATAGAAATACTACAAGTGGATGGCTTTAACAAAGAGAAATTTATTCTTTAACAGTCTAGTAGACTAGAAGCCCAAATTCAGGGCATCAGCTCCAGGGGAAGGTTTTCTCTGTTAGCTCTGGGGGAAGGTCGTTCTCATCAGTCCTCCCCTGGACTAGGAGCCTCTCCTCACAGGAACCCCGCGTCCAAAATAACGCACTCTGCTCCAGGCACTGCTTTCTTGGTGGTATGAGGTCCCCAATTCTCTGCTTGCTTCCCTTTCCTTTTATCTCTTGTAAGATAAAAGATGGTGCAGGCCACAACCCAGGGAAACTCTCTTCACATTAGATCAGGGATGTGACCTTAGTAAGGGTGTTACCATCCCACCCTAATCCTCTTTGACATAAAATTACAACCACAAAATGGAGGACAACCACACAATACTGGGAATTATGCCCCAGCCAAATTGATAAACACATTTTTTGGGGGGACATAATTCAATCCATGACACAAAGCTAACCAAAAAAAAAAAACCAAAGAGAAGATACAAATTACTAATACCAAAAATGAGAGAGAAGTCATCACTACTGATCCCTTGGACAATAAAAAGATAAAAGAATATCATAAACAACTCTATGCCAGCCAATTTGATAACTTAGATGAAATGGGCCAATATATTCAAAGACACATCTTCCAAAACTCACTCTGAGAAATAGATAATCTGAGTAGGAGCATTCTGGTTTGTTTGTTGTTTTGGCAGTCCATGGTATATTCAATATTCTTCGCCAACACCACAATTCAAAGGCATCAGTTCTTCTTTGATCTTCCTTATTCAATGTCCAGCTTTGCATGCATAGGAGGTGATTGAAAACACCATGACTTAGGTCAGAATGCACCTTAGTCTTCAAGGTGACATCTTTGCTTTTCAACACTTTAAAGAGGTCACTTGCAGCAGATTTGCCCAATGCAATGATCTTTTGATTTCTTGACAGCTGCTTCCATGGGTGTTGATTGTGGATCCAAGTAAAGTGAAATCCTTGACAACTTCAATTTTTGCTCTGTTTATCATGATGTTGCATATTGGTCCAGTTGTGAGAATTATTGTTTTCTTTATGTTGAGGTGTAATCCATACTGAAGGCTGCTGTCTTTGATCTTCATCAGTAAGTGCTTCAAGTCCTCTTCACTTTCAGCTAAGCAAAGTTGTGTCATTTGCATATCACAGGTTGTTAATGAGTCTTTCTCCAATCCTGATGCCACATTCTTCATATAGTCCAGCTTCTCGGATTATTTGCTCAGCATACAGATTGAATAAGTATAGTGAAAGGATACAACCCTGACACACACTTTTCTTGACTTTAAACCACGCAGCATCTCTTGTTCTGTTCGAACGACTGCCCTTTATCTTTGTTCAGGTTCCCCGTGAGCACAATTAAGTGTTCTGGAATTCCTGTTCTTCACAATGTTATAATTTGTTATGATCCACACAGTCAAATGCCTTTGCATAGTCAGTAAAACACAGGAAAACATCTTTCTGATATTCTCTGCTTTCAGCCAGGATCCATCTACATCAGCAATGATTTCCCTGGTTCCACTTCCTCTTCTGAATCCGGCCTGAATTTCTGACAGTTCCCTGTCGATTAACTGCCGCAGCCGCTTTTGAATGATCTTCAGCAAAATTCTACTTGCATATGATATTAATGATATTGTTTGATAATTTCCGTATTTGGTTGGATCACCTTTCCTAGAAATAGGCATAAATATGGATCTCTTCCAGTCAGTTGGCCAGGTAGCTATCTTCCCAATCTCTTGGCGTAGATGAATGAGCACTTCCATAGCTGCAACCATTTGTTGAAACATCTCAGTTGGTATTCCATCAATTCCCAGAGCCTTGTTTTTCACCAATAACCTTCAGTGCAGCTTGGAATTCTTCCTTCAGTACCATCGGTTCCTAATCATATGCTACCTCCTGAAATGGTTGAATGTCAACCAATTCTTTCTGGTATAGTGACTGTATTCCTTCCATCTTCTTTTAATGCTTCCTGTGTTGTTTAATATTTTCTCTGTAGGATCCTTCAGTATTGTAACTAGAGGCTTGAATTTTTTCTTCAGCTCTTTCAGCTTGAGAAATGCCACGCCTATTCTTCCCTTTTGGTTTTCTATTTCCAAGTCTTTGCACATGTCATTATAATACTTTGCTTTTTCTTCTGGAGCTACCCTTTGAAATCTTTTGTTCAGCTCTTTTACTTGAAGTCGTTTGTTCCGCAAAATTCTATCATACTGTCTCCAGCATCATTTCTACCACTGAGGCCATATTTTCCAACTACTAATCCTTTATTTCCAACTTTTGCCTTCCAATCACCAGTAATTATCAGTGCATTCTGATTGCATGTTCAATCAATTTCAGACTACAGAAGTTGATAAAAATCTTAAATTTCTTTGGCCTTAGTTGTTGGTGCATAAATTTGAATATTAGTATTGACTGGTCTTCCTTGTAGGCATATGGATAGTATCCTATCACTGACAGTACTGTACTTCAGGATAGTAGACCATATGATTGTCTGATTCAAAATGACCAATACCAGTCCATTTCAGCTCACTAATGTGCCTAGGATATTGATGTTTATGCATTCCATTTCATTTTTGACAATTTCCAATTTTCCTACCTAGATTCATACTTCGTACATCCCAGGTTCTGATTATTAATGGATGTTTGCAGCTGTTTCTTCTCCTTTTGAGTCGTGCCACAACAGCAAATGAAGGTCCCGAAAGAAGTATAAAGTCATAGGACTGACACTTAATGATGCGACTCTATCCACATCATTAAGGTTGACTCTACTTTGAGGAGGCAGCTCTTCCCTACTTGTCTTTTGAGTGCCTTCCAACCTGAGGGGCTCATCTTCTGGCACTATATCAGACAGTGTTCTTCTGCTGTCCATAAGATTTTCACTGACTAATTATCTTCAGAAGTAGACCTCCAGGTCCTTCTTCCTAGTCTGTCTTAGTCTGGAAGCTCAGCTGAAACCTGCCACCAGGAGTGACGTACTGGTATTTGAATACAGGTGGCATAGCTTCCAGCATCTCAGCAACGTGCAAGCCCCCACAGTACGACAAACTGACAGATGCATGAGGAAGAAAAGTATTAAGTGTAAGTATAACAATGTGTACAAGATCTATATGAGGAAAACTGAGAAATTCTGATGAAAGAAATTTTAAAAGAGCCAAATAAATGTAGAGATATTCCGTGTTCATGGATAGGAAGACTTAGTTTTGTTAGATCAGTCCTTCTGTAGATTCAGTACAATCCCGACTGTAACCAAAACCCCAGCAAGTTTTTTCACTGATACCAATAATTGATTCTAAAGTGTGTATGGAAGGGCAAAAGACTCAGAATAGCCAACACAATACTGAAGAAGTATAAAGTCATAGGACTGACACTACACAACTTCAAGATTTATTATATAGCTGCAGTAATCCAGACAGTATTGTACTGGTGAAAGAATAGACAAATAGATCAGTGGAATAGAATAGAGAGCCCAGAAATAGACTTATACAAATATAATGTATTTTTATGCAAATAATGTGTGCTGTCTATGTTTGCCAACTGTGCCCTCCCCGGTGAGGTATTTTTGTAAGCATGCTATGCTAATTCTTTTACAGCAACATGTAAAAAAATTGGCATAGTGGCACTTATGAAAATATGTCACAGGGGGAGGGCTTGGTTGACAAAAATAGAAGGTGCACATTATTTGTGTAGAAATACGGTAATCAAGTAATCTTTGAAAAAGAAGGAAAGGCAATTCAATAAAGAAAAGATTGCTTTTCAACAAATGGTGCTGAAACAACTGAACATCCACATGCAAATGAATCTACAGCCAGACCTTATGCATTTCACAAAAATTAAATAGATCTGTGGTGCAATGGATTGCTTTTGTATGGCCTTTCTAACCATAGTCTTGTAACTCCCACCCAAGCAATTGAGTTGTTGTTGTTGTTGTTAGGTGCCATCGAATCAGTTCCAACTCATAGCAACCCTATGTAAAACAGGACAAAATACTGCCCAGTCCTGTGCCATCCTCACAATCATTGTTATGCTTGAGTCCAAGTGATTGAGTGGGACTATACAAATAAAGTAATTGTGGCCCACCAAGGAGATTGGATGGCTTGCTAATAATGCAAATAAAGTTCATTGCAGCCATGTGGGGGTGCCCTGCAGTGCTATGAATCTTCTTCTATGGCTTTTTTGCCATGGTCTTCTAACTCCCACCCAAGTGATTGGGTGGAACCATGCAAATAAGGTAATTGTGGCCTACCAAGGGGATTGGTCAGTTTTGCCATTCTGCTAGGCTTAAAACAAGCCATCCCAGAGGCAGAAAGACAGTATCTCACTACCACCAAGAAAGAAGAGGACTGGAACATGTCCTTTGGACCCGGGATACATGTGCTGAGAAGTTCCTGGAACCAGGAGACCGAAAGAGAGAGAGCTGTAACAACCAAGATGAGGAGGAGTGGTGGCAGAGAAGCTGTGGCAGCGAAACCAAGAGACCAGCAGGAGATGGTCGAGCCCACAGAGCAGGAGACTGGTTGGAAGAGCTGGTGGAGTAGGGTGCCTCTGGGCACTTGAGGGAGGTAGGTTTGCTGACCCAGGGAGCTAGAGGTGAGCACCTTCAGGCTGAGGCTTACTGGCGGAGTGGGGTGCCTCCAGGCACTTATTGGTAGAGCTAAAGTTGTGACACTGGTCTGAGCAGGGCAGAGGCCGAGGGGCCAGAGAGAGGCGTGCCTGCGGGTACAAATGAGAAGAGGCTGTCCTGATGGAAGAACTGTATCCTTGAGTGTTCCTGAACCTGAATTGTAACCTGTTACTTCCCTAATAAACCCCATAATCGTGAGTATTGCCTGTGAGTTCTCTGTGACCATTGCAATGAAGAACTCAGCAGAGAAGTAGGGAGTGCCACGGGAGGAATGGTTGATGTCAGAATTGTTAAAAATGGTGGAGAAAGGAGGCATATCTGACTTCTGCCTCATAGGAATCAGCCTTGCACTGCTAATCTAGATGATTCTTCCTCCTTGTGAAGTTAGAGGAGGTCTTCTTCCTCCTTGTGAAGTTAGAGACAACAGATGTCACACCATTTTTACAGCTGGCATCAGAAGCAGGTTTTGCTGCAGTGGTTCCAGACTCATGGAAGCTTGGGACTTTGTAAGAGAAAGAACGAAGGGGCTTGGGAGGTGAAACTTTTGATTCTTAGATGGTTACTTTGGTTGTTGTTACCTGTAATGGCTGAAAGCAAAGTTATGCTGCAGCTGAGGGGAGAAAAGACACATCTGGAATGGCCTGGAGGCAAAAACCAGGCCAGATAAGCAAGATGATTCATAGGGAGCCAGGATCCTCTGGCTCTGCCTAGTCGGAGGCCCAAGGCCATATGCATATGAATGGGAAGATAGTCAAGGGGTGGAGAAGAGAAGATGCAACTGGAATGTTTTAAAAAGTGTTAAGTGGTTAGGATTACATGTTTATTTGAATGTACTATGGATATTGAATCTTTCCCCCACCTACTGTTGTAAAGCAGACCTAAATGTATGATAGAAATTAATATTGGGTATTATAGATTACAGAGAGCCTATAACTCCACCTTCAGTGAGTACTTCATTGGATATACTAAAAGAGGAACTAGAATTTGCCCGAAAGAAACACAGGTCGTTGGTTTGAATGCAGTAGCCCTCTGTATAGAGTTTAGGGGCCTTAGGACAAAACCTGAGCTCCACTCAGGAATTTTGCATTTGAAAAGACATACAGACCTACACAAAACCACTGAGAGAACAGAAGATTTGCATTTTAAGGAGGGACCTGCAGGGGGAAAAAATGACTTTTGCTTTTTTGAATTTCAACCAAGCAAGCTGTTTGCCTTTGGGTGCATTGAGGCAGGAAAAGTCAGTGCCCATCAGAAGGAACTCCCACTACAGAACTGGAAGTTAAAGGGAGCTGGCCAAGTAGATAGCCTGGTATGCCTGCCTCAGGTGACTACCTAGGTCCACTCGTGAGTGGAAGTGGTGAAAGTGCAGCAATGAAGAGACAGGCTGAATTTGGACATGTTCCATTGGCACATGTTGACCTAGCCCACAGGGGCTAGGAATGAGAGAGAGAGGAAGGGCTGACTGGTCAGAAGTGCAGGGAGTTATGTGGACTCCTGAGATAATGGGTAGAGCCCATTGAGCTAGCCCAAAGGGACTAGGGATGAGAGAGAGAGAAGGGGCTATCCATTTTGACCCCAGCTTGGATGGCTAGAGACGAGCTGACCAGAACCCGACTGAATGAAGAGAAAGATGTTTGACACTGTGAGCTGGTGTAGATAGCTGCAGTTTGATGGCTTGCTCTGTACTGGACTTTGCTTATGAATGCAAATGCTCAAAGTTCCAACCGGAACAGAAGATTCTTCAGATAAAGGAACCTGTTTGTCTCCTCAGAGTACTGGTTTGATAGGGACAGACGATTTAGAAATTGGTTATCTAAAACGGGGGAGATAAAGGCATGAAGTGGCTGGCTTACACGCTTTTATGGGTGTGCTTACATTCAAAATGAGCGGGACAAGGGAAGATCCTCACTGAACAGATTCCTCAATTACTGATGGGTCTGGGGAGGAGAGGGTGGGGGAAGATGCTGATAGGATTATATGATTCAATTGTGAGTGTTGATTGTTAACAGGGTTAATTGTGATTGTAGAAGCTGTAATTGTGAAAGAGTGGACTAAGGGGACGGCACTGCCAGACTGGAGTACAGTGACCAAACCTAAATTCCCTTAAAGGTTTTGCTATGCTGATACCTCAGAAGGCTCAGAGCAAGGGAATAATCTTCTCTCAGTTAAATTTTATTAAACACCAGAAAGGGTGAAGCCGAGATGACTTTTGGAGAACCTGACCAGATCAGGTGGACACCTGAGGCAGATTTGAATGGCTGATACCACTGAGTCGATTCTGACTCATAGGACACTATATGATAGAGTAGAACTGCAACATACCATTTCCTAGGCTGTAATTTTTACGGGAGCAGATTGCCAGGTCTTTTCTCCTGTGGAGTTGCTGATGGGTTCAAACTGCTAACTTTTCAGTTAGGAGCTAAGCACTTAACTATTGTGCCACCAGGGTCCTACCAGACCCATAGAGATAGATATTTTCTTATCTATTTCTATTAAAGCAGATAGGTTATGGTGATGGTAACAAAATATATCTAAAATATATCTAAAACACATAAAGAGTGGAAATACTTTTTCTTGATAAAGCAATTAAATGGCAGGGACTACAAGTTAAACATAACAGAAGGATGTCATACACTTGTTAACTCTACTTCCTGATTTGTACATGAGATCTCAACAAATATTGGAAGGAAGAAACTAGATGGAGAAATGGTGACTGACAGCAGAACAGAGAAAGTTGCAACCTAGGAGCCTATAGAGCTATCTAATTATAAGAAGCTGGCCAATTTGTCTGCAGGACTTTTGAGGTACTAGACACCTTAATGTATTGAATTGTGGTGTTGGTGAAGAATATTGAATATACCATGGACTGCCAAAAGAATGAATAAATCAATCTTGGAGGAAGTACAGCTGGAATGCTCCTTAGAAGCCAGCATGGTGAGACTTCATCTTGTTTACTTTGGACATCTCATCAGGAAAGACCAATTGCTACAAACGGACATCATTTTTGGTAAAGTAGAGGGTTAGTAAAAATGAGGAAAACCCTCCATGAGATAGATTGACACAATAGCTGCAACAATGGGCTCAAACATACCAACAATTGTGAAGATGGTGCAGGACTGGGCAATGTTTTGTTCTGTTAAAGTTGCCATGAGTTGGAGCTGACTCAATGGCGCTAACAAAGACACCTTAGAGGGAAGAGTTGAGGTGTCAGGCTGAAAAAAAGAATGTTCGAAAATCCATTTATGGAATGACTCAGTCCCCAATTCCCCTTATCCATTCTGCATAGCCAAGTGACTAAACTCATTTCTTGCTCTAGCAATAGCAGAAGATGAGAGTTTTGTTCCTTAAGAAACTAAATGTGAGAGGCACTGCATTCATAAACACCAGATTTAGTGAATGGCAAAGGTGAGATAAAAGCTGAAAACAGAAAATTTAGCAAAATTCTGCATTCTAAACAGTGGGACCTACAAGCCCATTTCCTGACTGAACAAATAACCCACAAAGGAGATTGGAAGATGTCACTGGAAAAACCGAACAGTCCCAGGCACTACATCTTGTAATCCAGTATACCTTGAAGGAAAGAGATGGCCTAAGATGCAGTTCTATCCTGTTTTGTGGGCCATTGTTAGTGGCTTGACTGTGTGGTCAGGGACTTGGAAGCAGTGATATGCTGGAGCTGGTTTGTACCAACTCTCATGCCAATTGTGTGTATCTCTTCCAAACTTCAAGTTCAGTGATACTACACTGGTAACCTGAAATTGGCCATGGTGGGAGTATTTACACCATGGAAATTGGCAAATTCTACAAATCATGATTTCCCTACCCCTCCTCCAACCCTGGAAACCCTGGTGGCGTAGTGGTTAAGAGCTACAGCTGCTAACCGAAAGGTCAGCAGTTCGAATATATCAGGCACTCCTTGGAAACTCTATGGGGCAGTTCTTCTCTATCCTATAGGGTCGCTATGAGTTGGAAACAACTCGATGGCAGTGGGTTTGGGTTTTCCTCCCACCCCAAGTCACTGCTTAGAAAAAACAAAATTGGAAGATATGTGAAAAGGAGATATGGGGAGGAAGTTTGTGGGTGGACCGCTTAGAATGGATCCAGAGAGTAAGAATATTTTTGTCCCATGTGACTCCTCACCAAAGGGTCTCACTGGAGAAAAGGCTCTCAATGAACAGGTGAACAAGAAGACTCACCGTGTCGTTATGAATTAGCCTCCTTCCCGAGTCATCCCCGTGTGTAATCGACGAGTTCTTGAACAAAGTGATGGAGCAGAGACAGAGGTTATGCTGGATTTCCTCTCACCATAGCCAATCTGGCTACCAGCTTCCTATCTCATAAGCAGCCATGATTGACCTTGAAATTCCCAAATCACAAATTTCAATATGTTGAATGTTCATTTTCATTCAGTTTGAAACACTTTCTAATTTAATTTCCCTTTTGACGTCTTTGATCCTTAGATTATTTAGGAGTATATTACCTTGTTTCCAAATATCTGGGTATTTTCTAGATATCTTCTTGTTATTGATTTCTAATTTAATTTTATTGTGATCAGAGAACTTCGTATGATTTGAATCCTTTTCAATTTATTGAGACTTATTTTATAGCCCAGAATATGGTCTATCTTGGTAAATGTTCCGTGTGCTCTTGAAAAGAATGTGTATTCTGCTATTGTTGAGTAGAGTGTTGTGTAAATGTCAATTACATTAAGTTGGTTGATTGTGTTGTTCAAGTCTTGTATTCCTTAGTGATTTTCTCAATAGTTGTTCTATTGATTCTTGAGAGAGGCATATTAAATCTCAGATCACAACTGTAAGACTTCCATATTTTTCTTTGCAGTTCTGTCAGTTTTTGCTTCAAGTATTTTGAATCTCTATTAGGTGCAAAACATTTAGGACTGTTATGTCTTGATGGATTATGCCTTTATCATTATGAAATGACCCCTTCTTTACTCCTGGTAATATTCTTTGCTCTGAAACTTACTTTGTCTTATATTAATCTAGCCACTCCTAGCTTTCTTTTATTGCTATTACTGTGATATATCTCCATCCTTTTACTTTTAACTTATTTATATCTTTATATTTCAGATGGGTTTCACGTAGGCAGCATATAGTTGGGTCATGCTTTTTAATTCTATCTGACAATTTCTGGTTTTCAGTTGGGGTGTTTATACTATTTACATTTAATGTGATTATTGATGTGATTGGGGTCAAATCTACTACCTTGCTATTTGTTTTCTATTTGTCTCGTCTGTTCCCTTTTCCCTCTTTTTTGCCTTCTATGGATTGATTATTTTTTATTATTCTATTTTATCTCCCTTCTTGGCTTATTAGCTATAACTCTTCATTTCGTTTGGTTTTTAGAGGTTAGTTTAGGGTATATAGCATATATATTTACATTCAGGTGCTATTATACCACTTCATGTATAGTATAAGAAAATTACAACAATGTATTTCCATTTCTTCCCTCCCAGGCTTTGTTCTCATACATTTTACTGCTACATATGTTATAACCCCCATAATACATTATTATTCTTTTTGTTCTAAGCAGTCAATTATCTTTTAAAGAGATGTTAATAGTTAAACGCAAAGTCTTTTATATTTATCCTTATTGTTACCATTTCTGGTGCTTTTCATTCCTTTGTGTATATCTGTGTTTCCAGTCTACCTGAAGGAAGTCCTTTAACATTTCTAGTCATTCAGGTTTGCTGGTGATAATGAATTCTTTCAGCTTTTGTGTGTCTAAAGTTTTTATTCTGCCTCCACTTTGAAAGATATTTACTACTGTGCCACCAGGGCTCCTCAAAATACTTAGAAGTCTTTTTAACTATAGGTTAACTAATAGGTTAAATAGGCTTGTTTTATTTTGTTTTTTTCTTTCAGTACTTTAAAAATGTTGCTGCACTACTTCTGAATTGTATTGTTTGCTTCAGGAAGTCCACTGTCATTCTTATCTTTGTTCTTCTCTGTGTAATGTATCTTTTCTCTCTGTCTGCTTTTAAGATCTTCTCTTGATCATTGCTTTGGTACAGTTTTTTTCCCCCTATATTTCTTGTGCTTGGGGATCATTTATATTCTTGGATCTGTGAGTTTATAGTTTCATCAAATTTGGAAACTTTTCATCCATTATTATTTCAAATAATTTTCTCTGACCCTCTCTCTTATCTTCTTCTGGGACTCCAGTTATAAATATAACTGCTAGAAATTGTTCCACAGTCCTGTGGTAGTCTTTTAATTTTTAAAAATTCTTTTTTCTTTGTGTCTATTTTGGGTAGCCAAAATAAAGTTCTTCAAGTCTCCAAGTTCTCTAACCCTTTCTCTTTGTCTTTTTAGAGCAGTTATAGGTTTACAGAAAAATTGAGCAGAATATACAAAGAATTTCCATATGCCCCCTCTCATCCTGCACAGTTCCCCTTATTTATTTATTTTTCTGATAATTTTTTTTAAATTGAGTTCTTGTTGATTACACAGCAAGTTAGGTTCCCATTTGACATTTTCCACATAGATTTTTTTATTGACGTTAGTTACATTTATCATAATTTGTCAACATTCTCTTTAATTGTGTCTGTGTCCATCCATATATGTTCAAACACTCATTTTTACTTTGGTTGTGCTGTGTTCACTACATCCATATTGGATGCCACTTTTCCAATCACCACAAATAACAAGTCTCTCTGGTCTAAAGTGTACTTTCCCTTCCCCCCTCCTCTCTCTGATAACCACCAATGAATACTGGTCTCTCTAAATTTATGTGTTCTTGTCTTCTTATAAAAGAGGGATCATACAACGTTTGTCTTTATATGCTTGATTTATTTCACTTAGCATTATGCCCTCCAGGTCCATCCATGTTATAATACGTTTCGCGGACTCATCATTGTTATTAACATCTTGCATTAGTGTGATACATTTTTTATAGTTGATGAACCAATATTAATAAATTATTATAAACTAAAGTCCATAGTTTACATAGGGTTCACTCTTTGTGTTGTACACTTCTATGGGTTTTGACAAATGCATAATGTCATGTATGGAACATAACATTTATCAAATAATAGTTTCACTGCTTGAAAAATCTCTTGTGCTCCATGTATTTATCCCTACATCTTTCCCCCCATCCCACCCCACCCCAAGCCCCAGCAGTCACTGATCTTTTTACTATCTCTATTGTTTTGCCTTTTCCAGACTGGAAAAATGGAAATGAGTGATGTCTCGTTTTAATTTGTACTTCCCTAATGACAAATGGGAGTCCCTGGGTTATACAAACAGTTAACGTACTTGAATGCTAACGGAAACATTGGCAATTTGAGTCCACTCAGAGGCCGAATAGTGAGGAGGCCATTCAGACTGGGAAAAAAACATATGATAGGAATCATAAAAATAAAAGAGCCTAGCAAGGGAGAATGAAGAGAACAGGATACAAGGAAAAGATTAGTCCAAAGGACTAATTGTCCACAGCTACCAAGGCCTCCAGCGGACTGAGTTCAGTACAGCTAGATGGTGCCCGGCTACCACCACTGACTGCTCTGACCAGGATCACAACAGAGGGTTCTGGACAGAGCTGGAGAAGGATGTAGAGCATAATTCTAACTCACAAAAAAAAAAAAGACCAGATTTACTGGCCTAAAGGAGACTGGAGAAACCTTGAGAGTATGGCCTCCAGACACCCATTTAGCTCAGTGGTGAAGTTACCTCTGAGGTTCACTGTTCAGCCTGGGAGTGGACAGCCCCGTAAAACCAAATGAGACTAACGAGGTACAGGAGTCCAGTGACAAGGGCCAGAAGGCAGAAGGGGACAAGGAAACTGGTGATAGGGAACACAAGGTTGAGTAAGGATATTGTTGATGTGTTGTGAGATTGTTAACCATTGTCATAGGGCAACATTTGTAGTAACTGTTAAATGAGAAACTATTTTGTTCTGCAAGCCTTCATCTTAAGTGAGAATAACAGCACAATTGGAAGAGTGTAGTCAATGTCACTGAACTGTGTATGTAGAAATTTTTGAAACGGTGTATCTTTGGCTATGTGTATTTTCACCAAAAAAAAAAAAGGTTGAGAATTTAGAGAGTTAATATGTTGTGGGGTTGTCAACCAATGTCATAAAACAACATGTGTACTACTGTTTCATGAGAAACTATTTGGTTCTGTAAGCCTTCACCTGAAGTACAATAAAATATAGAAAAATAAAATAAAATAAAAGAGCCTAGAAATGAAATACAAAACATGAAAGATACTAGAATCAGATTAAACGTGTAAGATTAATATGCAGTATTACACGTAGATAAAACTGTGTTATAAAGGATCTCTAAATTCATGTAATAGGAAGATGTGACTGCAAAAAGATAAACAATTGGGATGGTGTATTAGTTTCCTAGGACTTCTGTAACAAAATATCACAAAGCAGGTGGCTTAAAATGACAGACATTTATTGTTGCACAGTTTTAAAGGCTAGAAATCTTGAGTTCAGGCTGTCAGCAGGACCATGCTCTCTTAAAGTTTCTATGGGAAGATTCTTTCTTGTCTCTCCCAGCTTCTGGTAGCCTGAGGCATTCCTTGGTTTGCAGTTGTAACATAACTCCTTGTCTGCCTCTGTCTTCACATAGTAGCCTTCCCTCTGTGTCTCATCTCTGTCTCTGTGTCTCTTCTCTTTTATAAGGACACCACTCATATTTGATTAGGATCCACTCTGTGCCAGTATGACCTCATGTTAACTGATAACATCTTCAAAGACCCTGTTTCCAAGCAGGGTCACATTAACAGGTATCAAGGGTAAGAACTTCAAGATATCACTTTGAGGGACTGTGGTGGTTGAGGTTGTGTGTCAACTTGGCAGGGCCATGATTCTCGGTCAGTGGCTTGCAGTTATGATGTAGTTTGGCAGTCAGATGATGTTGTGATCACTTCTGTGATGAGATTTGATATAATGTGATCGCTTCCATGATGAGATCTGTCGTGAATAGCCAATCAGTTGAAAGGGAGTTTCCTTGTGTGTGTGGCCTACACTGAATATAAGTAGACATTCCGGCAAGGCTCGTGGGCTTTCGTTTGCTCTAGATCCTGCAGCTGGCTCCTGTTCATCTGACTTCTGGTTCCTGGGACTTGAGCTAGCAGCTTACCTGCAGCCTTGCCTGCCGATCTTGGGATGCCTCTATCTTCTTAGCCTCTGAGCAAGAGCCCTGCCGCCTGCCAATCTTGGGTTCACCAGCCTCTGTGGCTACGTGAGTCAGCTGGAGCCTCCATCCTGACCCATGGACTTGGGACGGTCCAGTCTCAACAAACTACATGACCCATTTCCTTGATATAAATCTCTCTCTATATATATTTATATGCTTTACTGGTTTTGCTTCACTAGAGAACCCAGCCTAAGACAGGGACACAATTCAATCCATAAAAGATGGAAAGGAAGATAATTTAAAAGTTTTGTGAATTTCTTCTAGTTATTTTTTAAATAATGGCTAAATGAATGAAATAAATGATGACTAAATATTGTATAACAAAAATGGAGAATATTGAAATTTTAGAAAATTATAAAAACTGTAGAAATTAGATTGACAATCATTTGTACAAAGGAAAAATAACTGTATTACAAAGGATTCTTGATAACTATAAAAGAAAAATTTGCTATTTAATTTTTTAAAAATGATATCACCTTGAAAATACAACAATCTATAGCAGTGGTTAAGAGCTCAGCTGCTAACCAAAAGGTTGGCAGTTCGAATCCACCAGCCGCTCCTTGGAAACCCTATGGGGCAGTTCTACTCTGTCCTATAGAGTTGCTATGAGTCGAGATCAACTCAGTGGCAACGGGTTTGGTTTGGTTTGGTTTTGGTTTATAGAACTTTAACAAGAAAATATAAAAGAAAATGTTAATGACCTTGGGTTTGGCATAAATGTTATAAATAGGACACAAAAAGTATACACTATAAAAAAAATTCAATAAATTGGGCATCATCAAAGTTAAAAACCTTTGCTCTTCAAAAGACTGTAATGAAAATGAAAACGGAAGCCACAGACTGGGGGGAAATATATGCAAAACATAGACTGAACAAAAGACTTATACCTAGAACATAAAAAGAATACTAACAACTCAATAATAAGACAACAAACAACCCAATCAAAAAGTTGGCAAAAGATATGAACAGACACTTCACCAAAGAAGATATGTGAGTGACAAATAAGTACATGACAAGATACTCAACACTGTTAGTTATTAGGGAAGTGCACATTAAAACCACAATGAAATACCACTATCCAACCCATTAGAATGGTTACAGTTTTAGACTGGCCATACCAAGTGTGGACAAGGATGTGGAGCAACTAGAACTTTCATACACTGCTGACAGAAATTTAAGTTGGTACAACCACTTTGGAAAACAGTTTAACAGTTTTTTAAAAAAAAAATTAATGTATATCTACCATATGACCTAGTCATTCCACTCCTAGATATTTACCCAAAAGAAGATATCCACAGTTCATCTTTGTCTCTCTGTCGGCCTTCTTCTCTTCGGTGTTCCCCCCCAGACTAGGAGCTTCTCTGTACAGGGACCCCGGTCCAAAGGACATGCTCTGCTCCTGGCACTGCTTTCTTGATGGTATGAGGTCCCCAACTCTCTGCTTGCTTCCCTTTTCTTTTATCTCTTGAGAGAGAAAAGGTGGTGCAGGCCACACCCCAGGGAAACTCCCTTTACATTGACCCAGGGATGTGACCTGGTAAGGGTGGTGTTACAATCTCACCCTAATCCTCTTTAACATAAAATTACAATCACAAAATGGAGGCCAATCACACAATTCTGGGAATCATGGCCCAGCCAAATTGATAAACACATTTTTGGGGGGACATAATTCAATCCATGACAGCCCCCAAAAAATCACATCCTTGCAACATGCAAAACATGTTCATCTCATCATATCATAGCAAAAGTCTTAACTCCAAGTCCAAAATCCAAAAATTCCTCTTCATCTGTTGTCATAGATTGAATTGTGTCCCCTCCAAATATCTGTCAATTTGGCTGGGTCATGATTCCCAGTATTGTATGATTGTGTACCATTTTGTAAATCTGATATGATTTCCTTATGTGTTGTAAACTCTGTCACTATGATGAGGTTATACTGATGAGGTCTACAAGTTTGGATAGTGTCTCAATCCAATCTCTTTTGAGATATAAAAGAGAGAAGTGAGCAGAGACACATGGGAACCTCATACCACTAAAAGTGCAGTGCCGGGAACAGAGCACGTTCTGTGGACCTGAGGTTCCTGCGCTGAGATGCTCCCAGACCCAGGGAAGACTGATGCATCACAAGGATCTTCCTCCAGAGCCAACAGAGAGAGAAAGCCTTCCCCTGGAGCTGGCACCCTGAATTTGGACTTGTAACCTACTGGACTGTGAGAGAATAAATTTCTCTCTGTTGAAGCCATCCACTTGTGATATTTCTGTTAGAGCGGCACTAGATGACTAAGACATCTGTGAAATCTAGAATACAAGTTATCTGCTTCCAAAGTACAATGGCAGAACAGGCACAAGCTAGACATTTCCATTACAAATGGGAGAAACTGGAGGGAAAGAAGGGATAACAGGCACCAAGCAAGTCAGCAGAACACATTACATTAGCCCTCAAGCTTTGAAAATAATCTGTTCTCTGAGACCGTTTATACAATAGCCCTGCCCTCCAGACTGTAGATATTGTCCACAGTCTCCAGATACTGAGTGGAAGCACCTCAGCCCTGGACTTCAGCTCCAACTTCCAGGCCCACTGGGATGGCAACTCCTCTCCCTTGGCTTTACTTGCACCATTCTCCTAGTCTGAGTGGCAACTGCACCCTTAGAAAACGCAGAGGTCATGGCTCCACCCTTTGAAACTCCAGAGGTCCTGGCCATACCTTTTGAGACTGAAGCAGCTTGACTTCTTGTGTTCCTTGTCTCTTCAGCTTCTGCTTCCTGGTTTCTTGGCCTCTCGGCTTCTCGGGCCTCAAGCCCACATCTGCCCCGCTGGGGCAAGTGTTCCAAAGCTCTGTAGCTCCACCGATAAGTGCCTGGAGGCACCCCACTCCACCAGGAAGCCTCGTGTGCACAGACACTCGGCTCTCTTGCTCCGTAGGTTGGCAAGCCTAGCTCCACCGATAAGTGCTGGAGGCAACCTACTCCGCCAGGAAGCCTCCTGTACACAGGCACTTGGCTCTCTCCCTCCGTGGGTCAGCTCCAGCACTGTCTGGCACTGGTCTCCTGGTTCTGCTGCTTCCAGTTCATTGCTGCTGCCAGTCCTCTACTGCTGTTTCTCACCATCTGCACCTTATCTGGTGTTAACAGTTCTCCTCACCTCTTTCTGAGTCCATCCATTCACAGTTTCAAAACCACTTCCACATTTTAGATATCTGTTAGAGCAGAACCCCACTCCCAGTACCAAATTCTGTCTTAGTCATCTAGTGCTGCTATAACAGAAATATCGCAAGTGGATGGCTTTAACAAAAAGAAATTTATTCTCTCATAGTCTAGTAGGTTACAAGTCCAAACTCAGGGCATCAGCTCTAGATGAAGGCTTGCTTTCTCTGTCGGTTCTGGATGAAGGGCCTTGTCATCAATCTTCCCTTGGTCAAGGAGCTTCTCAGCACAGGGACCCCAGGTCTGAAGGACAATGCTCTGCTCCCGATGCTGCTTTCTTGGTGGTATGATGTCCCCCCGCCCTCTGCTCACTTCCCTTTCCTTTTTATCTCTTGAGAGATAAAAGGTGGTGCAGGCCACACCCCAGGGAAACTCCCTTTATATTGGATCAGGGATGTGACACAGGTAAGGGTGTTACACCCTAATCCTCTTTAACATAAAAATTAAATCACAAAATGGAGGACAACCACGCAATACTGGGGATCATGGCCCAGTCAAATTTATACACACATTTTTGGGGGGACATAATTCAATCCATGACAGCCGACTTGACAGTAACTAACAACAACATATATATATGATATTGAAGACAAAGTAATAAGTTATATTCTTTCATCTGTTCTAAACTGTGCACTTTAATCCAGAAATGCCAGCACCGGGGCACTGCATCCATGCCCTCATTCTCTGTGCTAAGTAAACATAGAAGATATCATAATCAATCATGGCACCAAACCCAGATTCATCTTCAGAATCCTTCATAACACAATAGCATGATAGCCACTATCACAAACCAGAGTTGGTCTGTGAAATAAATCTTGTCATTCCTGCCCGAATGAGTAATAGGCAACCCTCTTTAAAAAACTTCAAAAGCCAAAAACTACAAATCAATATAGTTTTCTGAGTGAATCTCAAAAAAAAAAAAAAAAGGATTCATTCATTTATTCAACAAATGTTTAAATATGCAAAGCACTTAGACTATGCTTGACCCATAGTGGGCACTACGTAAGTATTTCCATTATGATTATTGAGCATCTTCTATGGCCAGACACTATTCTCTGCAGTGGGGAAACACCAGTAAACCAAACAAAGGCCCCTGCTTTCATGAAGCTTCCTTTCTAGAAGAGGGAGAATTGACAATAAACAGAATAAATAAGTAAATAATATAGTTTACTAAAATATAATAATACTATAGAAAGTGTCTTAATTACGTAGTGCTGCTATAAGGGAAATACCGCAAATGGGTGACTTTATCAAACAGAAATTTGTTTTCTCACAGTTTAGGAAGCTATAAGTTTGAATTCAGGGTGCCAGCTCTAGGGGAAGGCCTTTTCTTTCTGTAGGCTCTGGAGGAAGGTCCTTGTCTCTTTGAGCTTCTGCTCCTGGGTGATCTTCATGAGGCTTGGTATCTCACTTCCCTCATCTCTGCTTCTCTCGCTTGCTTAATATCTTTTGTATCTCAAAAGAGATTGACTCAACACATGCCTTACACTAATCCTGCCTCATTAACATAACAAAGAAAACCCGTTCCCAAACAGGATTATAAACACAAATATAAGGGTTAGAATTTATAACACATATATTGGAGGGACACAATTCAATCCATAATAGAAAGAAACAAATCAAGGGGGAAAATTAGAGAGTGCCATATGCCCCAGCCATTCCACTTCTAGGTATTTATTTTTAAAAAACTGACAGCATATGTTCGCACAAAGACTTGTACATGAATGTTTATAGCAGCTTTATTTGTAATGGCCAGAAATTAGAAATAAGTCAACGTCCATCAATAGGTGAATGGATAACAAATTGTGGTATATCCATAGAAAGAAATATCCCAACAATAAAAGGAATAAACTATTGATATATGTAACTACATGAATTAAGCTCAAAATAATTTATTTTTCTTGGGGGACATCTAGGTCAACTGGCATAACATAGTTTATAAAGAAAGCATTCTACATCTGACTTTGGTGAGCAGCCATTTGAGATACTTCCACTGGTCCCATCCTGTTCGGAACAAAAGAGAATGAAGAAAACCAAAGACACAAGGAAGATATTATTCCAAAAGACTAATGGACCATAATTACCACAGCCTCCACCAGCCTGAGCCCAGAACTAGATGGCGCCCAGCTACCACCACTGACTGTTCTAACAGGGATCACAATAGAGGGTCCTGGACAGAACGGGAGAAAAATGTAAAACAAAATTGAAATTCATAAAAAAAAGACCAGGCTTGCTGGTATGATAGAGACTGGAGAAACCCCGAGAATATGGCCCCTGGACACCCTTTTAATTCAGAACTGAAGTCACTTCCAAAGTTCGCCCTTCAGCCAAACATTAGACAGGTCTATAAAATAAACAATAACACACATGAGAAATGAGCTTCGTAGTTCAGTCGTGTATACGAGACTAAATGGGCACACCTGGTCAAAAGCAAAGATGAGAAGGTAGGAAGGGACAGGAAAACTGGATGAATGGAAACTCGGGATGGAGAAGGGGAGAGTGTTGACACATCGTGGGGATGGCAACCAATGTCACAAAACAATTTGTGTATTAATTGTTGAATGGGAAATTAATTTGTTTTGTAAACTTTCACCTAGAGCACAATAAAAAATAAATAATTTATGCTGAGTAAAAGACTTCAGACAAAAAAGAGTACATGCTGTATGATTCTGTTTATATAAAATTCTAGAAAATGTAAGTTTATCTATAGAGATAAGAAAGACCTGTAGTTTCTTGCAGACTGGTAGGGGGAAAGAAGGACTATGGAGGGGAAGGAGCCAGGGATTACTAAAGGGCACAAGAAAACTTGGTGATGATGGTTATATTCATTACTTTGATTGTGGTGATGGTGGAATTTTATACATATATTTGTATGTATAATTGATATACAATAAACTGCACATACATAAAGTAAATTTGATAAGTCAAATTTAAAGGTAAATTTTTAATATGTGCAGTTTATTGTATATCAATTATTCTTCAATAAAAGTGTTTTTAAAAAATAATGTTCATCATCTTTTCTACTGTAAAATGGAGACTTGTAAATATTTAAAACTTTTTCGAACTTATTATGCCATCTCTTAGAACAAATCTGTTTGAATCTGCTTCCAGTTAAGAAAGGATACTGATACCAGATTTGCCCTTCTGCTATAAACAACTAGAAACTGAGAAAAGTATGTGAAACAACTGTTCATACATTGGAAAATAGGCTACACACGATTGTGATCCCTGAGATAAGAGTAATAAATGAAGTGAACCTTATGATTGCCCCAGCTTTCTGCCTGGAGGCATTATCTGATCTACAGTACAGGAAGGAAGAACCCTAGCAGAGCATGATGGTCTTGCCAAGTTGAGACTGAGGTTGGAGTTTGATGAGGCTGAAGCAGCTGGAATTTGTGAAACAGAGCACTAGAAAAAAATGAGCTATTGAGAGAAAGAGCTCCAGAAATCTGCATACAGGTCCAGTTGAGTTCTTGTGCATGTATAACATGAGACTCCAGAAGGCCAGACAAATAGCAATTAGCAAAGAGAGAACAACAAAGGAGCTATAAAATGAATGATTTCTAGAGCTTACACAGTCATAAAAGACATTCAAGTTCTGACCATTTAGAGTAGATGGAAACACCTGGGGCATTCCGTTGAGACCCTGAAATTAGCCCTAGAGAAAAGTTACCCTTACGCCTGCTCTAACAAATCTAATTGCCTGCAAAAGCAAAACTAGTATTCTTAGAAGGAAGACACTCTTAATATTCACAATGTCTAGCATTCAATAAAAATTACTAGACATTTCAAGAAGCAGAAAAATGTGACCTATACTAGGAGAAAAATCAGTTAATAGAAACAAACAAAAAAATTACAGAGATAATAAAGCAAAAACAGTGATGCTAAAAGAGCTATTATGACTATATACAATATATAAAGAAAAACATAAACATAATGAGGAGAAAATGTTAAAAATATAACCAATGGAACTTCTAGGGCTAAATAATACAATTAGCTAAAATGAAAAATATACTTCTTGGGATTACAGGAGGTTAGACAATACAGAAAAAAAGATCAGTGAACTTGAAGGCATAACAAATCATGCTACTATGTTTTCAAATTCACTGAAGGCCTGAGGAAAACAAAATGAATGGGAAAAAATGAATACAGTATCAGTGATCTGTGGGAAAATGTCAAGCAATCTAACTTACATGTAATAGGAATCTCAAAAAAGGAATGAGGCAGATAAACTATTTCAAGAAATAATGGCCAGCAAATCAAAACCGCAGTGAGTTATCACTTCATGCCCACTATATTGTTATGATTAAAAACACTGAAAACACCAGGTGTTGGCAAGGATGTAGAGAAATTGGAACCCTCATCCATTGCTGGTGGGACTGTAAAATGGTACAGTCACTGTGGAAAACATTTTGGAGGATTCTCAGAAAGTTAAACATAGAATTACTATACCAAAACCCAAATCAAACCCATTGCCATCAAGTTGGTTCTGACTCATAGCAACCCTATAGGACAGAGTAGAACTGGCCCATAGGGTTTCCAAGGCTGTAATATTTATGTCTTTATGTAATCTTTATGTCTTAGGCTGGGTTGTCTAGAGAAGCAAAACCAGTGAATCATAAATATATATATAGAGAGAGAGAGATTTATCTCAAGGAAATGGCTCACACTATTGTGGAGGCTGGCAAGTCCCAAAGTCCATGGGTCAGGCATCAGCTGGAGGCTTCTCCTGACTCACATGGCTACAGGAGCTGACGAACCCAGAATCTGTAGGTCAGACAGCAAGCAGAGGGCTGTGGAGCTGGTGAATCCAAAGTCAGCAGGTCAAGGGACAGGCTTCTGGCTCAAGTCCCAAGAACCAGAAGTGAGATGATGACGAGCTGGAAACAGGATCCAGAGCAAGCAAGTGAGCTTTGCCAGAATATCCACATATTGGGTACAGGCCACACTCCCTGGGAAACTCCATTCCAACTGATCGGCTGATCACATCAGATCACATCATAGAGGTGATTATATTATATTACAAAATAGAGGATAATTGCATCGGATCACAAAATGGAGGATATACATAATAATGTAGCTAAGTTAACACATAATATTAAATATAACAGTCCATCACTTGTCAACTTGGCACCTGTATACATCTCCTTAAACCATACATAGTCTCTAAATAAAGACAATTGTAAAATCATAATTCCACCTAACATGATAAAACTAACATACATATAACCAAAAATGCACTAGCTCCATTTACATCTTATACTTGATAAGAGATGGGATAAGGGAGGGAAGAAAACAAAAATATAGAGATATATATATATACATATATGTATATATACACACACATACACGTATAATAAAACAAGAAAGAAATACTCATAGCAATTATAGTCTTCCTTTCTGCAACTGGTCACATGGTTATAACTGGTATTTAGAACTACCTTCTTCTACTACCCATTCCGTATTCCCTTTACCCTAAGCAGGTACCTCAGCTGGTCTTTGTTCTTTGCCTAATGGGGTGACCCAAACCTTCATTCCTGAAGGGTCTGGGCCATTAGTAGTTATGTCGAAATTGGGATGCTGTAGTTTTCCATTGACTTTAATCACAAGGCATAGTAGTACTAAAAGGCATCCTACGGGATCTCTTGTATTCTGGACATACTCTTCTTTACTCCATTATGTAGTATCAATCCAATTTCCCCTTGGTAATCAGAATCAATCACATCAGCCAATACAGTAACTCCCTTCTTTGCCTCTTGATCCAGAGGCTTGAGGAGCCCAAAGTGGACAGATGGCATTCTTAACTTCCATTTCAATGGAATCAGTGTTGTGTCTCCAGGTGAGAGCATTCCCCCCTTTGGAACTAAGACCTCTAGACCTGCAGAGCATAGGGTCATGGGGACAGGAAGCAAATTTTTGTGAGTGGGTCACTAGGGATGGTGATAGTGAGTGCTGCCACTCCCATTTCCACCCCTTGGCTCCTGGACCCATGAATCCTGGCTATGGGAGAAACAGCATCATATATTGGATGCTGGTTTATAGCATATACAGCCTCCTGGAGAGCATTGCCCCAACTCTGAAAAATATTGCCACCTAGCTGGCACCAATTGTGTGTTTAGGAGGCCATTCAATCATTCTATCAAGCCAGCTCCTTCAGGATGATGGGGAACATGGTAGGACCAGTGAATTCCATGAGCACAGGCCCATTGCTGCAGTTCATTTGCTGTGGAGTCCTTTGATCTGAGGCAATGCTGTGTGGGATACAGTGACAGTGGATAAGGCATTCTGTAAGTCCACGGATGGTAGTTTTGGCTGAATCATTGCATTCAGAGAAGGCAAATCTGTATCCAGAGTAAGGTTCTATCCCAGTAAAACAAAACGCTGCCCTTTCCACAGTGGAAGCAGTCCAATGTAATCAACCTGCCACTATGTTGCTGGCTGACTGCCTTGAATAATGGTGCCATATCAGGAACTCAGTGTTGGTCTCTGTTGCTGGCAGATTGGGCACTCAGCAGTGGCTATAGCCATGTCAGCCTTGAGTGTAAGTCCATGTCGCCGAGCCCATGCATAACCTCCATCCCTGCCACCATGACCGTTTTGTTCATGAGCCCATTGGGCAATGACAAGAGTGACTGGGGAAAGAAGATGACTGGTTTCCACAGAATGCATTGTCCTATCCACATGATTGTTCAAAGGTCACCTTTTGGTGAGAATTCACCTGAGACAGAAATATCGTCACTTCTTTGGCCCATTTGGGGAGATCTACCCACCTACCTCTTCTCCATACCTCTTTGTCACCAATTTTCTAATCATATTCCTTCCAAGTCCCTAACCATTCAACAAAACTATTGGCCACAGCCCATGAATGAGTATACAATATCATATCTAGCCATTTCTCCTTCCAAGCAAAGTGAAAAACCAGGTGCACTTGCTCAAACTCTGCCCATTGGGAAGATTTCCTTTCACCACCATCCTTCAGGGAGGTTCCAGAAAGGGGCTGCAGTGCTGCTGCTGTCCACTTTAGAGTGGTGCCTGCATGTTGTACAGAACCATCTGTAAACCAGGCACGAGATTTCTCCTCAGTCATCTGATTATAAGGAACTGTCCATGAAGTCATAGGTGCAGACTGGGAGGGGAAAGGTAATGTGACAGAAGTGGAGGCTATGGGCATTTGAACCACTTCCTCATGCAACTTACTTGTTTGTGCCTTTAGGTCCTGCTCGAGCCTGATCTCATATATACCACTTCCATTTAATGATAAAGTGCTGTTGTGCATGTCTGACTTTATGATTCTGTAGGTCAGACAACACCCAGTTCATGATAAGCAGCTCAGGTCGCATAGTAACTTGGTGGCCCATGATTAGGAATTCAGTCTCTACTAAGGCCCAATAACAAGCTAAAAGCTGTTTCTCAAGAGGAGAGTAGTTGTCTGCAGAGGATGACAGGGCTTTGCTCCAAAATCCTAAGGGTCTGCGCTTTGATTCACCAACAGGGGACTGCCAAAGGATGGCACAGGACCAGGCAGTGTTTTGTTCTGTTGTACATAGGGTTGCTATGAATTAGAACTGACTTGATGGCACCTAACAACAACAACAACAATCTTTATGGATGCAGACTGCCACATCTTTCTCCTGAAGAGTGGTTGGTGGGTTCAAACTGCAGACCTTTCCGTTAGCAGCCAGCAATTCTACTCCTAGTCATATATGCAAAAGAATGGAAAGCAGGAACACAAACAGATACTAGTACACCAGTGTTTACAGAAGAGCCAAAATGTGGAAACAACCTAAATGTCCACTGATGAATGAATCAATAAACAAAATGTGGTACATACATAGAATAGATGTAACTTAGCCATGAAAAGAAATGAAGTCCTGATATATGCCTCAAAACCAAAAAACCAAACCCATTGATTCTGACTCACAGCAACCCTATAGGACAGAGTAGAATGGCCCCTTAGGGTTTCCAAGGCTGTAATCTTTACTGAAGCTGACTGCCACATCTTTCTCCCACAGAGTGGCTGGCGGGTTCAAACTGACCTTCCGGTTAGCAGCTGAGTGTTTAACCACTGAGCCACTAGGGCTCCTTGATATATGCTACAACATGGATGAATGTTGAAAACATTATAATGAGTGAAAGAAATCAGACACAACAGACCACTTCTTGTAGGATCCCACTTATGTATGAAATATCTACAATAAATAGATGTACAGAGACCAAAGATTATTGATTACCAGGGATGGGCAGGAGGGAGGGAGAAAGAAGCAGTCATTGCTTCAGGGGCACTGAGTTTTCTGTTAAGGGTGATAAAAAAAATTCAAAATGGAATTCCACACTTGAGAAATAAATAATATCAATCTTACACAAACTTTTTCAGAACGTAAAGAAGACGGAAAATGATCCAACTGTTATCATGAGGCAAAAACCAAACCCACTGCTGTCAAGTCAATTCAACTCATAGCAACCCTGTAGAACAGAGTAGAACTTCCCCATAGGCTTTCCAAGAAGTGGATGGTGGATTCCAACTGCTGACCTTTTGGTTAGCAGACATAGCTCTTAAGCACTGTGCCACCCAACATTACCAAAACCAGATAAAGATATTACAAAAAAGTACAGACCAATATCTTTCATGAATATAAAGACAAAAATTCTTAACAAAATATCAAGAAACTAAATTCAGCAAAATATAAAAGAATAACGTATCAAGCCCAGGTGGAGTTCATCCCAGGAATGCAGGGTTGATCTAACATGTTTAAAAATCAACAGTTTCCCATATTAACTGACTAAAAGAGAAAAACTGTTAAATCATCTCAATAGATAACCCGTTCCCTGAAAAAGAAGCTTTGACCACACCCATTCATAAGATAAACTCTCGGCAAACCAGGAACAGAAGGGAATATCCTCAATCTGTTAAAAGGTGTCTACAAAAAACCAACAGCTAACATATTTAATGGTGAAGACTGAGAATTTTTCCCTAAGATCAGGAACAAGGCAAGAATGTCCTCTCATCACTTCTATTCAGCATTGTACTAGAGGTCCTAACAATGTAAGAAAGGCAAAAATAAATAAATAAAGTGAAAATTTGTATGATGCAGCAAACATTGCAGTTTACAGCATTGAATGCACATATAGGAAAAGAAGAAATATTTAAAATCAATAATATAATCTTCTATTTTAGGAAACTAGATAAAGAAGAGCAAATAAAATCTTTATGTATTTTTTTCATCTTTTTCATTGTTGTAGATTTTTTGTTTGCTGGGCTTTATGTTTTTCTACTTTTTAATTTTGATTTGTAGGATTGTTGGATTCCTTTGTGGTTACCTTAATATTTACCCCTATTTTTCTAAGTATATACCAGTCTTTTATTACTTTATATTGCCTTGACTTCCCCTCCATATGAAAAATCTATGTCTGCATTTTTAAAGTCCCTCTTTTTTGTTTTAATGTTGTACTTTTTTACATATTGATATCTCTGTTTCCCTATTGTCAATATTTTAGCTTTGATGTATTTTCGACTTCCCTATCTGAGTCAGTATCTGGTTGCTCTGTTCTGTGTTCTGGTCTTGCGTTGTTATCTGATGTTATTGATTATCTAACCGTAGGACTCCCTTTAGTATGTGTTGTAATTTTGGTTTGTTTTTCGCAAATTCCCTGAATCTCTGTTTATCTGGAAATGCCCTAATTTCACTGTCATATTTGAGAGACGGTTTTGCTGGATATATACTTCTTGGCTGGCAGTTGTTTTCTTTCAAGGCTTTATGTATGTCATCCCATTGCCTTCTTGCCTGCATGGTTTCCGCTGAGTAGTCCGAGCTTATTCTAATTGACTCTCCTTTGTAGGTGACTTTTCTTTTAT
>NW_004443951.1:22255430-22275549 GCF_000243295.1 Trichechus manatus latirostris | reverse complement strand
CTTGCTGAAGCCATCATGGACTGCCTCTTTATGTGATTTGATATTGACTGTTGTCTCCGAGCCATCAATAAATTATTATAATTTTATTTTATATTTGTTTAGTGAGTCCTAGCTTCTTGTTTTGTTTTGTTTTGATATGCCACAATAGGCTGCTCATGTGTGCTAGTTTGATTATTGGTGCCTTTGAAGCTCTAATATCCTGTCACCGGGTAGTTAGTTCTGTAACTAAGTATGTGCACACAGAAGTCTGTTAAATTTTCCAGTATGGGTTCAGCTCAGGTGTCCAGGCAGTTGGTCAGCAAGTGTGTGGTACAGGCTCTCACCTACAGTCCTAGAGAGGCATGGGTGATTGGTGCAGGCACTGGACTCTGGCTGTGGTAGGGGATCACACGCTGAGCCAGGCAGGGGTCTGACAGCTGCCCCTGAAAGTCTGAAAGGAAAGTGTGTCCCTATTCCTTAGGGCCAGTAGGTAGGTGAGTTTTGTAGCCGGACTATGAGCACCCCACTCTGTTGGCTGTAAAGACTCGAGGACATCACTTTTTCTTAGACTCCTGTAGCAGTTGACTAGATGGTTTAGGTGACATCACCAGTCCTCAAGCCCATGTTGCGGATGTAAAAGTGTCTACTTAAGGGGCAGGGCTGTTTCGAGGGTCACAAATCTGCCACTTCACAGCTGAAACAGTTGAAGTTAAACTTCAGGTGTTTGCCCTGTTGTACTGTGGTAGTGAGGGCTAATGCTGTTGTGATGGGACCCCACAAGTCTATACAGGGGTGTAAGACACTCAAAGTCTGCAGACCCCTTATGCCTGTGCCTAGCAAAGGAGCTGTGCCGACCCTGAGTTCCAGGCTTAGGGGAGCCAGTAGCTTATTTATTCCCTCTCTAAGGCCAGGAGAATGGGTCAGGGTGACTTTTGGGATCTACTTCAGGCCCAGGGGAGTCAGACTTCAGAAGACCAGACCAGTGCAGAGCGGGGAGGGAGGAGGTAAAAGGGAGAGAGGTTTTTCCCAAATGGACTTTTTTTTCTTTAATCCCCGCAAAAGGCCGCACGCATGTACTTATCTTTAGCCACTTGGGAGCTGCTTTTCCCTGTTTTGGAGTGTCCAAGCAGAATCTCTGCTGCCGGATCTCTCTCAGTGTGGAAACTGCTTCCCGAGCACGTGCACAGCTGTTTGCCTGCTTCACTGTGGACCCGGCACAGCTGAAAAGTTTCAGTTCCACCACTGCCGCTCTGGTGCTGCTAGCTTCTTCTGAACCGTCTCCCTCTTCCCCCGCCACTCAGTCTGATTCCTCAACTTTGCCTTGTTCAAGGCTCCTAGATATTCATATATAATCAAATCACTTGTTTTTCCAGGTCTTTGTTGTAAGAGGGATGTAGGAAGCGTCTGACTACACGGCCATCTTGGCCCCACCTCCGAAAATTCAATCTAAGCAAGCAGAAGAAAAGAAAAAGTAAATTAGAGCAGAAATAAATGAAATTGAAAATTGGATATTAATAGAGAAAATCAACAAAACCAAAAGCTTGTTCTTTGAAAAGATTAGTAAAATCGATAATCCTCTTGCCAAGATATCCAAAAATAAAATATTCAAATTACTAATATTAGAAATGAAAGTGGGGCAATCACTACTGACTTCATGGACATTAAAAGAATATTATGAACTTTATGCCCACAAATTTGATAGATGAAATGGACCAATTCATTTGAAGACACAATCTACCACCAAACATGCACAAGGAGAAGTAATCTGAACAGGTCTACATCTATTAAAGAAATTGAATTAATAATGAATAATCTTCTGGACTGAGGAGCCAACATGGCACTATATACAGAAGCACCATGCCATCCCTCTGCAGCAAAGACCCAAAAAACTAAGTAAAACAGATACAAACTTCAGTCCTTGAACCCTAAGCATCAAATGAAGGAATAAAAAACTCCATCAAGCACTGAATGGAATAAGAAACTGACAGAGAACAGAGAATGAGGAGAGCTACAGAGTGGAGATCTCTTACCAGCTAATGTAGCATGGATTCACCATCTTGGACCTTAGCCACCAAGGACCATAGACAGGGAGTACAGGAAGGCTACTTCAAGGAGCTCTCAACAGGAGACAGAAAATCCGGTAACCAGGACTACAGCTTTCCCACCCCTAATCCTTCCCTCTATGCAGCCTCTGCCACTTTCCAACAGGCTGTGGTCCCTCAGCCGGAGAGACACCAGCTCACTGCTGTCCGGGTCTGCTCCACTCCCACCGGCCGGCCACTTCAGTGACATTTTTTTTTCCTTTCCCTTCTTCCGCCCTCCTAGCCCCATGCATCACCCATGCCCCTTCTTGACAGGCTGAGTCACACAGCTCAGCTAGAGAGCCACCAGTACAGGGCTTTGCTGGGTCTGCCTTGCCCCCACCCTCCGAATCCTACCACACTGCCATTTTATTTATTTATTTTTCTTTTTTCCTTCATTTTTTCTTTTTTTTTTTTCTCTTTTTTATCTTCTTTCACTCATTCGCTTAGCTCCGCATATAACATCTTCCTTCCTGCCTATCTGCACCATGCACTAAGTGCCATGCCTCTGAGCAACACCAGCATGGTCCCCCAGACCCCACCTTGCACTGCCTCCCAGCCCTGCCCCGTTGCCCCAGTTCATGCCACATGCTACCCACCCCCGCCACCCCACTTCCACTGGACCTGCCCTGCTGCACCATAGCTAAGTGACCGGCCCTGCCCACCTGGACAAGTTGATGAGAAGTATTGTGCCCACAGATGAGCAAGCAATAAAACATGCCCAGTCCACCTGCCCAGATATAACCAAATAAAACAAAAAAGCAGCACAAAACAAACAAATCTACAGGCAATAAATGAAGAAAATAATTCCTGAGTGTCCCGGAGGCAGCAGACAATATCAAAACATTAAAAAACAGGACAGGATAGCTCCAGAAAATGACTAAAATAAAACACCAGATGATCTTCCAGTAGAAGAAAAGGCACTGAAACTTTCTGATAGGGAAATCATACTCTAATATTCAGGGTTCTCCAAGAGATGAAGGAAACAGCAGACAAAATTAAGGAAAAAATAGACAAAATCTGGGAATACACAGACAAAGCAATGGAAGATTCAGGAAAATAATACAGGAACAAAATTTCAAAATAAATAAACAACTAGAAATCGTACAAAAACAGCAGAGAAATCCAAAAGATAAACAACAAGATTTCAAAAATGGACAGTGCAATAGAAGGCTTTAGGAACCTTCTTTTGAAACAACAGAAGACAGGATCAGTGAAATTGAAGACAAATCCTTGGATACCACTTTGAGGAAAAATCAGAGAAAAGAATGAAGAAATCCTGAAAACAATGTGGGATACAATCAAAAGCAAAAAACTGCATGTGATCAGAGTTCCAGAACAGGGAGAGAAAATGGAAAATGCAGAGATGATCATGGAAGATTTGCTGACAGAAAATTTCCTTAATATCATGAAAGACAAAAAGCCAACCATCCAAGAATCTCAAAGAACTCGGTATAGGATAGATCCTGTCTTAGTCATCTAGTGCTGCTCTAACAGAAATACCACAGGTGGATGGCTTTAACAAAGAGAAGTTTATTCTCTCACAGTCCAGTAGGCTACAAGTCCAAATTCAGGGCATCAGCTCCAGAAAGACCTCTCTCTCTGTCGGCTCTGGAGGAAGGTCCTTGTGATACATCACTCTTCCCTTGGTCTAGTAGCATCTCAGCACAGGAACTTCAGGTCCAAATGACGCACTCTGCTCCCAGCACTGCTTTCTTGGTGGTATGAGGTTCCCCTGTGTCTCTGCTTGCTTCTCTCTTTTATATCTCAAAAGAGATTGGATTAAGACACTATCTTATCTTGTAAACCTCATCAACATAACCTCATCACAGTGATAGAATTTACAACACAGAAGGAGATCACATATAACCTTATCATAGTGATAGAGTTTACAACACATAAGGAAATCACATCAGATTTACAAAATGGTACACAATCATACAATACTGGGAATCATGACCAGCCAAGCTGACAGATATTTTTAGGGGACACAATTCAATCCATGACAGACCCCAAAAGAAAATCCCCAAGGCATATCATAATCACACTTGCTAAAACCAAAAACAAAAAAGAATCCTGAGAGCAGTTCGAGAAAAAAAAAAAAGTCACATACAAGGGGAAACAATAAGACTAAGCTCTGATTACTCGGCAGAAACCATGGAAGCAAGAAGGCAATGGGATGACGTACATAAAACCTTGAAAGAAAAAAACTGCCAATCAAGAATAATATATCCTGTAAAACTCTCCCTCAAATACGATGGCAAAATTAGGACATTTCCAGATAAATAGAAATTAAGGGAATATGTAAAAACCCAAACAAATTGACAAGAATTATTAAAGGAAGTCCTTCAGTTAGAGAACCAACAACATCAGACAACAACCTGAATCTAGGATACAAGACAGCATCAGTCAGATGCTAGCCTAAGTAATGAACTCTCAAGGATAAAACAAAACTAAAAGATTCACAACAGGGAACCAGAGAGGCCAGTCTGTAAATGACAACAACGTCAGAACAATGAAAGAGGGAATAAACAGTGTAGGTATAGAACTTTCAAATGGAGAAGAAGTCAAGGCAATATCAAGTAATAAAAGACTGGTTTAAACTTAGGAAAACAGGGGTAAATTTCAAGGTAACCACAAAGAAAGTTAACAAATCTACTCATCAAAATAAAGAAGAAAAACATAAAGTTTCAGTAAACACAAATTCTACAAAAACTAAAGAAAGAAAAAAAATTCACAAACAAAAGGAATTCAGCACAGGAGAGTAAGAAGAACAAAGTAAATGTCAGCACCCAAAAAAAAGGACTATAAAATGACAGCAATAAATGCACACCTATCAATAATCACACTGAATATAAATGGTTTAAATGCAGCCATAAAGAGATAGAGTGACAGAATGTATAAAAAAAACAGGACCCATGAATATGCTGTCTACAAGAGACACACCTTAGAAACAAAGACCTAAATATATTAAAAAATCAAAGAAAGGAAAAAAATACATCAAGCAAACAGCAATCAAAAAAGAGAGCAATACTAATCTCAGATAAAATGACTTTAAAACAAAATCTACCATAAAAGACAAGACTGAGATCTTCTAAAAATTAAACATGTGTGCTAATCAAAAGACTTCACCAAAAGAGTAAAAAGAGAACCTACAGACTGGAAAATTTTTTTTGCTATGACAAATCCAACAAAGGTCTAATCTCTAAAATCTACAGGAAAATCCAACACCTCTACAACAAAAAGACAAAAATCCAATTTAAAAAATGGGCAAAGGATATGAACATACACTTCACCAAAGAAGACATTCAGATGGCTAACAGACACATGCGGAAATGCCCCCCAATCACTAGCCATTAGAGAAATGCAAATCAAAACTACAATGAGACACCATATCATACAAACTTTACTGGCACGAATTAAAAAACCAGAAAATAACAAATGTTGGAGAGGCTTCTAGGAGCTTGGAACTCTTATGCACTGCTGGTGGGGATGTAAAATGGTACAACCATTTTGGAAAAAAGATATGATGCTTCCTTAAAAAGCTAGAAATAGAAATACCATACTATCCAGCAATCCCACTCCTAGGAATATATCCTAGAGAAATAAGAGCCGTCACATGAATAGACATATGCACACCATGTTTTCTGCAGCATTATTCACAAAAGCAAAAAGATGGAAACAACCTAAGTTCCCATCAACAGATAAATGGATAAACAAACTATGGTACATACACACAGTGGAATACTACGCAACAATAAAGAACAATGATGAATCACGAAACATCTCACAACATGGATTAATCTGGAGGGCTTTATGCTGGGTAAAATAAGTTAATCAGAAAAGGACAAATACTGTATGAGATCACTATTATAAAAACTCATGAAGAGGTTTACCCACAGAAAGAAAAAATCTTTAATGGTTACAAGGGAGGGGAGGGGTGGGGAGGGAAAAACACTAAATAGGCAATAGATAAGTAATGGTTTTGGTGAAGGCTAAGACAGTACACATTACTAGGGAAGTCAGCACAACTTGACCAAAGCAAGGTCATGGAAGCTTCACAGACACATCCAAACTCCCTGAGGGACCAAACTACTGGGCTGAGGACTGGGGACCATGGTCTCACGGGACAGCTAGCTCAATTGGCATAACATAGTTTATAAAGAAAATGTTCTACATCCTACTTTGGTGAGTAACGTCTGGGGTCTTAAAAGCTTGTAAGCAGCCATCTAAGATACTCCACTGGTCCCACCCGGTCTGGAGCAAGGGAGAATGAAGAAAACGAAGACACAAGGGGAAGGTTAGTCCAAAGGACTAATGGACCACTACTACCACAGCCTCCATCAGACTGAGTTTAACACAGTTAGATGATGAGCAGCTACCACCGGCAACTGCTCTGACAGGGATCACAATAGAAGGTCCCAGACAGAGCTGGATATAAATGTAGAACAAAATTCTAACTTCTAAAATAAGGCCAGGCTTACTGGTCCGACAGAGACTGGAGAAATCCCGAGAGTATGGCCCCCGGACACTCTTTTAACTCAGTGTACTGAAGTCATTCCCTTCAGCCAAAGATTAGACAGGCCCATAAAACAAAATGAGACTAAATGGGCACACCAGCCCCGGGGCAGGGTTGAAAAGGCGGGAGAGGACAGGAAAGCTGGTAATGGGGAGCCCAAGGTCAAGAAGGGGAGAGCATTAACTTGTCATGGGGTTGGCAAACAATGTTACAAAACAATATGTGTATTAATTGTTTAATGAGGAACTAATTTGCTCTGTAAACCTTTATCTAAAGTACAATAAAAAAGAGAAAAATAATAATAATTAATAACTTCCAAAAAAGAATGCAACAGAACAAAATGTTTTCACCGGTGAATACTAGCATACATTTAAAGAAGAGTTAACATTGTTCTTTCTCAGACTCTTCCAAAAAACACAAAGAAGGGAGAACTTACCAACTCATTCTATGAGACCTATTACCGTAATACTAAAACCAAACACATTATTAGGAAGGAAAATTACAGACCAACATCTCTCATAAACATAGATGCAAAATTCCTCAAGAAAATGTTAGCAAATCTACCACAACACAGTGATTTTTATCGCAAGTATGCAAGGCTGGCTTGTTATTGATTGAAACCTATCCCCAAAATTATGTGTTATAAATCCTAACCACTATATCTGTGATTATAATCGCATTTGGGAATGGTTTGTCTTTGTTAATGAGACAGGATTAGTGTAGGGTGTTAATCTATTTTGAGATATAAAAGATATTAAACAAGCAAGCAAAAGAAGCAGAGCTGGGGAAGAGAGATGTCAAGTCACGTGATGATTGCCCTGAGCATAAGTTCAAAAAAGGAAGGACCTTCCTCCAGAGCTGACAGAGACAAAAAGCCTTTCCCTAGAGCTGGCGCCCGGATTCAGACTCGTAGCCTCCTAAACTTGAGAAAATAAATTTCTGCTTTTTAAAGTCATCCACTTGTGGTATTTCTCTTATAGCAGCACTAGATAATTAAGACAGAATTTGGTAGGGAGAAGTGGGGGTGCTGCTCTAACAAATGCCTACAGTGTGGAAGTGGTTTTGGAATTAGCTCATAGATGGAGGTTGGAAGAGTTTTAAGGTGCCTAATAGTAAAAGCCTAGATTGCCTCAAAAGACTGTTGGTAGAATTATGGACGTCAAAGGCAATTCTGGTGAGGGCTCAGAAGGAAATTAGGAGAGCTGTAGAGAAAGTCTCTGTCATCTTAGAGAATAGATATGGAGCCAGCGAAGGAATGTTGCTAGAAACGTGGACGATAAATGTGCCTCTGGTGAAGATTTAAAAGAAAATGATCAACGTGTGATTGAACAATGGAAGAAGGGCAATTCTTTTTATGCAGTGGCAAAGAGCTTGTCTGAATTGTGTACAAATGTTTGATGGAAGGTAGAACTTTGTAGGTAATGAACTTGGATATCTGGCTGATGAGATTTCTAAGCAAGATCTTCTTAAAGGGGCTGTGTAGTTTCTCCTTGTCGCTTATAGTAAAATGTGAGAGGAAAGAGATGGACTTAAAAATAATCTATGCAAAATGAAAATAGAACTTAAAGACTTGGAAAAATCTGTAGTACAAACTAAGGACATGTGTCCTAGAATGTTCACCAAGGACATGGCTACACAATCTTTTGTTAAAGAGATTAAGCCTTTGTCTGATGGATCTAACCAACTACCACATCAGAAAACCCAGCAGCTTAGACAAAAGGGGACAGAGAAAACAAAAGTAAAGAACACTATCTGCTTCTTGGAATTCTGGCAGGAAACAGGCCAAAGGAGCTACATCTGTTGTTCTCCAAGAAACGAAAAGGATCATCCTTGGAGCAGCTTGGTGATCAGCAGAACTATTGGAAGGAGCATGGGAAGCAATTCCTTCTCAGTTTCAATGGGTGGGGCCACAGTCTCCTGGATCACAAAGGGTGGAGCCACAGCCTCATAGGTTTCAAAGAGTCAAATCTTCTTTGCCAGAGTGTGGGGCTGCTGTTAAGCTGTGCCAGGGGGATGAAATTGTTACCCAAAGCTGAGGGGGTGGGGCTGCCATGCCCAAGGGGCAGAAGAATGGGAACTGCCAGGACCGTGGGGGTAGGGTTGCCAGTCAGATAGACTAAGAGAATGAGGATGCCCAAAGCCAAGGGAGCAAAGTTGCCATGCCAGTGGGCCTGGAAGGCAGAGATGAAGCCCAGGGCCAAGAAGCCTACACCCAGAATCCAGAGAGCGTGGCTAATACCCAAAGTCTAGAGGGCAGAGCCATTGCCCAGAGAATCCCAAAGAACAAAGAATTATTTTCAAGCTTTGAGAGCTAATGTAAATTGTTTTGCTGGCTTTTGCACTTGCTTGGGGCCCATTATCTCTTCTTTCCCTCCAATTTCTCTCATTTGTAATGGAAATGTCTACCTTGTGCCTATTCCACCATTGTACTTTGGAAGCAGAGAACTTACATTCTAGATTGCCACCGGCTCACAGATGAAGAGAAATTTTGCCTCAGGATGTAATATGTCTCACCAGTATTTGATTTAGATGATTATAAGATGAGATTTTAGACTTGGAGTTTATTTAAGACTTTTGACATGATGTGATGGGGTGAATGTGTTTTGTATGTGGCAAGGACATCAATTTTTGGAGGCCAAAGTGTGAAATGTTATGGATTGAATTGTGTCCCCCAAAAATATATGTTGTAAATCCTAACCACTATATCTGTGGTTATAATCGCATTTGGATTATGTTAATGAGACAGGATTAGTGTATGGTGTGTCTTAAGTCAACCTCTTTTGAGATATAAAAAGAGATTACACAAGCCAGCAAAATAAGCAGAGATGGGGGAAGAGAGATGTCAAGCCACATAAAGATGGCCCAGGAACAGAAGCTCAAAACAGACAAGGACTTTCCTCCAGAGCTGACAGAGAGAGAAAGCATTTCCCTAGAGCTGGAACCCTGAATTCAGACTTGAAGCCTCCTAAACTGTAAGAAAATAAATGTCTGTGTGTTAAAGCCATCCACCTGTGCTATTTCTGTTATCACAGCACCAGATAAATAAGACATGGTTCAACCTTCAAAAATGAATTAATGTAATTTATAATATTGCATTTGTCAGTTTGTCATACTGTGGGGGCTCATATGCCACTGGTATTCAAATAGCAGCAGAGTTACCAGTGGTGGACAAGTTTCAGCTGGGCTTTCAGACTAAGACAGACTTGTCTGACTAAGAAGGACCTGTGGTCTACTTCTGAAAAAAATTAGCCGGTGAAAACCTGATGAAGAGCAAGAGAACATTGTCTGATACTGTGCTGGAAGATGAGCCCCTCAGGTTAGAGGGCACTCAAAAGATGACTAGGGAAGAGCTGCCTCCTCAAAGTAGAGTTGACCTTAATGATGTAGATGGAGTCAAGCTTTTGTGACCTTCATTTGCTGATGTGGCACAACTAAAAATGAGAAGATATAGCTGCAAACATCCATTAATTATCAGAACGTGGAATGTACGAAGTATGAATCTAGGAAGATTGGAAATAGTGAAAAATTAAATAGAACCCATAAACATAGATATTCTAGGCATTAGTGAGCTAAAATGGACTGGTACTGGCCATTTTTAATCAGACAATCATATGATCTACTACAACGAGAATGACAAATTGAAGAGGAATGGCATTCCATTCATTGTCAAAAAGAACATTTCAAGATCTATCCTGAGTACAACACTGTCAATGATAGGGTAATATCCATATACCTACTAAGAAGGTCAGTTAATACGACTGTTATTCAAATTTACACACCAACCACTAAGGCCAAAGATGAAGAAATTAAAGATTTTTACCAATTTCTGCAGTCTGAAACTGATCAAACATGCATGTAATCAAGACACACTGATAATTGCTGGTGATTGGAATACAAAAGTTGGAGACAAAGAAGAATGACTGGTAGTTGGAAAATATGGCCTTGGTGATAGAAACGATGCTGGAGCTCGCCAACGCCTTTTTTCACCAACATAAATGGTGACTATACACGTGGACCTCACCGGATGGAATACACAGGAATCAAATCGACTGCATCTATGGAAAGAGAGAATGGAAAAGCTCAATATCATCAGTCAGAACAAGGACAGGGGCCGACTGCAGAACAGACCATCAACTGCTCATATGCAAGTTCAAGCTGAAGCTGAAGAAGAGTACAACAAATCCATGGGAGCCAAGTACGACCTTGAATATATCCCACCTGAATTTAGAGACCATCTCAAGACTAGATTTGATGCCTTGAACACTAATGACAGAAGACCAGACCAGTTGTGGAAGGACATCAGGAAAGCCAAAGTTCATTAAAAAGACAGGAAAGAAAGAAAGGACCAAAATGGAGGTCCAAAGAGACTCTGAAACTTGCTCTGAACACAGAGTAGCAAAAGCAAATGGAGGAAAGGATGAAGTAAAAGAGCCGAACAGAATATTTCAAAGGGCAGCTCAAGAATACAAAGAAAAGTATTATAATGACATGTGCAAAGACCTGGAGTTAGGAAACCAAAAGGGAAGAACACACTCGGCATTTCCCAAGCTGAAAGAAGCAAAGAAAAAATTCAAGTCTCGAGTTGCAGTAGAGAAGGATTCTATGGGAAAAATACTGAACGACATAGGAAGCATGAAAAGAAGATGGAAGGAAAACACAGAGTCACTGTACCAAAAGAATTGGTCGACATTCCAACATTTCAAACCTGTTGCTGTCGAGTTGATTCCAACTCATAGTGATCCTAGACAGAGTAGAACTGCCCCATAGGGCTTCCAAGGAGCAGCTGGTGTATTCGAACTGTTAACCTTTTGGTTAGCAGCCAAGGATGAGTGAGCACTTCCAGCCCTGCATCCGTTTGTTGAAACATCTCAGTTGGCATTCCGTCAATTTCTGGGGCTTGTTTTCACCAATGGCTTCAGTGCAGCTTGGAGTTCTTCCTTCAGTACCATCGGTTCTTGATCATATACTACCTCCTAAAATGTTTGAGGGGCCTTGGTGGGTTTGGCTGCTAACAAAAAGGTTGGCAGTTTGAACAGAAAAAGGGGACATTATGTGGTTTGAAGTCAAGAAAAGTGTGCATCAGTGTTGTATCCTTTCACCATGGTTATTCAATCTGTATGCTGGGCAAATAATCCGAGAAGCTGGACTATATGAAGAAGAATGGGACATCAGGATTGGAGGAAGAATCATTAACAACCTGCGATATGCAGATGACACAATCTTGCTTGCTGAAAGTGAAGAGGACTTGAAGCACTTACTGATGATTAAAGACCACAGCCTTCAGTATGGATTACACCTCAACATAAAGAAAACAAAAGTCCTCACAATTGGACCAGTAAGCAACATCATGATAAAAGGAGAAAAGATTGAAATCATCAAGGATTTCATCTCACTTGGATCCACAATTAACAACCATGGAAGCAGCAGTCAAGAAATCAAAAGACTGCCCAGCTACCACCACTGACTGCTCTGACCAGGATCACAACAGAGGGTTCTGGACAGAGCTGGTGAAGGAAGTAGAGCATAATTCTAACTCACAAAAAAGAGACCAGATTTACTGGCCTAAAGGAGACTGGAGAAACCCCGAGAGTATGGCCCCCAGACACCCTTTTAGCTCAGTGGTGAAGTTACCTCCGAGGTTCACTGTTCAGCCTGGGAGTGGACAGCCCCGTAAAACCAAATGAGACTAACGAGGTACAGGAGTCCAGGGACAGGGGCCAGAAGGCAGAAGGGGACAAGGAAGCTGGTGATAGGGAACCCAAGGTTGAGTAAGGATATTGTTGATGTGTTGTGAGATTGTTAACCGTTGTCATAGAACAACATTTATAGTAACTGTGAAATGAGAACTATTTGTTCTGTAAGCCTTCATCTTAAGTGAGAATAACAGCACAATTGGAAGAGCATAGTCAGTGTCACTGAACGGTGCATGTAGAAATTTTTGAAATGGTGTATCTTTGGCTATGTGTATTTTCACCAAAAAAAAAGGTTGAGAAGTTAGAGGGTTGATGTGTTGTGGGGTTGTTAACCAATGTCGTAAAACAATATGTGTACTACTGTTTCATGAGAAACCATTTGTTCTGTAAGCCTTCACCTGAAGTACAATAAAAAAAAGAAAGAAATCAAAAGACACATTGCATTGGGCAAATCTTCTGCAAAAGACCTCTTTAAAGTGTTAAAAAGCAAAGATGTCACCTTGAGGACTAAGGTGCGCCTTACCCAAGCCATGGTGTTTTCAATCGCCTCATATGCATGTGAAAGCTGGACCATGATTAAGGAAGACGAAAGAAGAATTGACACCCTGGAATTGTGGTGTTGGCGAAGAATATTGAATATAACATGGACTGCCAAAAGAATAAACAAATCTGTCTTGGAAGAAGTAAAGCCAGAGTGCTCCTTAGAAGCCAGAATGATGAGACTTTGTCTCATGTACTTTGGACATGTTATTGGGAGAGACCAGTCCCTGAAGAAGGACATCATGCTTGGTAAAGTAGAAGGTCAGTAAGAAAGAGGAACACCCCCAACGAGATGGATTGACACAGTGACTGCAACAATGAACTCAAGCACAGCAATGATCATGGGGATGGAGCAGGTCCAGGCAGTGTTTCATTCTGTTGTACATAGCTATCACTCAGAACTGACTCGACAGCACTTAATAACAACAACAACATCATATCAGTAGGTTAAAGAGAAAATATCACATAATCACATCACTAGATGCAGAAAAACATTTTACAGAATTCAACAGACCTTCATGATAAAAAAAAAAAAAGTCAGTGTTATGGATTGAATTCTCTCCCCCAAAAATGTGTATCAACTTGGCTAGCCATGATTCCCAGTATTGCGTGGTTGTCCACCATTTTGTGATCTGATGTGATTTTCCTATGTGTTGTAAATCTTACCTCTATGACATTAATGTGGAGGCAGTTATGTTAATGAGGCATGACCCAGTCTACAAGATTAGGTTGTATCTTGAGTCAAAATCTTTTGAGATATAAAAGAGAGAAGCCAGCAGAGAGACAAGAAGACCTCATACCACCAAGAAAGTAGTGCCAAGAGCAGAGCACATCGTTTGGACTTGGGATCCCTGCACTGAGAAGCTCCTAGATCAGGGGTAAATTGATGACAAGGACCTTCCTCAAGAGCCGACAAAGACAGGAAGCCTTCACCCAGAGCTGGTGCCCTGAATTCGGACTTCTAGCCAACTAGACTATGAGAGGACAAATTTCTGTTTGTTAAAGAAATCTGCTTGTGGTATTTCTGTTATAGCAGCACCAGATAAATAAGACACTCAGCAAACTAGGAATAGAAAGTAATTTCCTCAATATGATAAAGAACATCTACAAAAAACCTGCAACTAACATCATACTTGTGAGAAAGCAGATGCTTTTCCCCTAAGATTGAGAAGACAAGGATGTCCCCTCTCACCACTCCTATTCAACATATCCTGGAAGTCTTAACTAATACAATTAGACAAGAGAAGTAAATGAAAGGTATATAGATTGGGAAGGAAGAAATAAAACTGTCTTTGTTTGCATATGATATTATGATCTCTATGTATAAAATTCCAAGAAGTCAACAACAAAAAAAACTCCTGCAACTGATAAGCGATTATAGCAAGGTTGCAGGATACAAGGTTAATATACAAGAGTCAGTTGCCTTCCCATATACCAGTAATGAACAACACCATTTACCTTAGCACTCCAAGAATGAAATAAGTATAAATATAACAAAATATATAGAAGATCTATATGGAGGAAACTGTGAAACTCTGATAAAAAAAATCAAGGAAGATCTATATAAATGGAGATATTCCATGTTCATGGATCAAAACTCATTGCCATCGAGTCAATTCCGACCCATAGCAACCCTATAGGACAGTGTAGAACTGCTGCACAGGGTTTCCAAGGCTGTAATCTTTACGGAAGCAGACTGTGACATCTTTCTCCCACAGAGTAGCTGGTGGATTCGATCCGCCAACCTTTTGGTTAGCAGCTGAGCACTTAACCACTGTACCACCAAGTCTCCTTGTTCATGGATAAGAAGACTCAATATTGATAAGATGTCCATTCTTCCTAACTTAATCTGTAGAGTCAACCCAGTCCCAGCAAGTTATTTTGTGGATATTGACAAACTGATTATAAAGTTTATATGGAAAGGCAAGAAGCACAATAGCCAACACAATACTGAAGAACGGAGTTAGAGGACAAACACTAGAAAACAGAGTTGGAAGACTGACAAACAATGATCAAGACAGTGTGGACTGGTGAAGGAGTAAATAAGTAAATCAGTGAAACAGCACAGAAAGCTCAGAAAAAGACCCGCACAGATATAGTCAACTGATACTTGATTTTGTTCCAACAACACTGGCCTCCTTTCAGTTCCTTCAATGCACCAAGCTCTGTTTTGGCTCAAATTCTTCAGGCAAGGTCTTCTATCAGCCTGTAATGTTCTCTTTCGTGTCAATCCTTCTAATCACCTCTCAATTTTTTGGCCTGCCTGCAACCTAGGACACTTCCACAATAATGAACTTACCTGGCTCCTTCCCTCTGATATCAGAGGAATAGAAAATCCTCCTCTAAATCTAAGCTATCTATTTGCAGTCTAGATGCCAATACTTTTCTCTGCTTCCAAAACATTTTCTATTGATTATCTACTCTCCTGCTTATATCTTCAAATTCTTTCATTGTTTACTATGCCTCCCTTTTGTATGTAAACACGTTCTCAGGATATAAATACACTTCCCTCTGAAACAAATTTTTAGAAAGAGTAGTTTACTTTTCCTTTTTCTGCCTTCTCACACTCCCATTTTCTCTGCAACCCACTGCAATCAGACTTCTGTCCCCTCCACTCCCCCAAAGACTACTTTTAATAAAATAACTATGCCCTTCTAATTGCCAAATCCAGTAGACATCTTTCAGCCCTTATTTCACTTGGTCTCTCTGCTGTACTTGATAAGATCGACCACTTCCTGCATTAAATTTTTTTTCTATGGCTTTCATAACTTTTTTTCCACTGGAGCCTTCTACTTCTCTGGATCTTCTTTCTTGGTTTCTTTCATGAACTCTTCGTATATTTACCCCTAAATTCTAGTGTTCTCCAGAGGTCCATCCTCAGACTCCTTCTCTTCCCATTTTATACATGCTCTCATTTACACAATGGTTTTAACTATTACCTGTATGCAGATAATTCCTGAGTATAGTTTTCCCTCCCAGTAGTCTCACCTGAGCTCCATGCCAACATATCTCTTTTGGATTCTGTGGTGCACCACCAGACCTCCCGTTCAGAACTGAGGCACTCACTCCTCCAGCTATCAGGCGTGTTGGCTGCTGATGGCTCACAACTGCATACCTCGCTGGGAATTACTCTCCAGTAAAAGGAATTGTCTCATCCCAGTTTATGCCCACCCTCCTCCAGCCTCGCCGCTAATCTCCACCAGGGACAGCACACATCCAGTGACTAGTTAATAGGGGAGATACAAAGGTTTGGCCCCTTCATTTCAATTTGGGACAACTCTGAAGGACCATCCCAATTCCAGAGCTCTCCATAGATTGGCTGAGATCTCTGTTGTAACTGTATCACAGTTCAACTTTCTTTTCTGTTCAATCCTGCTTCCCTTTCATCCCTTACAGGTGTTGTTCCTGAGTGTCCAATAAGTCTCCTGCACACAAATCTCCATCTAAAACAATATCCCAACTGCCTATTAGTATACAGATCATACTTGTTTCCATGCCTCAGCATAGGCCTATAACCAGTGAATGACTATGAAGGAATACATTAGATAATTTATGTGGCCTACATAAAGTTCTGATATATAACTGAACCACACACACAAAAAAGCTACTTTCTCCTCTTATGCCCATATCAACCTCCCCACTAGATTTGAACATATTGGACAGGGATCACGTCTTTTCATTTTTGTATTTCCAGTGTTAGAGACTCATCTGGCACAAAAAAGGCAACAAACTCTATTGCTGAATAAGTGAAGAAAATTAATAAATAACTGGATGAACCTACTCTTGCCGTCAGTGGTTTTAAACCACATCTGCAAATTATTTGGTACTCCGGTCACTGAGAGGTGGGGTCTATGTCCTCTCACCTTGAATCTGGTTGGGACTGTGACTGCTTCAACCAACAGAATGGGGAAGAAGTGATGACTTATGATTGTTGAACCCAGGTAAAAAGGTTATACAGCTTCCACCAGGGACCCTTGGGATGCTCACTCTGGAGGAAACCAGCTGCCTTGTAAGAAGTTGGACTACCCTAAGACCACAATGCTGAAGACACCATGAATAGACACTCCAGTAAATAGCCCCAGTTGAGCTCTCAGCCAACAGCCAGCATCTGCCAACCATGTAAATGAGTCATCTTGGATGTCAAACCCAGTGAATGTTCACGTGACTATAGGCCCAGTCAACATCTGACTGCAACCTCATGAGACCCCCAAGAAAAAATGGACAAGCCAAGCCCTTCCTAAATTCCTGATCCACAAAACTATGATCAAAGTAAAATGGTTGTTTTAAGCCCCTAAGTTTTGGGGTAATTTATTATTCAGCAGTAGTAACCAGAAAAATTCGTATCTGAGATGTATGGAACTACTTAACATGTTTGATTTTTTACAGTCTACTTTCCAAAATTAGACTTATAGATTTATTATTGTGATATCTGATAAAGCTCTTCATTATTTACCTCATTTGCATGCTCAGTCATGGAAGGTAAAGCTGTATACACATGATGAAGAAGGTTTTCATTAATATAATTTTCCATGTACAGAAGTATTGACCTAGAAATCAGACCGTATAAAAGAAAATATAAATTCTAGCTTCAGTTCTTCTATTTACTTGTTTCTATGACTTTGGTTAATTCTCTTTAAATTTCTGAGCCTCAGTACCTTTGTATAATAATATTTGTCATGGCTGCTACCCAAGATTATAGTGTAAAGTATTAGATAAAATACTATATGTTCAACAAGTTTGTAAACTATAGAATGTAAACTTATAGCTTACAAAGTTGTTTTACCTGTTTTATTTTGCTATAATAATTCTTATACTATTACCCTTGATGGTATCCATGATAAATATTATTATACAATATTTATTAATAAGTCTTATAGGACTAGTTGGAATACAGTATAGGAGGAGAAAGAACAGTGGTCTATCTACTAGTGAAAGAAGAGCTGAGTACCAGGCCCAGCTTAAATAACCAAAAGTAGTTATACGAAAGGAAATAAATCCATATATCTCAATATCTTGGTGCTTCAAGTGAGAATGTAAAGCAGAAGTTGGGTTTATTAAAAAAAAAAAAATCAAGGTCAGAATAACCTTTCTGGAAAAAGAAAATTAGCCAGTATGGTGAAATGCAAAGCTACAAAGAAAGCACATGCAGAAATGGTCTAGTTATCAGATGAACTAAATGCAAAAGAGAACTTCGGAGTTTAGTATGAAGAAAGCCTATTTCTCAAAGGCAACAAAATAGAAGACTCTTTTATTTTCAATCTTTACTGTGAACTATCTTTAGAGATATTTTTATATTAAATACCGTATCTCAAAGGCAGAAACTGTATTTTATTTTGCATTAGTAGACCATAACAAGCATTCACTGAATGAATAAAATGCAAGATATCATTAATTTCTTAGATATAATAGATATGATTCCAAAAGTGGAATAAAAAATCCTTGGCTTGAGTGTCAGCTCTGCCATTTACTAGTTCTAAGACTTCGGATAAACCACATTCTCTCAGGCTCAGTCTCCTTGTTAGTGAAGTAAGGATTCTTTCGTTACACAATTAGTTAGAATTCATTCTATGCCAAGCTTCCCACAGAGAATATAAAGTTCAGTAAGAATGCTTCCTGCCACCAAGAAGTCTAGTGAAACAGAGCTTTAAACAAATAAATTCAATAAAGTGTGCTTGGCAAACAATGAAGGAACATGGGAGTGCCATCACAGAAGATGGCAGAGTAGGAAGATCCAGGAATTGGTCCTTCCACCAAACAACTATTGAGCTAGCAAGGATTGTCTGAATTAACTATTTTGGAACTCTGGAGTCTAGTCAGACACTTGCAGCATCCAGGGGAGTACTTGATGAAGAAAGAGGCTGGTAAATTCTGGTGAATTTCAGCATCTTGCCAAGTAGCCATGGGGATTGTGGCCTGTGTTCCCAGTATGGCTTGCCAGTGTCAGTCAGGGTGGGTACCAGGGACCTTGACCTCCAAAAATTGGTGTTGTGAGTTTTGATATGACTGGTGGCTCACTGAGAGGTCAGTACAGGGGTTGGCCATTGCTTCAACCCCCATGGGCTTAAGTTGCTTCCCCACCAGCATAGATCGAGGGTATTTAAAGCAGCCAAACATCCTTTTTTTCTTTCTTTCTTTATCCCTTTCTTTCTATCTGTCTTATAGGAGCTAAGCATTTAAGGAAATCTCTATCGGGTCACTAGCTGACTATGCAGATAAAAACTTCAGTGAACACAAATAACAAGGAATATATAGTCTTGGCAAAAATAGTTTGGAAAAGTCACGAAATAAATGGATGACAGCAGCCTTCACCAAGCAACAACAGCAATCCCTGGGGAGGAGGCAGAATCTGATTTCCAGAGTTATCACATTACAATATTCAAAATTTCTTGTTCTCAATAAAATGTTACAAAATATACAAAGAAACAGAAAGCTTTGGCTGCTCACAGAGAAAAAAGAAATTGACAAAACTGTCCCTGAGGAAACCCAGACTTTGAATTTATTAGAAAAAGACTTTAAAAAATTAACTGTATTATATGTTCAAAGGACTGAAGGAAACCACAGAAAAAGAACTAAAGGAAATTAGGAAAACTGTATGAACAAGTAAGGAATATCAATAAAGAGGTAGAAATTAAAAAAAAAAAAAGCAAATGGAAATTCTGGAACTGAGAAGTACAATGGCTGAAATAAAAAATTTACTAGAGGGATTCAGCAACATAATGTAATCAGGCAGAAAAAGAATCAGCAAACTTGAAGATAGGGAAATTGAAAGTATACAGTCTTAGGTGCAGACTATGCCGAAAGGAAAATGAATGAAGAGAAATGAACAGAGCCTAAGGGACCTACGGGACACCATCAAGCATACCAATATATGCATTATGGGAATCCCAGAAGAAAAAGGGAGGGCAGAAAAAGATTAAACAAATAGTAGTCAAACTCTTCCCAAGTCTGATGAAAGATAAGAATATACACTTCCAAGAAGCTCAAAGAACTCTAAGCAGAATAAGCTCAAACAGATCCACACTGAGACACATTATAATCAAATTGTCAAAAGACAAAGACTCTTGAAAGCAAGAGAAAAGTGACTTGTCACATACAAGGAATCCTCAATATTAACAGCTGATTTCTCATCAGAAACCTTGGAGGCTAAAAGGCAGTGGGATGATATACTTTTTTTTTTTTTATTGTTGTAGTTAAACAAAGTTTACATTTCAAGTTAGTCTCCCATACAAAATTTTATACATACATTGTTATGTGACCCTAATTGCTCACCCCATTCTATGACAGCACACTCCTCCTTTCCGCCCCTG
>NW_004443951.1:22238596-22252039 GCF_000243295.1 Trichechus manatus latirostris | reverse complement strand
ATTTTTCATAGTAATCTGTTATGATTCTTTTAATTTCAGTTGGGTCTGTTGTGATATCACCCATCTCATTTCTTATACGGGTTATCTGCTTCTTCTCCTGTTTTTCTTTTGTCAGTTTGGCCAATGGCTTATCAATTTTGTTGATCTTTTTAGAGAACTAGCTTTTGGACTTGTTAACTCTTTCAATTGTTTTTCTATTCTCTATTTCATTTAGTTGTGCTCTAATTCTTATCATTTCCTTCCTTCTCGCGCCTGTGGGCTTCTTTTGCTGCTCTCTTTCTACTTGTTCCAGTGGTAGGGTTAATGTTTTGATTATGGCCATTTCTTCTTTTTGAATGTGTGCATTTATTGCTATAAACTGACCTCTGAGCACTGCTTTTGCTGTGTCCCAAAGGTTCTGGTAGGATGTGTTTTCAATCTCGTTTGATTCTATGAATTTCTTTACTCCATCCTTAATTTCTTCTATAACCCAGTAGTTTTTAAGCAATGTGTTGTTCAGTTCCCATGTGTTTGATTTTTTTTTCCTTGCTTTTTGTGTTGTTGATTTCCACCTTTATGGCTTTATGGTCAGAAAAGATGCTTTGTAATATTTTGATGCTTTGGATTTTGTTAAGGCTTGCTTTATGGCCTAATATGTGGTCTATTCTGGAGAATATTCCATGTGCGTTGGAAAAGAAAGTGTACTTGGCTGCTGTTGGGTGCAGTGTTTGGTATATGTCTATGAAATCAAGTTGGTTGATAGTAGCATTTAGCTCTTCAATGTCCTTGTTGGGCTTCTTTCTGGATGTTCTGTCCTTCACTGAAAGGGGCAGGTTGAAGTCTCCTACCACTATTCTGGAGCTGTCTATCTCTCTTTTCAGTGTTGTTAGAGTTTGTTTTATGTATTTTGGAGCCCTGTCATTGGGTGCGTAAATATTTATTATAGTTATGTCCTCCTGGTGTATTGACCATTTAATCATTATATAGTGCCCTTCCTTAACCTTTGTGGTGGATTTTACTTTAAAGTCTATTTTGTCAGAGATCAATATTGCCACTCCTACTCTTTTTTGAGTGTTGTTTGCTTGATATAATTTTTTCTATCCTTTGAGTTTTTGCCTGTTTGTATCTTTAAGTCTAAGGTGCATCTCCTGTAGGCAGCATATAGATGGATCATGCTTTTTTATCCAATCTGCCACTCACTGTCTCTTTATTGGTACATTTAGTCCGTTTACATTCAGCGTAATTATTGAGACGTGTGAGTTTAGTGCTGTCATCCTGATGTCTCTTTTTGTGTGTTGTTCACAGTTTCTTTGTTCCCCTTAATTTTCTGTGCTGAGTCGTTTTTCTTTATGTATTTTTTTCATCTTTTTCATTGTCGTAGATTTTGTGTTTGCTGGGTCTTTATATTTTTCTACTTTTTTATTTAGATTTGTAGGATTGTTAGATTCCTTTGTGGTTACCTTAATATTTGCCCCTATTTTTCTAAGTTTATACCAGTCTTTTATTTCTTTATATCGCCTTGACTTCCCCTCCATATGAAAAATCTATGTCTGCATTTTTAAAGTCCCTCTTTTTTGTTTTAATGTTACACTTTTTTACATATTGAAATCTCTGTTTCCCTATTTTCAATGTTTTAGCTTTGATGTATTTTCGACTTCCCTGTCTGAGTCAACATCTGGTTGCTCTGTCCTGTGTTCTCGTCTTGCATTGTTATCTGATGTTATTGATTATCTAACTGGAGGACTCCCTTTAGTATTTCTTGTAATTTTGGTTTGGTTTTTGCAAATTCCCTGAATTTCTGTTTATCTGGAAATGCCCTAATTTCACCATCATATTTGAGAGACAGTTTTGCTGGATATATAATTCTTGGCTGGCAGTTTTTTTCCTTCAAGGCTTTATGTATGTCATCCCATTGCCTTCTTGCCTGCATGGTTTCTGCTGAGTAGTCTGAGCTTGTTCTAATTGACTTGCTTTGTAGATGACTTTTCTTTTATACCTAGCCACTCTTAAAGTTCTCTGTTTATCTTTGGTTTTGGCAAGCTTGATTATAATATGTCTTGGTGACTTTCTTTTGGGATCTACCTTACGTGGGCTTGGCTTCAATGAGCATCTTGGATAGGTATCTTCTCATCTTTCATGATATCAGGGAAGTTTTCTGCCAACAAATCTTCAACAATTGTCTCTGTATTTTCTGTTATCCCCCCTGTCCTGGTACTCCAATCACTCGTAGGTTATTTCTCTTGATCGAGTCCCACATGACTCTTAGAGTTTCTTCATTCTTTTTAATTCTTTTATCTGATTTTTCCTCAGATAAGTTGGCATCAAGTGCTTTATCTTCAATGTCACTAATTCTAACTTCTACTGCCTCAATTCTGCTCCTATGACTTTATGTTGAGTTGTCTAATTCTAAAATTTTATTGTTAATCTTCTGGATTTCTGATTGCTGTCTCTCTATGGATTCTTGCAACCTATTAAATTTGTCATTATGTTCTTGAATAACTTTTTTAAGTTCCGCTGCTACTTTTTCTGTATGTTCCCTGAAAGTCTCTGAATTTGGTAGAATTTCCTTTCTAATTGATAGAAGAGTTCTGTATATTAATCTTTTGTATTCTGCCTCTGGTAATTCCAAGAAATTCTCTTCCTCCAGAGAATTGATTGATTCTTTATTTTGGGAGCTTGCTGAAGCCATCATGGACTGCCTCTTTATGTGATTTGATATTGACTGCTGTCTCTGAGCCATCAATAAATTATTATAATTTTATTTTATATTTGTTTAGTGAGTCCTAGCTTCTTGTTTTGTTTTGTTTTGATATGCCACAATAGGCTGCTCATGTGTGCTAGTTTGATTATTGGTGCCTTTGAAGCTCTAATATCCTGTCACCGGGTAGTTAGTTCTGTAACTAAGTATGTGCACACAGAAGTCCGTTAAATTTTCCAGTATGGGTTCAGCTTAGGTGTCCAGACAGTTGGTCAGCAAGTGTGTGGTGCAGGCTCTCACCTACAGTCCTAGAGAGGCATGGGTGATTGGTGTAGGCACAGGTATCTGGCTGAAGTAAAGGGTCACATGCTAAGCCAGGCAGGTAGTGATGGCTGCCCCTGAGAGTCTAAAAAGAAAGCATGTCCCTATTCCCTAGGGTGAGTAGGTAGATGAGTTTTGCAGCTGGACTACGAGCACCCCACTCGGTTGGCTGTAAAGACTCGAGGGCACCACTTATTCTTGGACTCGTGTAGCAGGTAACTAGGTGACGTAGGTGAAGCCACCAGTCCTCAAACCCCTCGTGTGGATTGGTAAAGGTGCCTGCTTAAGGGGCAGGGCTGTGTCAAGGGTCACAAATCTGCCACTTTACAGCTGAAACAGTTGAAGTTAGACTTCAGATGTTTACCCTGTTGTACTGTAGTAGTGAGGGCTAACGCTGTTGAGATGGGACCCCACAAGTCTATACAGGGGTGTAAGGCACTCAAAGTCCACAGACCCCTTATGCCTGTGGCTAGCAAAGGAGCTGTGCCGATCCTGAGTTCCTGGTTTAGGGGAGCCAGTAGCGTATTTGTACCCTCTCCAAGCCAGGAGAATGGGTCAGGGTGCCTTTTGGGATCTACTTCCAGCCCAGGGGAGTCAGACTTCGGAAGGCCAGACCAGTGCAGAGTGTGAAGGGAGGTGGTAAAAGGAGAGAGGTTTTTCCCAAATGGGCTTTTTTTTTTTAAATCCCCATGAAAGGCCGCACGCATGTCCTTATCTTTAGCCACTTGGGAGCTGCTTTTCACTGGTTTGGAGTGTCCAAGCAGAATCTCTGCTGTCGGATCTCTCTAGATGTGGAAACTGCCTCCCGAGCACATGTGCGCAGCTGTTTGCCTGCTTCACTGCGTACCTCGGAGCCAGCTGGGGCTGAAAAGCTGAAGCCAAGTCCAGTCTGGCACTTCTCGCTTCTTCAGAACAGTCTCCCTCTCCCCCCGCCACTCAGTCTGATTCCTCAACTTTGCCTTGTTCAGGGCTCCTAGATATTCATATACAATCAAATCACTTGTTTTTCCAGGTCTTCGTTGTAAGACGGATATAAGAAGCCATCTGACTACTCCGCCTTCTTGGCCCGCCTCAATATACTTAAAATACTGAAAGAAAAAACTGTCAACCAAAACTTCTATACCCTGAAAAATTAGCCTTCAAAAATGAAGGAAAAATTAAGACATTCCTAGATGTTAAAAAAAAAAAAAAAGCTAAGGAAGTTCATCACTAGTAGACCTGCCCTACAGGAAATGCCAAAATGAGTCCTCTAGGCTAAAACAAAAGGCACTAAATAGTGACTTGTAGCCATAAAGAAATAAATATCATTGGTAAAGGTAGCTAAAACCAAACTGAACCCACTGCTGTTGAGTTGATTCTGACTCAAAGCAACCCTATAGGACAGAATAGAACTGCCCCATAAGGTTTCCAAGTCTGTAAATCTTTACAGAAGCAGATTGCCACATCTTTCTCTGGCAGAAATGCTGGTAGTTTTGAACTGCCAACCTTGCTGTTAGCAGCCAAGTGTTTTAAAGGTAACTACATAGGTAAATATAAAAGCTAATACTATTGTATTTTATGTCATGTAACTCCTCTTTTTATTTCCTATGTGATTTAAAAGACAAATGCATTAAACAATAATTAAAAGCCTATGTTAATGGACACACAATGCAAAAAGATATGAGTTGTGAAAATAACAACATAAAGTTAGGGGGACTGAGTTGGATAGGAACAGAGATAATGTATACTATTGAAGCTAAGTTAGTATTAATTCATCCTAGATAGGTATTAGGTTGTTAACTTTAATCCCCATGGTAACCATTAAGAAAAAAAAAACTAAAAAAATTACAAAAAGAGGATATCAAAATGGAACTAGTAAAAAAAACACTCAAACACAAAATAAGGCAGTATTAGAAGAATTAAGGAACAAAAAAGATATGGCATATAAAAAACAGCACTATGACAGAAGTAAGTCATTCATAATCAGTAACCACTATTTTATTGTGTTTCAGGTGAAAATTTACAACGCAAATTAGTTTTTCATTCAAAAATTTTATACACAAATTGTTTGGTGACATCAGTTGCAATCACTGCAATGTATCTGCACTCTCCCCCTTTCCACCCTGAGTTCTCAGTGTCCATTCATCCAGTTTTCCCATCCCTTCCTATTTTCTCATCTTTGTTTTTGGGCAGGTGTTGTCCGTTTCATCTTGTATACTTGATTGAATCAGGAAGCACATTCCTCACGTGTGTTATTTTTTGTTGTATAAGCCTCTCGAATCTTTGGCTAAAAGGTGGACTTCTGGAGTAGCTTCAGTTCTGAGCTGGGTGTCTAGGGGCCGTAGTCTCGGGGGTTCCTCCAGTCACTGTTAGACCAGTAAGTTTTGTCTTTTTTTGTGAATTTGAATTTTGTTCTACCTTTTTCTCCCACTCTGCCTATGACCCTTTATTGTGATCCCTCTCAGAGTGGTTGGTGGTGGTAGCTGGGCACCTTCTAGTTCTTCTGGGCTCAGGCTAGTGGAGGCTGTGGTTCACATGGTCCATTAGTCCTTTGGACTAATATTTTCCTTGTGTCTTTGGTTTTCTTCATACTCCTTTGCTCCAAACGTGCTGGGACCAATAGATGTATCTTAGATGGCCACTTGCAAGCTTTTAAGATCCCAGACTCTACTCACCAAAGTAGGCTGTAGAACATTTTCTTTATGAACTATGCTATGCCAATTGACCTAGATGTTTCCCGAGATCATGGTCCCCAGGCCTCAGCCCAGTAACTCAGTTCCTCAAGGTGTTTGGATGTATCTAGGAAGCTTCTATGACTTTACCTTGGTCAGGTTGTGCTGACTTCCCTTATATTGTGTGTTGACTTTCCCTTCATCGAAGTTGATGCTTGTCTACTATCTAATTAGTGATTTCCCCTCCCCATACTTCCTCTCTCTTGTAGCCATCAAAGATTTTTTTTTTTTCTGTGTGTAAACCTTTTCTTGAGTTTTTATACAAGTGGTCTCATATGATATTTGTCCTTTTGTGATTGACTTATTTCACTCAGCCCTCCAAATTCATCTGTGTTGTCGGATGTTTTGTGGATTCATCATTGTTCTTTATCACTGTGTAGTATTCCATTGTGTGTATGTACCAAAATTTGTTTATTCATTCATCTGTTGATGGTCACTTAAGTAAACACTTTTAATGTAAATAGATTAAACTTACAAATTAAAAGAAAACGATTAGCAGAATTAAAAATCATTATCCAACTATATGCAGCTTACAAGAGAATCATTTTAGATACAAGACACGAATGGTGAAAGAATGGAAAAGTATATTCCATGCAAATAGTAACCAAAAGAGAGCTGAGGTGGCTATATTAATATCAGGAAAAAACATTAAGTAAAAAATTGTTGCCAGAGACAAAGAAGGACATTTTATGTTAAGAAAAAGATCAATTCATCAAGAAGACATAACAATTATAATATATATGCAACAAACAAGAGAACCCCAAAATATATGAAGCAAACACTGACAGAATTTAAGGAAGAAATAAACAGTTCTACACTAATAGTTGGAGATTTCAATACCCCACTTTCAGTAATAGATAGAGCATCTAAACAGAAGATCAATGGGGCAAGAGAGGATTTGAATGAAACTATACAGCAGCTGGATCCCTGGTGGCACAGTGGTTAAGAGTTACGCCTGCTAATCAAAAAGTCAGCAGTTTGAATCCACCAGCTGTTCCCTGGAAACCCTATGGGGCAGTTCTACTCTGGCCTATAGGGTCACTATGAGTCAGAATTGACTCAATGGCAACAGGTTTGGTTTTTTTGGTTTTACACACCAACTAGACCTAACAGACATATGCAGGACACTCCACCCAACAACAGCAGAATATATATTCTTCTCAAGTGCATATGGTACATTCTCCAGGAAAGACCATATATTAGGCCATAAAACAATTCTCAGTAAATTTTTAAAAATCTAAATCATATAAAGAATCTTCTCCAACTACAATGGAATGAAGCTACAAATCTACAGTGGAATGAAAATTGGAAAAATCACAAATACATGGAAATTAAATAACACACTCTTACACAACCAACAGGTCAAGAAAAAAATCATAAGGAAAATTACAAAATACTTAGAGACATATGAAAATGAAAACTCAACATAACAAAATTTATGGGATGCAGTGAAAGCAGTGCTCAGAGGAAAATTTATAGCTGTAAATACCTACATTCAAAAAGGAAGAAAGACCTTGACTCAACAATCTAACTTTACACCTTAATAACTAGAAATAGAAGAACAAACTAAATCCAAAGCCAGCAGAAGGAAGGAAATAATAAAGATTAGAGCACAGATGAACAAAATAGGGAATAGAAAAATAATAATAAAACCAAATCAACGAAATCAAAAGTTGGTTCTTTGAAAAGATTAACAAAATTGACAAATCTTTAGCTAGATTGACTAAGAAAAGAAGAAAGACACAAATAACTAAAATGAGGAATGAAAGCATGAACATTACTACTGACCTTACAGAAATCAAAAGGACTACAAGAGAATACTATGAACAACTGTACAACAAATTAGGTAATTAAGATAAGATGTCTAAATTTCTAAAAACACACAAATTGACTCAAGGAGAAATTAAAAAACAGAAAATCTCAACAAATCTATAACAAGAGATTGAATCAGTAATCAAAAACCTCTCAACAAAGAAAGGTCCAAGACCAGATGGCCTCACTGGTGAATTTTACCAAACACTTAAAGAATTAACATCAGTTCTACTAAAACCCTCCAAAAAATAAAAGAGGAAGGAACACTTTCTAACATATAAGACTAGCATTACCCTTTCACTAACACCAGATGAAGACACTGCAGATATGAAAAATACAGACCAATATCCCTTATGAATGTAGGCACAAAAATCCTCAACAAAATACTAGCAAACCAAACCCAACAGCACATTAAAAGGGTTAAACACCATGATGAAGTGGAATTTATCCCAGGAAAATGAAGGTGGTTCAGCTTAAGAAAATCAATCAATGCAATACCAAACATTAATAGAATGAAAGGAGGAAAAAACCCACATGATCATCTAGATAGATGCAGAATAGAAGTGAACTTTCTTAACATGATAAAGGTCATCTATGAAAAATCCACAGCTAACATCATACTCAATGGTGAAAGCCTGAAAACTTTCTCCTTAAGATCAGGAACAAGACAAGTATGCCTACTTTCTTCACTGATATTCAACATTATACTGGAAATTCTAGCCAAGTAACTAGGCAAGAAAAGTAAAATAAAATTTTGCTGTTGTTGCTTGATGGGCGGAAGAAGTAAAACTATCTCTATTTGCAGATTACATGCTTTTATATTTAAAAAATCCCATAAAATTCACCAAAAAAAAAAAAGAAAAGAAAGAACTACTAGAATAAAGAAATTCAGCAAAGTTGCAGGGTAAAACACAAAAATCAGTATGTTTCTGTACACTAGCAATGAACTATCTGAAAAGGAAATTAAGAAAACAATTCAATTTACAATAGCCATCTGAAAGAATAAAATACCAACAATAAATTTAACCAAGGAGGTGAAAGACTGGAACACTGAAAACTAAAAAACATTGCTAAAAGAGCTTAAAGAAGACATAAATAAAGACACCCTATGTTCATGGGTTGGAAGAGTTAATATAGATAGCAATATTCTCCAAAGCAAATTACAGATTATCAGATCTCCAACAGTCTTTTTTGTAAAGACGGAGAATCCGATCCTCAGATTCATGTGGAACTCTAAGGGTCCCCAAATAGCCAGAATAATATTGAAAAAGAAAAATAAAGTTGGACTCACACTTACCAATCTCAGCACTTACTACAACCCTACAGTAATCAAAACAGTGTGGTCCGAGCATAAGGATAGACATATAGACGAAGCGAACAGAATTGAGAGCCTGAAAAAAAAACCCATTGTCATAGAGCCAATTCCAATTCATAGCGACCCAGCAGGGCAGATTAGAACTGCCGCGTATGATTTCCTAGGCTGTAATCTTTACAGGAGAAGATCACCAGGTCTTTTCTCCCCCGGAGCCGCTGGATGGGTTCAAACAGCTGTCCCTTCGGGTGGCAGCGCAGTGCTTAACCATTGCACCACAAGGGTTCCCTAAGTCACACCACTAGGATGGCTTTAATTGAAAAAAAAGAAAGAAAACAGAAAATAACAAGGGTTGACAAGGATGTGGAGAAATAGGAGACCCCATACATTGCTGTAGGAATGTAAAATGTACTACTGTAGAAAACAGTTTGACAGATCTTCAAAAAGTTAAACATAGAATTACCACATGCCCCAACAATTCCACTTCTAGATAAATAGCCAAAAGAATTGAAAACATATATCCACACAGAAATTTGTATGCAAATGTTTATAGCAACATTATTTATAACTGCCAAAAAGCAGAAAAAATCCAAATGTCCATCAGTGGATGAATGGATAACCAAATTGTGAGATATGCATAAAACGAAATTTTTTATAGTGGTCAATATACACGTAACAAAACACTTGCGATTTCAACATTTTTACATGTACACTTTAGTGACATTATGTTCAGCATGTTGTTTAACCATCACCATTATCCATTTCCAAATTTTTTAATCACCCTTAACTCCGTGCCCCTGCCTTAACAGAAACTCAGTGCCCCTGAAGCAGTGACTCCCTCTTTCCCTTTCCCTCCTGCCCAACCGTAATAACCATTAATAAACTTTGGTCTTTAACACTTGCCTATTCTAGATATTTCATATAAGTAGGATCATACAATATTAGTCCTTTTGTAAATGATTTATTTCACTCAGCCTAATGTTTCCACAAACCTAATGCTTTTAAAGTTTGTCCATGTTGTCGTATGTATCAGGATTTCATTTCTCTTTAGGGTTGAAGAATATTCCATTGTATGTATGTACCACGTTTTGTTTATTCATTCATCTGTTGATGGATATTTGTGCAGTTTCCACCGTTTGGCTATTGTTAATAGTACTGCAATGAACACTGGTATACAAGTATCTATTTGAAATTCTGCTTTCAGTTCTTTTGGGTATATACCTACAAGTGGAATTGTTGGATTGTATGGTAATTCTCCACCACTCGTCTGATTATATGGTAATTCTCCACCACTCATCTGTCAGTTTATTGTACTGTGTGATACTGGAAGCTTTGCCACTGGTATTTCAAATAGCAGCAGGATCAGATTGCAGCAGCGCTTCCAGACTGACAGACTAGGAAGAAGGACCTGGCAGTCTACGTCTGAAAAAATTGGCCTGTGAAAAGCTTATGAATAGCAGCAGAACATTGTCTGATATAGTGCCGGAAGATGAGGCCTCAGGTTGGAAGGTACTCAAAATACGACTTGAGGAAGAGCTGCCTCCTCAAAGTAGAGTTGATCTTAATGATGCGGATGGAGTCAAGCTTTCAGGACCTTCATTTGCTGATGCGGCATGACTCAAAATGAAAAGAAACAGCTGCAAACATCCATTAATAATAGGAAAATGGAATGTACGAAATAAGAACTTGGGAAAATTGGAAGTCGTTAAAAAGATGAAATGGAAGGCATAAAGACTGATATCCTAGGCATTAGTAAGCTGAAATGGACTGGTATTGGCCATTCTGAATCAGAAAATCATATGGTCTCCTATGCTGTAAGTGATAAATTGAAGAGGAATGGGGTCTCATTCATAGTCAAAAGGAACATTTTGAGATCTATCCTGAAGTACAATGTTGTCACTGATAAGATAATATCCATATGCCTACAATGAAGACCAATTAATACGACTATTATTCAAATTTACCCACCAACCACTAATGCCAAAGATGCAGAAATTCAAGATTTTTACCAACTTTTGTAGTCTGAAATTGATCAAACATGCAATCAAGACTCATTGATAATTACTGGTGATTGGAACGCGAAAGTTAGAAACAAAGAAGAAGGATTGGTAGTTGGAAAATATGGCCTTGGTGACAGAAACGATGTTGGAGATGGCATGATAGAATTTTGCAAGATCAATGACTTCGTTGCAAATACCTTTCTTCAACAACATAAGCGGCAACTATATACGTGGACCTCACCAGATGGAAAACACAGGAATCAAATCGACTACATCTGTGGAAAGAGACCATGGAAAAGCTCAATATCATCAGTCAGAACAAGGGCAAGTGCCGACTGTGAAACAGACCATCAATTGTTCATATGCAAGTTCAAGTTAAAATGGAAGAAAATCAGAACAAGTCCACAAGAGCCAAAGTATGACGTTGAGTATATCCCACCTGAATTTAAAGTCCATCTCAAGAATAGATTTGATGCATTGAACACTAATGACTGAAGACTAGATGAGGTGTAGAATGACATCAAGGACATCATACATGAAGAAAGCAAGAGGTCATTAAAGACAAGAAAGAAAGAAAAGACCAAAATGGATGTCAGAAGAGACTGAAAGTTGCTCTTGAATGTAGTGAAGCTAAAGCGAAAGGAAGAAATGATGAAGTAAAAGAGCTGAACAGAAGATTTCAAAGGGTGGCTCCAGAAGACAAAGTAAAGTATTATACTGACATGTGCAAAGACCTGGAGTTAGAAAACCAAAAGGGAAGAACACACTCAGCATTTCTCAAGCTGAAAGGACTGAAGAAAAAATTCAAGCCCAGAGTTGCAATGTTGAAGGATTCTATGGGCAAAATATTGAAAAACATAGGAAGCATCAAAAGAAGATGGATGGAACACACAGAGTCACTGTACCAAAAAAGAATGGTTGATGTTCAACCATTTCAGGAGTTAGCATATGATCGAGAACCTATAGTACTGAAGGAAGAGGTCCACCCTGCACTGAAGGCACTGGCGAAAAACAAGTCTCCAGGAATTCACAGAACACCAATTGAGATGTTTCAAAAAATGAAATTTGAAAGAAATTTGGAAGACAGCTACCTGCCATCCAACTGGAAAAGATCCATAACTGTGCTCATTCCAAAGAAAGGTGATCCAACAAAATGCGGAAATTATCAAACAATATCATTAATATCACACACAAGTAAAATTTTGCTGACGATCACTGAAAAGCAGCTGCAGCAGTACATCAACAGGGAACTGCCAGAAATTCAAGCCAGACTCAGGAGACGACATGGAACGAGGGATATCATTGCTGATGTCAGATGGATCTTGGCTGAAAGCAGAGAATACTAGAAAGATGATTACCTATGTTTTATTGACTATCCAAAGGCATTCAACGGTGTGGATCATAACAAATTATGGGTAACTTTGGGAAGAATGTGAATTCCAAAACACTTAATTGTGCTCATGAGGAACTTGTAAATACAGCACGAGTCAGTCGTTCGAACAGAAGAAGGGGTTTAAAATCAGAAGAGGTGTGCATTAGGGTTGTATCATTTGACTATACTTATTCAATCCATATGCTGAGCAAATAAACCGGAAAGCTGAACAATGAATACGGAAGACTGAAGAAGAATTGATGTCTTTGATTTGTTGAAGAATACTGAATATTCTATGGACTGCCAGAAGAATGAACAAATCTGTCTTGGAAGAAGTAAAGCCTGAGTGCTCCTTAGAAGCGAGCATGGCAAGACTTCGTCTCATGTACTTCAGACATGTTATCAGGAGGGACCAGTCCCTGGAGAAGACCATCATGCTTGGTAAAGTAGAGGGTCAGCAAAAAAGAGGAAGACCCTCAACGAGATGGATTGACACAGTGGCTGCAACAGTTGGATCAAACACAGCAACGATTGTCAGGATGGCACAGGACTGGGCAGTGTTTTGTTCTGTTGTACACAGGATTGCTATGAATCGAAACTGACTCAATGGCATCTAACAACAACATGGTAATTCTTTACTTACCTTTTTGAAGAATTACCAAACTGTTTTCCCCAGCAGCTGTACCATTTTATAATTCCACCAGCAATGAATGAGGGTTCCAATTTCTCCACATGCTTGCCAACATCTGTTGTTTTCCATGTTTTTAATCATAGTCATCTTAGTGGGTGTGAAGTGATATATTGTGTTGTTGTTGTTGTTGTTGTTGTTTTACATTTTATTATGCTTTAGGTGAAAGTTTACATAGAAAGTTAGTTTTCCAATCCATACACAAATTGTGCCATGACATTGGTTGCAATCCCCACTATGTATCAGCACTTCCCCATTTCCTCCCTGGGTTCCCTGTTTCCATTCATCCAGTTTCCCTGTGCCTCTCTGCCTACTAATCTTTGGTTTGGGGTGAATGTTGCCGTTTTGGTCTCATATAGGTGATTGTTCTAAGAAGCATATTCTTCACGGGTGTTACTGTTTATTTTATTTATTTTTTATTGTACTTCAGGTGAAGGCTTACAGAACAAATAGTTTCTCATGGAACACTAGTACACATATTATTTTATGACATTGGTTAATAACCCCACAACATGTCAACCCTCTCCCTTCTCGACCTTTTTTTTTTTTT